>NC_084480.1:277959416-278277200 GCF_030035675.1 Rhineura floridana
TGCCTCGTCTTTAGCTCCTGCACAGCACTGAGACATTCCTAGGCCTCTTTACAAAGTATTCATATTAGCCTTTTGTGGCTCCTTGTGCATCCTGGCTGCTAAAGAAAAATGAAGGCTAACTACAAAGATCTGAAGGACTAGAAAATAAGACAGAAGAAGAAAAAGTGCACTGAAGTGAAAGGAAAAACAGGAACTCTTTAGGACCCCAGGATTCCTATTGCATGGGGTCCAAATAAGTCATTCATCATTCAAAGCTCAATTTCACTCATTGGCTAAAAATAGTGCCAAGTGAAAGCAGCCAGCCTGGCTCATTTCACAGGAATTGCTTAGAAGTATACCTGCATGTTTTGCTTCATAACTTTCTAAGAGGGCTAGAGACTTACTTCTTAAAAAAAAGAAAAGAAACCTAATACCCTGGGGCCCCTTCGTGGGGGCACCAGTGAAGGTCTTTGCGGGTGCCATGGTGCCCATGGGTGCTGGGTTGGCGAACCCTTGTCTTAGACATTATTCGTTATAATCAGTCTGTGCAAGGACCACTTTAGATGTTAGTGAACATGATAACTTCCCTCACATGGAAAATGGAGTTTTGAACCACACATTCCCAATACTACATATTGGAGGTAACATATGACATGCATGTATTTTGCCTAATTTCCAACCTCTTTTTACTCTTTTGGAAGGGGAAGCCTTGAGAGGCAAATTGCCCATATATTTGTATGTGAATACCTTTGTTTGCACACTTCGCATGTTATTTTTAATGCATTGGTACAGCCATGTAAATCCCAAGGCCCAATTCCATTCCCCTTCACACATAGTAAATTACCAGGACTATTAATATTCAAACAAATCTTTATGTTTCCATGCTTACTCAGGGGCATGGGTATCTGACACATGCTTGAACCTTCCGGGAGTAATCCCTTCAGGAACAGTGGGCAATTAGTGGGATTAGTTTGGTGCTGGGGAACACTGTTCCCTCTCCAGCCCCTGACTCTGTTCCCAGTGGAGGATAGCCTACTATCTTGGTTTGGAAACCTAACAACTAAACCAAATTAACAGGAGCTACTGTGCTTAAATTTGGACCCCTGATCCAGATAGTGGAGTGTCACTGTAAGGTTGCCAGAGAGGAAAAACAGAGCCAAGACTTGGAGACATAACATTTAAAAGGCTGGTTTATTAGGTGGAAGAAAGGAAGAGGAAAGCATCCATTTATGTACACTTTGTTACAGGACAAGTAAGGCTATCACAGAAGGGGAAGAGTGAATTAAGAATGAAGACAAAGGAGAGAGAATACTGAAGGATGAGAAAGGAAGCTTGTTACCCAACAGTAATTTGTTGAATTGGATGGAGAAGGGGGGTTCCTCTGTGATGTATTAAACTGCAAAGCCAAGGGAAGAGACAGGTATTCCCAGGCCACAATAGGCCATCCATCAGGCAGGAGTGCAAGAACTCAGGGTGGTCAGGTGCTTCCAGGCTGCAGGTTGACTTCCACTGGGCAGGATTGCAGGATGATGTGGTTCAATGAAAGGCTTTTTGCAAGGAGCTTCAAGAGCAACTTTGGCACAAGTGGTTGCCAACAAGAGCACTCTCAAAAAGCCCACTATGGTTAGGAATCTGAGGGCAATTATATTTGGAGGGGAGGTTACTGCAAAGAGGTTTCATGGAATACAAAAAGGGCAGTGATGATTTCGCTAGGGATGATTTCTGACAAGGGAGCCAAAGATGCTTGAGTGGGTTGCCTTCACTGCATTTGGGTGGAGGTGACATTAGCTTAAAACATCCAGGAGCTTCGTTGTTCTGTTGCATTCACGTTGCAAGGACACTCCCCTCTCCATTTCAAATGGAAGGTGGAAGCTGGTCCTGGTAGTCAGGCACCATCACCATTAGCTGCTAGGTCTTGACAGCTACAAGCAAAGGAAATGGAGGCATGTGGACAAAATGGAAGCACTCTGCTGACAGAAAGTAACATTGTAGTTTCCTAGACACACATGACGCCTGTTAATAGTTTTCATAGAACATTGTCTCTTCCCATAACAGCCAGTTAACCGACAATTAGAGCAAAGAGTTGAAGTGAAAAAGCAACTTTACTGGCAGATAATTTGAGCTTATGGTGTGAAAACTAAGAAAATGCATTTGAAAGCCATACAAGAGAAAATCAAACTTGACAGAAGTGACACTAGGCGATTAGAAAGAGTTGCTTCTGTGACATGTTTTCATGTTTGTACTTTGCTCAGTTGTTGCTCTTCACACACAAAGCTCCCATTAATTCAGTTTAGTGGAAGACTTATTTTCTTTGCTTCCATCCCAAGTAGGGTTGCCAGGTTCAGGGCCTGAGACTGATCCTGTATCTTTAGGAGAAGAGAAAGTCAGCCAAGTGCAGGTGTTCTTGCAACACTGTAATGAGAAAAACCACAAGGTGGAATTCTCCCTTTCCTCTGCACAACTTTTAAAGATACAGAAGACCTCTTGGTTGCCAGGCCCAGCCTCCAAGAGGTCTTCTGTATATTTAAAAGTTGTACAGGGGGAAGGGAGAATTCCACCTTGTGGTTTTGTCCCATTACAGTGTTCCAAGAACACCTGCACTTGGCGGACTTTCTCTTCACCTAAAGATACAGGATCAGTCTCAGGCCCTGAACCTGGCAACCCTAATCCCAAATGATACATGGTCAGCAATACACCAGAAGTTAAGGAAGCTCTACTGTTGGGTAAGTGATTGTGGGATTATGGTCTGTATAACAGTAAGTACTTCAATGCTCCTATTTCTGTTTCTTTTGATTAGCTTTTTCTGCAGCATGAAAAATGCAGTTTTTAATTACATGTACATTTACATTTACTTACTCAAGATCGTTTCCTTGTCAGTTGTGATTTAGAACGTTCTGAGGTCACTCAGTAAAATATGTAATTATTACATCATTAAAGCAACACAACTTATCGTGAATGAGTTTTCAGGAGAGGTGCTTATATGTTACAGAAATTGAGGTTGGGTTCATTTTGCCCCAAAGCAGCATTTGAGGCAATGGAGCTAGCAATGTCTCCCCAAGATTTGATGAGAATGGTATTACCCTAGCTTTGGCTGAGAGATTGCTGGTTACCTTCTGCCAGTGAGCAACTGCCTCACTGCAGAGCAGAAGCACAGTCTCACCGCTTTTGTCTCAGTCTCAGAAAGAACTGTCCTTGGATAGCTGGATTTCTTCAGCATGACTATGTACAAGAGCAAACGCAGAAACCAACGGTGTAAGTAGCCATAATTCATTCTTGTGTCTGTGCGCTTGTGTTCATCATTATCAAATATAAAAAAGATGGATCATTGGGGAGGATTATTGAGGATGAAAATTTATCTTAATGCAGTGGATAAATAACACAAGTGGAATTTCTGGTACTTTTATGCTACGCTCTCTATTTTATTAGGTGAAGGAGAGATCATAAGAATAAAAAATAAGCTCACTTGTTACTATGGAAACCATCAGCAAGTGACTGCTTTATAAAATCAACCAGGAAATGGAGATCAAGTGCAAGTTCACACCAACTTGGCATCCTTTATTCAGAGAATAATAATGGAATATATAGAGGTTTTGCCCTAGAAATTGGGGGGAGGGGTAAAGAGAGGGAGATAAATTGTTTTGCATTGCTACCTTGTTTTATGCAAATTGACTTAAGGCAAAGGGAAATAAATGCTAGAAGTCCATTTGTTCTAATTTTTCATGCACTACTTTTGAAAGCAAGCAGATGATGAAGCATAAAGGGGGGGAACAGAAAGAATGTTTATAGACTAAAAATTTTAAAAATCTGAATACAGAAGTAGGAAAAATCCACTCCAAGATCAATGAGATTTTATTTTTATTTTCTTAAATATAGCACCAGCTGCTGTGTACTCCTAGCCTAGCCAGTTGTTCACATTCGAGTCAAATGAACAGACGTGCAGGATTCAAACTATCAAGCCCGCACTTGTGTAGTTAAAATCAAAGGCAAAAATTGACAACAGCAATAAAATCAATAGAACTTTTGCCACTGACTTCAAGAGGACTGCCCTTTCCGGCACACACACAAAACGGTGGCACGAAAGAGAGAGTTATTTTGGAAAACTGTTGGAAGGCAAAACCAGGAAGATAAATGCAAGCGTTAATATATGGGAGGTTTGCTATCATCTACTCTCTGTGATTTCCTACACATTCGATATGTAAAAATAAATCTCACCTTTAAGTCCTCAAGGCTTTTAGGAGTTCCAAAAGCCACTTTGGTCTGGAAATTGCTGAGGGGATGGGATTTAATTTGCTTTTTTCCTCTTTATCCTGCCGCTGGGAGAGGGTGTAAAAAAAGATATGCAATCGCTGTCAATGAAGAATTGTTATGCACAATTCAGCTTTCATTTATATTTTTTTTATCCATGTTGTTGTCGGGTTTTTTCCAAGGAACAGCAGTTGTTGCTCAGCTTTTGTGTAAAAAGTGGTGCAAAAGTCAGCTGTTAAAAACACTCACACGAACAGCAAGTTATTCTCTATCACAAACTTGATTTTTCCCCACATTAATGTGAATACTAGCCCTTTGCATCACTCCTCCTGTATGTTTTTGTAATTAAAACATTTTTTAAAAAATGCAAGAGCATGAAGAGCTGATTTATTACTCTGGAGAAAAAAACAAGTCCACCGCATATGAAGGCAGCCACTCTAAAATTACTGTAGTGGCTCTAGGAACTGTTTTGTAAGAGGTCTAATCGCTTCTAATTATATTGCATCCATAAACTTTAGTTTTTTATAACTGGCTATTATGCCAAATGTAAAGTGGTTATTACAGAAAGCATTAATTTATCATGTGTGTTTCATAGTACATAGAATAGAAACTCTAAGAAAAATTAACATTGAGAAGGGTGTGAATTGTCTGCGTTCACTCCAGTATTATAAAGACACCTATTATTTGAAGTGCAATAATGGTTGTAACTATGTCCCAGAACAGCTAGAATAAATTGTGGGGTGCAAGCCAGTATTTAAAATTAAACATATGTTATTTTTCAAGGCATTTTTGGTAATGGCCTGAAGCACAGTTGTTTGTGGGGAGTGTTGGGCTTGGACTGGGAAAACACAGAACCAAATCTTCGTTCTGCCACAAAGCTGACTGGGTGGCCCCTGGCCATTCACTATTCTTCAACCCAGTGAACTTACGAACTGAACATCGGGGGTGGGGGTGTACACAGCCCTAAGCTCCTTAGAGAAACAGACAGATATATATATATAATGAATAACAAATAAAGGGAACTAAGCTCAGCTGTATGCTGGTGCAGGCTTCTTTTTCTCCATGGAGTTTGCTGGGGCAAAACTGAAAGAGTGGAAGGATAAAAGGGATTTTAAGGCACTGGAGATGGGGAGATCATGAGAGGAAGGAGTATTATTTTATTATTATTATTAAATTTATATTCTGCACTTCCTCCCAGGAGCCCAGGGCGGCACTATCTAATAGATGTATGAATGGTGGACAGGCCATACTTCTAAAGCACATTTAAAGCATGTTTTTCCCCCAAAGAATCCTGGGAATTGTAGTTTACCCCTCACAGAGCTACAATTCCCAGCACTCTTAGCAAACTACAATTCCCCGGGTTCTTTGGGAGGGGGTATATGTGATTTAAATGTATGGTGTGCACACAACCTTAGTGGCTAGGCACCCTCTGCCTGGCTGTAGTTATGATGGATTTAATTGCAGCAGTTCCCTAGACCTCAGTTTGTGCTACTAGATTCCAAGTGAGTAGCCAATAAAACAGCTATTTATTGATTTATTTTATTGTATTTATTAAATTTATATCCCACCCTTCCTCCCAGAAGGAGCCCAGCTAGAAATAACTATCATCTTTCAATTCTGGCTGGAACCTACTGGTCTGGCTTTGGTGGTCCAGGTGTGTCCAACTGTGAATCTGGAATGTAGTAGCTCCAGTTTGGGGAATAAGAACTCATTGTTATCTGTAAAGATTCTACTGTTTGGAGACCCAGTACTGAACACTTCCAACTAAGTGTGTATATCTAGCCTGTGGGAGCAGGGATAGAATGAGCAGCTTATTTCTATGAACTGAAGGTCAAATGGATCCTTCAGGTCATGCAGGTGGTCTGGGACTTTTCTGTTGTGACTCCCCTCCTGTAGAACATAAGCTCAGCAGGGCAGTTTTTCAGAAGGAAGGCAAAACCTTTCTAATTTCCATATACTTTTGGATTCAGTGGCTCTTTTGTTTAAGAAATGTAGCTCTAAATAACTTTTGTTGGCATTACTATAAACGTGCGATGTGTATTTTAGCCTGGTTTTCTAATTGTGGATTTTGTAATATTGGCACTTACACACTTATCTTTGACAGCTGCTTTAAGCTTCCATGTTTGTCAGAGTGGAGAGATGAGGGGAGGGGAGAGATAAAAGTATTAAAATGTATATATTTATAACTTGAAAAATGCATTCCATGGTAAGCAGCAAATAAGGTGGTGGTACTTTGTTCCTTCTTTTGTCTCATGTTAAATACTGGGTTTGGATTTTTTAAAATTCATTCTTCCATAAAAGCTTCTCCAGGTAGCAGAGAGTGTGCAGGCGTCTGAAAAAGACATTTTCTGCTCCATACAACAACAACAAAAGGACCCTTGAGGGAAAAATATGGCACTTTTAAAAGCCATTAACCTTCTCCTCATTCCTAGCAGCAGCTTATGTTTTCTGATACCTCTGTGGGATTGGCTACACAGCCAGTTTACTGCGGATCCATGTCTTTAAACAGACAACGTACGGTTGTTCTGCAGCATCGACACTGAAAATGGCTCTAGGTGCTGTAGGTAATGGTGATGAATTAGGTGCTGAAAGTAGAATGGAGAAAGGGAGTTTTAGATATCATTGATATCATTTTTTATTTCTTTCCCCATCATTACATTCTGGTGGCAAGGCCCAGAGCTATCATGGTTAGGAAACCTTGGCAGAATCATGATCAGCAAGATTGAGCTCAAGCAGAAATGCGTCTTGGCAGAAGCTGTAGTCCAAAAGCCAATTTCAGAGGCAGGTTTCAGGCAGCCAGTTCAGAGGAAGAGGGATGAGAGTTAGAGGGTCTAACAGGGATTAGACTGAGGCTGTAGCAGCTTCACTGGAGCAGGCAAGCTGTTTGGGCTGAACTGGGAAAGATGCAAAGTAGGAAGCAGATGTCTGGAGTACAGAGTCAACCAAATCTTTTGTATGAAGTCTGTAATATTTCAGCTGGTTTCACAGGTGGAAGGGCCTTGTGGGATGACTCATATTTATGTAAGGAAGGGCCACTAGGAAGGTTCCTTACTATCATACAGAATTGCACCATTAGTCTTCTTTCCTGAAGAGCAGGTAAGGGACTAAGGCTGGTGCACACCATACATTTAAAGCACATTATTTCCCCCAAAGAATCCTGGGAACTGTAGTTTGTTAAGGGTGCTGGGAATTGTAGCTCTGTGAGGGAATAGTACTGTTCCCAGGATTATTTGGGGGAAATAATATAAAATGTGCTTGAAAACACTGTGCATGCAACCTGAGAAGGAGACTGTACATTGAATCCAACAGGTTAACATAAGAGATCTATGGTGCCTGATGAATACTATTCAGCTAGGAAATATCCACTAGCAAAATGTACATCAAGTCTGGATTTTGCAAAATGTTTTATTTACAGTTCTCAGAATGGAAGCAGATAACCTGCAAAATGTTATGATATGGGGGAACAAGCCACTGCATTCTGAGATACGAGTTATGTAGGCAGATATGCATGTTTTTGATAGAGGTGGGAGGGGGTGTTATTGTTGCTGTTCATTACTACTGTAAGCTGCCCATAGCAATGCAAATGCACTGAAAGGGCATGGATGCTGGGTGTTGATGGTTAAATAAAAAAAGATAAAATATCACTAACTATTCAAAATGAATTCTTTCTGTTGAAATCCCAGTCCTTCATAGCATTGCTTCATCTTTTTTCATAGTCTCCCACTGGCATTTCTGATAGGCATTTCACAGGTTGCTCAGTTCAGGATTCTCTGCTGTTCCAGCCTTATAATGTCACTGGACTGTCGTAATCTCTTCTTTCTTATACCGTTATTAGTTCTTGAAACTCAAATCAGTTCCATATTTTATCATTTAATAATCTCTTTTAATTGGGTAATCCTAGGCGTAGTCTTGTGATCTGTTTTGCATCTGTGCCTTTCACTTGGCTAATAATAAAATCTATACATGTACTCAATCCTTGTAGAAGGTTTTCTGTGAGTAGGAAACATTTGGCAGCCTTCGCCAGCCAGAATCCCCGAAATATCTTTGCTATATTAGAAGTGATATCTGGAAGCACCCTGGATCTAGGTGCTTTCTTGAAATTGACTACTGGTAATATAGCCTTTTCATGTCTCTCAGATGTTTACTATCCCTGTTACCACAGTGTTCTAAAATAATACTCTCCTTTTATAGAACTTTCCAATGGAGCATTTTGCTCAACGCAGATGGCAAAACACTACAAACAGGAATGAATTCCAAAAATGTATTTAAAACATATATTTGGGTACATGTTTCAATGAACATGGCATGTGTAGAGTTACAGGACCCACCACTGTAGACACGCAGGATAGACTGACACAGTGTCAGCTTTGAATAATGGGAAATTAGTGTGTTTTAAAGGAATGTATTAATAGGATTATATGAATATTGTGGAAATGTGAATATTTAGAATCACAGAATAGTAGAGTTGGAAGGGGCCTATAAGGCCATCAAGTCCAATCCCCTCACAGTTAAAGAATACCCGACAGGTGACTGTCCAGCTCCCTCTTGAATGTCTCCAGTGTTGGAGAGCCCACCACCTCCCTAGGTAATTGGTGCCACTGTTGTACCACTCTAAGGATGTTTTTTCTGATGTTAAGCCAAAATCTGACATGAATGATGGTGGTATAATTTTGCCAGACCTATCTGTGTTTATTTACCTTTTTTTAAAAAAAGTTCTATGCCACTTCTTAATAATATAAATATTTGCAGGGTGGTTTACACAATAAAAACAGCAAATACAAAAATAAATGCCACCAGGTCTCTATCCCACAGCATGTTCCCTGCATTGCCAATAGAGGGTAGCAATGCTGCCCTCAGGGCAGAACTTTGGGGCAGGTGTCCAGGACCCCACCTAGCAAAATGGACTCCCAAACACAACAAGGATGATTTGCCACATTTTTAAAGTAAGTGAAATAATACTGAATATGGTTCCAGGTTTGAGGAGTCTCCAGATGAGGTACCTTGCTGTCTTGCCCCCACTGCGGTCAACTGCTTTTTTCTCTCCCTGAAGTTCCAATCTGGCTTTTCCCTCTCCTTAATCTTTCATTGGCAGAATCAGCACTCTCCTCCCTCCCCCTCTCACTGGCTAGCTAGCTAAGTGGGTGTCAAAATGTCAGGTAGACTAGTGCACACTGCTAAGCAAAGTGTCGCATTGACCAGCTCTTCCATGGCTCCAGACACTTGCCATTTTTAATTCAAAATACTTCTGACCCCAGGGTGAGAGTGGCAGTGTGCTTAGCCAACCGAATGCCACCCTTGAAGTTGTGGGGACAATGAGAACATCAGAGCGGGGAGAGGGCAGGCTAAGCCTCCTTTGCTTGCCCCATCACTGCTCTCATTGGCTTTGGGATGCAAAAGGCAGTGTTTGATTGGCTGAGCTCATTGCCACTCTTGCCTGGGGTCAGATGTGTTTTAAAACTAAAATGGTGGGCAGCCAAAGCCTTGGTTGCTGGTACAGTTATTCACTTCCTTTTGTGCCATCACCGCTTGCTGCTATGGCACTGCTGGGGCATCTTCAGGGTCTTTTGGGAGCCTCCTTTGCTTTGTGGGACTCTGGCTACGTATCCTGTAGTGTGGCCCCATTGGCACTATTGAATAACACATTGCAAAAGAGGCTTAGGCATGTCTCCTCCTGTATTCCAGGCACTCATTAAGAATTCACTGTACTGTTAACTTACAGTACAATAGTGTATATATATATAGATCTACTTCAGAAGTAAGTCTCTTTGTGTTTAATAGGACTTATGTCCAGGTAAGTGGGTACAGGATGGCAGTCTAGGCTTTGGTTTAGGAGTGGCATTGGAGAAAAGAGAGTTCTTGTGCCTTTAACACTTATAAGCTCCACAATCAGGACCAGCAGGACATAACTGAGTTGCTATGGTAAAACATGAGGTTGTCTGGGGTGGGGAACCAGGATTGTACTCTCTCAAATTTTGTGTTATGCCATGTCTCCTGTGGGAGTCATTTGGTTTTTTGCCAGACCCCCATGCCAGCCATTTTGTGATTGGCATCCTTAGAACTCTCTCAAAATTCTAAATGTGTCCATGGTTCAAAAAAGGTTGGCAACCCCTGCTGTAAGAATATTAAGCCTAGTGTCTAAAATTACTGGACTGCACTCCAGTACAACAGATTGTAGAACAGAAATCAAATGTGTATTTTAGCTAATGTGCATTTTATATTTGCACTACAGACCACTTGAAAGAAAACATGATCACAGTCACACATGTAAAAAATTGCTGATGATTCCCTCAAGGTTTTGTAGGGAAAATTAAAACTTGATGCTAATCCTCTTTCAGGGCTGTATAATGATGTAGTGACTCCCCTCTTTTACAGATACTCTTGTTTTTTTATCCAGTTACTGGAAGACTTAAAACTGGATCTAACACACACATTATATATCATTCTATGGCCAAGATAATGTTGTGATCCAGATTGGGCTTTATTTATTATTTTTGTCCTTGAAAATGACTTTGAAACAATTTTTTTATTCACATTCCCGCCCCCCTTTTTTAATAGGCTTGTGAGGCTTGTTTATCTTGCAAAAGACAAAAAAAGCAGTTAAAGCTTCAGCCTTGAATATTCATACTATTTCCCCATTAAATCCCTTCTTGTGCTCATTTGTTGTAAGGCTGCAGCCTCATGCAGTTTGATACTTCCCTTGGTCTCCCATCTTCCCTGTAGAAGAGGTAGCTTTGAAGAACAAATCAGCAATTTAGCCAGATCTTGTTCATTTTGGAAATAGGGCTTTCAATCCTGCTTTCCCTTGTGCTCTGCTGTGATTCAACACAAGTCCTACAAGTTCTGGGACCTCTTACAAGTTCTGGGATTCAATGTGGATTGCAACTCAACACCTCCAGGTTTTCTCCACATTTCAAAGAAATTCCCTGAAGGTGGTAAGCTATGATTTCCCCTTTACGCTTACATTGAGTTGAGGTGCTAAGTGCTCCCATATCTCACACAAATACCCAAAGTAGTCATAGCTGCTCTGTGTATTGAGTTAGGTGTAATTATTAGTTTCCCCAGAATGAGTTTCAAACCTATTTCAGTAAATGAGGTGACATTTTAACCACCCCAAACCAGAGCACTTGGAAGACATTCACTAATTAGGAAAAATAGCTTCAGTATTTATTTTTCCAATGTGAAACAATCCTTTGATTTACCATGCCTTTAATTTTACGGCATAGCAGACTGTTATATGGTTTTAAACAGTGGCTATCAGGTTTCAGCACAACTCAGGGCTCATCCAGACAACTGCAAAATGTGTGACACGCCCGCTATGTGTGTTCATTATTTTTTGGTCGTCCAAATGACGTCTCGCGCTGTTACGCATTTTCACGGGTTAAATCCGCTCCTTGCAATACCGGCAAAAATGCGATTTGCTGTTTAAAATCGGGAATCATCCGCTGCGCCTCCAGGAGTTAGGATGCAATACCGCAGACTTTACAGCTGATGGGCGGTTCTTGGGTGTTTCCCCTTGCCCCTTCTCCTCATTCCAGCCAATCACGTATCTGCACTTTTCCGCATGTGCGAGAATAAGCCCGGGAAAATTGAACCAATCATCGCAATGGTGGAGTGTTGGGGGGGTCTGCAACTACTGCGCAGATGCATTTTATTTTTTGCCAGCCTGCAAACTGGGTTGCCGCTCTGGGTGAGATCTGCAATGCACAGCAAGGGAGAAAAGAGGGGTGGTCGGTTTCAGCCTGCCTCCGAAAGCCTTGTCAATTTCATTCTACTTGCTGGGGTTTTTGCTTCAAATCAGAAAAGCATACATTCCTTTAAGTGTAATATCACAAATGCAAACAAGAAAAGAACTTCTGGTCGGTTTCAAGCCTGCTCGGAAAGCTTTGTCAATTTCATTCTCCCTGGGAAGGAAAGGGAGAAGGAGGGGGGGACACACGTTTCTTGCTTTTTTGGAGAAATAAGGGCATTGCCAACGTGTGTATCTCCTTAAATATCAATAAAGGCAGAAAAGCATACATTTGTTTAAGTGTAATATCGCAAATGCAAACAAGAAAAGGGTGTCAATTTCATTCTCCGTGGGAAGGCAGACGTGAAACCGACTAGCACCCTTTCCTTCCCAGGCGAGAAATCCTTTACAGCCATATTGTGCTTCATTGCAAAGGGGGAGAGGAGCATACGTAATTTTTTTGCTGACCAATTGGTTGATAGGGGGAGGTTTTAGAGACGGAGCTTGGAAAAAGCGAAAAGAATGTAGGGGTCTTACCGCTGCGGGTGCGGGTGCAAAAAGTGTTTTTTTTTATTGGGAAAGAGCGAACTAAAAGGCAAAGTGAGAACTATCAGATGACAAACCGAATATGGAAACCGTGGATTATCGTGCTCCGTTTGGATAAGCCCTCACACATGCTTCCTTGAGGCATTATCTGATGTTGTTCACTGATGCTGTTCAAATGAGCAGAAAGTAGATTGGTATCTACTCATAGATCTCTTGGTGATTTGCAGTAGATCATCAAGGGTTTCTGACTCCATTATTTCACAATAGCAACAACAAAGAGGGCCCTCCTTAAATTAGGCTGACCAGGAATGGATTTTTGTGTTACAGGACTGGGAGCTCAATGAAAATAAATCACTGGGCTCAGCATGTGCTCAGAGGTAACTTGTTCCTTAATTCTGATCCCCTCCAGTTGATGGACCTTGGGATTTCTAGTAAAAAAACAAGTAGACTCTGTTGTAGGGCATCAGAACTATATGTGGTTCTGGCAGAACATATTGTAAGAGCCTGCTAGATCAGGCCATTGGCCCATCTAGGCCAGCATCCTGGTGTCACAATGGTGATTCAGTAATCATAATCATAATAAACAATTAAATTCCACTTTTTACCATCTGGGTCTCAAAAGAGACTTACAACAATAAAATATACAGTATATAAATATAAAACAAACTTCAAAAACTGAATACCTCAGAATAGTTTAGTACTGTGGTCCTGTGCACTGTGTTACATCTTATAAGGGGTTAAAAAGAATCTATTCTGATCACACCTATTTCATTTCTAGCACTGTATACTTTTCATTTGCTATTGTGGCCTACAGCTCCCATCATCCTTAACCACTAGCAATGCTGGCCACGACTGATAGGTTTTGCAGTCCTACAACATCTGCAGACCCACCAATTAGCCACCTTGGTCTGAAATTACCTAACTGGACTACTAATTTGCCTGGAGAAATGTTTCCACAGTTGCTGTTCATGGTATCAATGGCTAATAATCAAGATGGTTATATACTACCTCCAGAATTCAGAGTATGCCTCTGAATATCAGTTTCTAGAGAAAAACAGCGGGGGTGGGCTAATGCACTCATGTTTGGCTTGTAGACTTCCAAGAGGCATCTGGTTGGTCACTATGGATACAGAATGCTGAACTACAAAGGCCTTTGGTCTGGTGACCCATCAGGAATCTTCTTACATTCTTCCTTCCTGCCTGTCAAGGAAAAGCCCCTGCCTGAGAGCTTGGAGAAAATATGATGGTCAAAGTAGACTATACTGGGATAGATAGACCAATGGTTTGACTTAGTGTCTGTTTATCTATCTAATTTGGATCCTGCCCTTCCTCCAAGTAGCTCTGGGTAGCATAGCTTTGTGGCTAAGCAGGAATTTGAACCTGGGACTTTCTAGTCTAGTCATTATACACACTAGCTCTCTATGTAAAAGCCACTCTTGTAAGTCCAGGAGTAAGCAAAAACATTGATAAGGCTGAAATGCATCTTGTGTGAAAGATTAATTCCTTTGGTACATGCTTTAATCCAACCTTTACCTCATCCATATGTTTTGATGGTTCTTATAGTCCAAAACATCTGGAGGGCACCAGGTTGGCGAAGGCTGCTTTAATCAAAGGCATGCCTCCACTCCCAGAGTTTGCTGATGTTCATGCAGAAAAAAAATATTTCTGCAACTGTCCTAAATTTTAAACTCAGTTTAATATGATTTTGATCCTTGCCCAGCCAATATGGTCTTTGTGCTTCTTTTTTAAATACAATAGACAGTCCTAGTTTAAAGGAGAACCAATGTGAGAGATTCAACATTTGTGAAGCTCATCATAAATGCTATTTAAATTTCTGTGTTATGCTGATAAACATTAGCTGTTTGGAAAAACCTAATAATCTGATTCATAAACAGCCCACATAAGCTGGTTTAAAGCATCTCTGGCCTTCTTAAATTTTAACTAATGCAAGTATGAATTGCTGCAGCTGTATGCAAATTGGAAGTGAGGACTGAAATTTATATACAGTGCTCAGAATAATTGGCTTTTCCAAAACAATTGCCTTTAACAAAGTGACACCTGCGTGACTGAAAATAAGCAGGCTTTGCATCTAATAACCTTGAGAGAATAGATAGCTGAGGCACTTTTTAGTGTGCCTCTAAATAATTTCCCATATCTTTAATAACATTTCCAACACAAGTGACACTTGAAAAAGAAATAATTGTGGTGGTTAACTCACAGAAAAATAAAATGTTCAGTGATTAGAAATAACTACCACTGCAGTTCCGCTAAGTCAATTGCAGAATCCCTTTTCTATCCTCTCTCTCATGCTATTTAACATCTATGTAAAGCCGCTGGGAGCGATCATCAGGAGATTTGGGCTGCAGTGCCACCAATATGCGGATGACACTCAGCTCTATCTCTCATTCAAATCTTCACCGGAGAGGGCTGTGGAGACCGTATCCAAGTGCCTGGAATCCGTGAGTGGATGGATGGGCAGGAACAGGCTGAAGCTGAACCCTGATAAGACCGAGGTACTGCTTGTGGGAGACAAGGGAGGGTTAGGAGATGTTGACCTGGTGTTTGGCGGGGTGAGGTTGCCCCTACAGGACCAGGTCCGCAGTCTCAGGGTCGTTCTTGATTCCAAGCTCTCCATGGAGGCTCAGATTTCGGCCGTGAGCCAGGCAGCTTGGTATCAATTACACCTTATACGTACCTCCCTGTTCAACAGCTCCCACTCGTAGTACATGCCCTGGTCACCTCTCGATTGGACAACTGTAATGCGCTCTACGTGGGGTTACCCTTGAAAACGACCCGGAAATTGCAACTTATACAGAATGCAGCGGCGCGCTTACTTACCAACAGCCGCCGCCGTGATCACATTACACCGGTGTTATTTGATCTACACTGGTTGCCAGTTGTTTTCCGGGCCCGATTCAAGGTGTTGGTATTAACCTTTAAAACCCTGTACAGTTTCGGCCCAGTTTACCTGAAAGAGCGCCTCCACCGCCACCAATTATGCCGCCCGACCAGATCAGCCACGCAAGGCCTTCTCTCAGTCCCACCAACCAAAACAGCTAGGTTGGTGGGCACTAGGGAGAGGGCTTTTTCTGTGGTGGCCCCCACTCTCTGGAACTCCCTCCCGTTTGATCTTTGACATGCCCCTTCCCTGGATGTATTCCGCAAGGCCCTGAAGACGTGGCTATTTCAACAGGCCTTTGAGATCCTTGGGATGGGTTAATCTCCATGAATTGTCATCTATTATATACTGTAAATGTAAATGTTTTATGAAGGTATTGATGACTGTCCAATATTTTATTGTAACTAATATGACTGCTTTGATATTATTGTATTTTATTCCATTTTAATGTACGTCGCCTAGAGTGGCTATTTGCCAGATAGGCGACACACAAATTAAATATTATTATTATTATAATATCTTTGAGAAAAAGAGGGTCAGCCATCTGGAGGCTCTGTATGTGGACATACATTTTGCACTTTGCCACTTTACATGAGTTGCGGGGTGTGTGTGCAGTCTCTATATTGCCTTTACTGATTCATCCTCTGCTTCCCATCTTGCAGAAAGGGATCTACTCTAGAATGAATTGGTCCAAACTACTATCAATAGTTGCATTTTAGTCCATTTAAGAACCTATCTATGTTCAGGCAACATAGCAAAGGTTAAAGCTGATTGGGGAACAGGGGAAGCTGATGGATCCTGTACACTTCCAAAAGGTCATTTCTACACTAGAAAAGGTGCACAAAAGGGCCAGTACAAAGGTCAAAGGGCTGAAACAACTCCCCTATGAGGAAAGCTTATAATGTTTAGGGCTTTTAGTTCTGAGGAAGGAGAAGTAAGAATGAGGGAACATGACAGAGTTATAGAGGGAGAGATTTTTGTGCCTCTCATAATCCTTTAGGTCATCTTATTAACCTGTGTGTTAGACCATTCAGGACAGACAAAACGAAGCATTTCATGCAGTGACAGTACATAGTTAAACACTGGAGTTTGCTGCTACAGCATGTGGTAATCGCCACCAAGTCAGAGGGCTGTAAAAGAGGATCAGACAAATTCATGGTGGATGATGATGATGATGATGATGATTTAACATTTATTAGCCGCCCTTCACCTAAAGGTCCCAGGGCAGTTTACAACAATTTTAAAATACAGCATTAAAAACAACCAAAAATCACAAAATATGGTGCCTACCTGTCATGCTGGTTGCATACTACATCTCCGGAATCAAAGGCAGTGTGTTTGTGAACACCAGTGAGTGGGAATCTTGAGTGGGAAATGTCTACAGTACTCATGTCTTGCCTATCTGGTCGGTCACTGTGGGATATTGCTCTAAATAGCCCTTTGGCCTGTTCTAGCAGGGCTCTCTTAACATTATGATTCATAGTGAGTGCTTATTGACCCCTCTTTTAATTAAATCTTATGTTAACATTGTCGAAGGAGTGTACACACACACACACAAATACTAGCTTCAGAAGTGGAATTTTACCCAGGACTACAATGGGATGAAGGAGTTAAATTCTCCTTCCACTCCTGATCTGATTCTATTAATTATCACACATCCAGCTGAGGTAATTCCGCATTTTTAAAAGCTGCATGTTAATATGCATGTGGAGACACACATGTAAAGACGCACTTAAACCCCTGAAATACCTGTTTATAATAATTTTTTAAAAATCCACCCATGTGCATAAATGGTCTGCACACTGGTGACTCTAGAGGAGTGTGTATAAGGAAGGTTGGGAAGATCCCTCCCAGTTTGAGGAAGTGGAAGGGTTAAGATAATTTGTACAAGGAACCCTTCTGCTGGTGGCCATACCATGGAGCAAGACAGTATAGCAACACAGATAGCACATGATAAAATTCTGAGCATGATAAGGAGGGCTGGTGCCAGGCATGACTAGGCCCCTGGGACTAGCCTGGCCTAGGCTTGCAGTGCCATACAGCCCAACACCCCCTCCCAATACAGTCAGCAAGGAGCTAACAAGCTAGCCCATGCACCCCACCTACCTCTCGCATCAGCATGTATGCCTTGTGCGCATAGCACACATGCCTACCATCAACCAACCCCTTAGAGATACCCTGTAATGTTGATGCGTTCCATTTCTTGCTTGACAATTTCTAACAGAGGTTGTACACTGACAAGAGAGATATGTGTGGCGCATGGGCGGGCTTATTGAAGCCCATGCTACCTGTATCGGGGGGGGGCTCCTATTCCATGCTCCACAGCAGTGTGAGGTTACAGGACCTGACGCTGCTGCAGATCGCGGAACGGGAGCACCACCCTCCTACTCTACGGAGGGGCCAACCTGGCTACCTGCTGGTGGTGGGCCTGGATATGAGTCAGAACATGAAAGACTCTGGGTAGACATTGTTGCTTAGGAGAGCTGTTTTGTAACATAAAACAGCAGTAATTTGGATGGTTACAATATATGACCATCTTTTAATTATGTGGTTCACAGCTATGTACAAATGCTAAAAACAAATCATTTCCAAGATATGATAATCTTCAAAAGACCCTATCATGCGAGGGAAATTAAAACTCCTAAATAGAAAGGGAAAACAATCTTATTCACCTTCATTTCTTTTCCTCCAGAGACTGTCGCATCTCAGTTTCTATTGTTTGTTTGTTTTGTAAAAAAAGATAATTGCAACCTTTGTAGGAAAAGATAATTGTATTTATAGCCTGCAGTGTTTGTGGAAAGCAGGCATTCAAGTGTTGCTGAGCTCTGTTGACAATATGAGAATGATAGGATAACTACCCTAACCGCAAACAAATGTAACTTTAGGATTAATGACGTCTGTGTTCCTCAGACAGAGTCCCAAGGGCTTAAACTGACAGAGTTGTAAATGGGTTCAGACAAAGATTTCTCATGACAAACACTGAGTAAAATTGTCTCCCTCACACATAAGCCCTCTTTGTTTGTGTCTATCCCATCCTGCCCTTGTAAGTCAAGATCTTTTCCTCTTGCAAGGTCACATGCTGGCCTTCCATGTTACTGCCTATTTCAAGCATGTTTGCAAGAATTGGGCAACTAATAATGAAAAGTTTGATGGGAATTGTAAAATGTATTTCATAGACTTTATTTTATTAAATTCCTCTCTCTCTGCATGTTGCTCAGCTGATATGGTTACAACTGTGTGCTGACATTGGATGTTACCTAGTACCATATAGATCAGAAGTGGGCAGATGGTAGATCCAAGATCTGCTAGTAGATCTTTGGTAGATCAGCACGGGATTCTGTTTCCCAATTTTTAACTATGGCAAGGTGCCCTTCCCCCTTAAATTAGATTGCTGGAACAAAGCAAGCTTGGGGTAGCCAGAATTTGACTGTGAGCTCAGTTCAAATTCCTTGGACTTAGAGGTACCCTGAGAGGAACCTGTTCTAGAATTCTAAATGTTTGTGTTTTTACACCTGGCTCTGGTTGGTAGAACTCAGGGTTCTAGTAAGCAACAAAGTAGATCCAACAAGCCTAAAATCTACCCATTCCTAATATAGATGGTATATATGTAATGAATAATGGGAACTGGTTTTTCTTTTAGTATGTGACTTGAAATATGGAGCCACGAACTGGGCCAGATTGCATGACACTTTGTCCATTCCCCTCCTTAGGTACAGTGGCAAACAGGAGCAAGAGCACAGGTTACCTCCATGCCAGCCCAGGCCACCTGCCCCCTCCCGACACCACCAGCCAGGGGCATAATGTTCAAATGGGTCCTACATCTATAGGCCCATTTCACATGGTCTGGAACCTAAGCCAAAACACAATGGACTTTGTGTAGCCCCACTGGAAACCTCACATGAATGGGGGAGGGCAGTACAGGCATGGCAGCAGGGGCATCACTATGGGGGTGCAGGGGGTGCAGACTGCACCGGGTGACACCATCAGAGGGGGGTGACTCTCAGCTTTAATTTAAAAAAAAATTAAGTTTCTAGGTGGTCCGGTTCTCGAGATATACATAAAAATGTCAGCCGCCCCCTAGTGACATCACGCAGGGGGTGCGGGGGTGCGGAGTGCACCAGGTGACACCATCAGAGGGGGGTGAGTCTCAGCTTTAATTTTAAAAAAATTAAGTTTCTAGGTGGTCCGGTTCTCGAGATATACATAAAAACGTCAGCCGCCCCCTTTAAATCTTTTTTTAAACTACTGTATAGCACTTCGTAGCTTTAACCCCGCCCGTTCAGGATTGCAGCCAATCAGTGAAGTGTTTGTTTGACCTGTGGCAGTGTCTAGTAAGCCTCATTGCAAGGCCAGAAAATGGTGGTTCCCCCCCCCCGTTTATCTTAAAATCTCGTAAATTGGGTAAGTATATACATTTCAGTTTTTTCTTCTCGTGTGTAGGAGTCAGATCCTGGGCAGTGTTTTCAAAACCTTCCCAATACTTGCTTTTGTGGGGGTAAAAGCATTGCTAATCCCATATGTCCAGAGTAAATCCCATTGAATTCAATAGGATTTACTTTTGAGTAGACATGGTTATGAATGTGCTGAAAATCAATGGGACTTTGGAGTGAATGTAAAAAAGAATTGTGTTTGTGTTCTCTTTCTGTCCCTCCCTCTTCCAGTCCTATTTTAAAGCAAGTAGGCAGGACTTACTTAGGTATTACAGTTTTTATTCTGTAGGAAACGAATACTGATTTTTTAAAAACGAATACTGATTTTTCTGCAATGACCAACTGGTTTGACAATAAACTATTATATGGGCTGTATGTATTTATACATCTGCAGAGTGCGTGTGTGTAGTCTTTCCAACAACCCTGTGAGGTAGGGTTGGAAACCAAGGCAGCTCACAACAAGAAATAAAGCCATTTAAAATCCAATAACCATAAAGCAAGAATAAACAGTTGGAAAACAGCCTAAAGAGGCATGATTCTGAATTTTGGGTTGGGTGAATGAAGTTTATTTGTTTATTATTTGATTTATATCCCGCCCTTCCTCCCAGTAGGAGCCCAGGGCGGCAAACAAAAGCACTAAAAGCACTTTAAAACATCATAAAAACAGACTTTAAAATATATTAAAACATCTTTGAAAATATTTTTTAAAAGCTTTTAAAAAAAGAAAAGGCTTAAAAACATATTAAAAAGCAATTCCAACACAGACTCAGACTTGGATAAGGTCTCAACTTAAAAGAACAAGTTCCTTATCACTTGAGGCTGTAGTTCTCTGCACACTTCCCAGTTTGAGTAAGCCCCATTGAATACATTGGGACTTGCTTCTAAGTAAACAAACATCGGATTGCACTATAAATATAATTACAGATTGTGTAATTCATAAACATATTTGAGAGTCATGTTTATATAAATATTTCTTCATACTGTGTCCCAATAAGTATTTGATTTCACACTATGGTTGTAGATGCTTTTTTTCCTCTACATTTTAAGTGTGCCCTTCTTCCTGGGGGTGGTCATGGTTCTCCATTGTTTTCATCCTGAGGGGAGGATAGGCGGAGAGATGGTGAGTAGCACATTTAAGGTCTCTTCACCTCCCCCCCCTTTTTATTTGTATTTATTTTATATTTCTCCAATATCTTCCCCTGGCTGTTTTTATGTATTTTAAATATTTTTAGATTAAATAAATAGGAAATCATAATTGTGAACCTCCCTAAAAGCAATTTACCTATCCTTATGTTTTGGCAAAGTGATGGTGTGGAGGCATGCTGGTAGAACAAGAGACCATGTTTGAGGCATGTTATAAGGTGTTTGAGGACTTTGTCACACATTACTTTTTGAGACCTGTAGATTCATGTTGGAAAGAACACGTGCACGTATTGAATGGTGGCTTGGGTGCTGTTTTTTCAGTCTACGCTGCATGCGTAGGGAAGGTGATACATCATCTGGCAGCTAGCTTCATAACGCGAGAATGAAAAACATTTGGATCACCATTCACTTGTTTACTTTTCTCACTATTGAGACCACTTCATATATTACTTTTTCATACACAGAAATTTAATCTTTGTATAGGAAAAAGTATTTTGTAAAATGTGAAGGACAGTGACTGCCCAGTCAGTATAACCACTGTACAAGATCTGCTCAGACACTGTAATTACCTTTTTGTTTTGAGTGCCCTTTTGTCTGGGTCTTGGTTCAGGTGTGTATCCAACTTTGATGTGCTTATGGAAGGGGTGTGCCAGTAGTCCCCCCCCCCCAAGTGTGGAGGCTTGGACAAACATTGTGTTATGGAAAACCAAAGTCTGTGTGAAAGTACATATTTGGGAATGCCATCAGTGTAATCCTGAACACACTTAATAAATAATATTGAACTTGCACTTTACAAAATATATTATGGTCATGTCCATAAGCACCAGGAGGGTAGTCGCCCAGGGGATCTTAGTCCCTCTGCTTTTTTGGGAGCAGGGTCCCTATGTCTCCAAGCATCCTACAGTCAGCATGAAAAGGGAGTGTGTTAGTCACTGAGAAGAGTCTTCTAATATGCTTCCTTGCCTTTTCTGCAGATTGGAGCCAATCAGAGTGAAAAGAGGTGAGTCAGCCACTGAGAAGACTCTTCTCAGTTGCTAACGCTCTCCACTTTCATGCTGATTGGCTCCTAGAGATGTTTGTTGTTGTGAGAGAATGCATTAACAAAGATCTCATTCTTAATCCAGGAGCAAAAAAGGGTGTATGTGGCTGTAACTATCATGAAGGGACTCTGCACTTCTGAATTTTCTACTAAACAACTGATAAATACCTATGTAACTTTGTGTCTGGAGACTTATTATTAAGAATCACTTTCCATAATTGTAAGGAGGTGTGTCCACACGCAAGCATCCCAGGCCCGCAAATGAGGGGAGAGAGCAGCATAGGGACATAAGCAGGTGTCTTATTCCAGGGGTTCCCAAACCTTTCTTCTACATAGACCACTTGAAAATTGCTGAGGGTCTGAAAGTATCTGAAAATTTACTATGGGCATATGCAAGATAATTAACTCCCATTAGTAATAAGAGCAAGAATTTGAGCTGTGCATATGATATTGTAATTCAAAGGTGTAATTTTAATTTTGCTAGTTGTTTATGTCACTACTATTGCCATTACATTCAGTGATATATGGGAATTACGATTTACGAGTAACATTAGTACAAAAAACATTACTAAGGATTCTGTATGGTCTGATACGGGAGGAGGTCCATGGGGGTGACACCATGAGTTACCGCACCAGGTGACACCAACCCTAGTGATGCCACTGCATGGCAGTGGGCGAGAAGTTAAGGCACTGTTTCACTCATACTTCCTATTTTGAGTAGGGGAACAACTGAACAATATCCCCTGGTTTATTTATTTATTTATTAAATTTATATACCGCCCGACTAGCAATAGCTCTCTGGGTGGTGAACATAAAACAGCATAAAAATACAATAAATAACAAAACAATACTAAAATACAAGCAACAATCCAACACAATAAACATTTTTACAATTAAATCAGTGTAACTTAAAATGCTTCAGAGAATAGGAAGGTTTTGACCTGGCGCCGGAAGGAGAGCAGAGTCGGCGCCAGGCGTACTTCCTCAGGGAGACTGTTCCATAGTTCGGGGGCCACCACTGAGAAGGCCCTAGATCTTGTCATCACCCTCCGGGCCTCCCTGTGAGTTGGAACCCGGAGGAGGGCCTTCGTAGCAGAACGTAGTGCACGGGCCGGTTCATATCGGAAGAGGCGTTCCGCAAGGTATCGTGGTCCCGCACCGTATAAGGCTTTATAGGTTAATACCAACACTTTGAATCTAGCCCGGAAACATATTGGCAACCAGTGCAAGCTGGCCAGAACAGGTGTTATATGCCCGGACCGCTTGGTCCTTGTCAGCAATCTGGCCGCCGCATTTTGCACTAGTTGTAGCTTCTGAACTGTCTTCAAAGGTAGCCCTACGTAAAGCGCATTACAGTAATCCAAACGTGAGGTTACCAGAGCATGTACCACTGATGTAAGGTCCTCTTTACTCAAATAGGGTCGTAGCTGGGCTACCAACCGAAGTTGGTAAAACGCATTCCTAACCACCGAGGCTACTTGAGCCTCAAGTGAGAGGGAAGAGTCTAAAAAGACTCCCAGACTACGAACCCGGTCCTTTAGGGGGAGTGTAACCCCGTCCAGGACAGGGTATATATCCACCATCCGATCAGAGAACCCGTCCACCAACAGCATCTCAGTCTTGTCTGGATTGAGCTTCAGTTTGTTAACTCTCATCCAGTCCATTGTCGAGGCCAGGCAACGGTTCAGCAAATCGACAGCCTCACCTGAAGAAGATGAAAAGGAGAAGTAGAGCTGCGTGTCATCAGCATACTGATGACAACGCACTCCAAAACTCCTGATGACCTCTTCCAACGGCTTCATGTAGATATTAAAAAGCAGGGGGGACAAAACTGACCCCTGCGGGACCCCATATTGGAGAGCCCGCGGTGTCGAGCAATGTTCCCCAAGCACTACCTTCTGGAGACGACCCGCCAAGTAGGAGCGGAACCACTGCCAAGCAGTACCTCCAACTCCCAACTCCGCGAGCCTCTCCAGAAGGATACCATGGTCGATGGTATCAAAAGCCACTGAGAGATCAAGGAGAATCAACAGAGTTACACTCCCTCTGTCTTTTTCCCGACATAGGTCATCGTACAGGGCGACCAAGGCTGTCTCAGTGCCAAAACCGGGCCTAAAACCCGATTGAAATGGATCTAGATAATCAGTTTCATCCAATAGCGCCTGGAGCTGGCCAGCAACCACCCGTTCCAAGACCTTGCCCAGGAATGGAACATTCGCCACTGGCCTGTAGCTGTTAAAATTGTCTGGGTCCAAGGAAGGCTTTTTCAGGAGTGGTCTCACCACTGCCTCTTTCAGACAGCCCGGGACCACTCCCTCTCGTAAAGAGGCATTTATCACTTCCTTGGCCCAGCTACCTGTTCCATTCCTACTAGTTTTTATCAGCCAGGAGGGGCAAGGATCCAGTACCGAAGTGGTTGCACGTACCTGTCCAAGCACCTTGTCCACGTCCTCGAGTTGAACCAACTGAAGCTCATCCAACAAAACAGGACAAGACTGTGCTCCGGACACCTCACTAGGATCTACTGCTATAACTTGAGAGTCTAGGTCCCGGCGGATACATGAGATCTTATTCTGGAAGTGATCGGCAAACTGATTACAGCGGGCCTCCGATGATTCCACCGTGTCCGGAGGGTTTAGTTCACTTCCAGTTATAGTGCCTCCAGACCTACAAGTGCTACTCTTCCAACACTCAAATTGCAGAATGCCAGGCTCATCGTACCACTTCACCACAGATATATTCCAGTAAGGACCATCCTTTCATACACAGAGATGAGCAGACAAGTGGATGGAAGCATTCACCTGGGCATCTGAGCAGGAATCTCAAAACAAGGAACATAGTTCTCCTGTGCATGTAAAGATGATATCAGGTGGGTAATTAGCTCCACCTAGTGGTTGAAGGCAAAAGAGTACTGCTGACGTTTTACTGTACATTTGTTTCTAGTCTGCGCCTGCTCCGTGCTCAGTTTTTCTCTTTTGCCTCCAGAAAGTGGTTGGATCCTCTCTGGCTCCATGGTTCAGGCTTGTATTGTTTCATTGTTTAGGTCTTCCGTGGTGGTTCTTTGTTGTCCTTTCCCTCAGTGTGTCTTATCCCTTCTGTGAAAAGTTAAAAAAAAAAGAGGTTCCTTTTGTCCTTCCCTGCTAACCTTCCTCCGTGGCGAGGAGCAGCCAGCCCCTCCCTGCGGCTCTTGCAGCCGTCGGCCTCTTCAGGCTCCCTCTCCAGCTGATTCGCGGCCGTTCCTCCTCGCTCAGCAAGCACAGCATCGTCAGATTCACCCTCACAGGCAGCTTCCCCGGGGCTCAATACGCAGGCCTCCGCCTAGATTTTTTTTCACGCTCCTTTACGAGCGGCTTTCGTTTCCCCGCTCTATAGCAGTGGGAGGGGGCAGACGCACAGAAGCAGTAGGGAAGGCGGCCGCTGCCGCGGCTGATCTTCGAGTATTACCAGTCCGTTTCCAAGACAGTACTGTCAGTCACCAACAGCGAGAGCTGTATTCATTAACCCTATAAGTCCCGCAGTGTGTGCCCGCGATGGGAAAAGCCACACACAAAACGAAACACCTCTCAAAGGGGTGGAAACCGCTCCCCCACACGTCGTCAACAGGCGCTGTATCGGAACCCCTTACCGCCCTGGGCTTGGGGCAGTCTCATTCTTCGGGGGATCATTCTGAATTAGCGGTGGCCCGCCCCTCTACCGTCAGGCATGAGGTGGCTGAGGCTCAGGTTCTGGCGGGCAGGGTGGCTGCAGAGGGCAGGATGTCTGTTATATATAAGGGAACCTGTAGAGACAGTCAAGCTCCTGTCCACCATATAAGGGACCAGAGAGAATTGGAACCCCTGTCTGATGAGGAAGGCAGCCAGTCCCACCCTCCCTTGGACACTATTTTTTCTACTGCATCCTCTCCCGAGGCCTTTACTGGGTTTTTGGATGAACCAATCCCCGTCCAACAGGTTCAAGCAGCTGAAGGGCATAGGCTCCGTTCATCTCACACTCAGGCTCGCCCTGTCCAGTTACATCTGTCAACACATTCAATTCAACAACTGAAAGAGCAGCTTAGGGGTGCCCTCTTAATGGATCTCGCTAGAGACTTGTCTTCTCAAGCTACATCAGGCTCACTACCCTCACGGTATCCAACTACAGATCACTTGAGGGCAAATCCACGCCCTTCCCCTAGCCGCTCATCTCCAGATCCCTATGCCACATCTCAAGGCAGACACCTGCAGCTCCCTGAGCAGGAGCCTATAGACACAGAAAATGACTTGATTGTCTTGGATGAAGAGGAATGGAGTGGAGAGTCGGAATCTGAAGAGATTCTATCGACTAGGATATTTCATGAGGCTCATTTCCTTCCTCTGTTGTGCAAGGCGATGGAAGCCCTTACCCTCACCTCTGCAGAGGATTCTCCTACTCCATCCACCTCGCGAGTGTCAGCAGTATGTCCAGATCCAAAGCCTAGGTCTAGAGTGTTGAAGCTTCCTTCTCTTCTCCCAAAGGTGCTCAAATCAGAATTTGACGTTCCTTTGCAATTCAAAAAATCGGTTTCTGTGGCCAACAAATTTTATACACTGGAACAACCGATCATGGATCAGTTGAAGGTCCCGCTCATAGACGCACCTATAGTAAATCTCCTGAATCCATCTTTGAATCCGAAAGACTCAGATGCTCACTTTAAGAATGCCACTGAGTGCAAGATGGACCAGGGGCTTAGAAGAGCGCACGAGCCTAGTGCGCTATCAATCAGGGCAGCAGCAGCCTCCTCGGTGTTTGCTCGAGCTTCCCTTCTTTGGCTGGAAGACCTGCTGAATGACCCACAGCAGGACCCAGCCCGAGTGTGCAAATCTCTGCTGAAGGTCTCCCGGGCGGTTACCTTCATGGCAGATGCGTCTATGGATGCCATGCAGTTTGCAGCAAGGTTGCTAACGGCAGGGATCTTCACGCGAAGGACCCTTTGGCTTCGACATTGGGAGGCAGACCCTGCAGCTCGTTTGAACCTTGCCTCAGAACCCTACGTAGGAGGCAAATTATTTGGGGACACCGCCCTCGCGAATGTCTTGGAAACTAAGGAAAAGAAAAAGTCCATGCCATCCACCAGGAAAAGGGATGACGGAAGAACCTTTTGTCGGTCATTCCATCCATATCACTTGTCACAGTCCTTTCGGGGCTCACACTCCTTTGGCAGACAGAAGGACGCCCGCTCCAGCCGTCCCTTCTGGAACAGACAGCGCAGCGGGCTTAAGTCCCAACAACACCTTTGGGGTCGATCTGGCTTTGCATCCCAGTCACGTGGAAACAGACATCAGTTCTGACGCCTCCTCCTCGCTGGTGGGAGGCCGTCTCCAACATTTTGCTCACCGATGGAAGGACTTATCCTCCGATCAGTGGGTTCTACACACTCTTCGATATGGCCTTCGCCTGGAATTTTCTTCCACCCCCCCGGCGAGATTCATTCCATCCCCTCTATCAGCGAATCCACACAAGAGGGACAAAGTTTTGCGGTCAGTTTCCCATCTCTTACACATGGCAGCCATCGAGAAGGTACCACCAGGAGAGAGATTCCTGGGAAATTACTCTCTGTTCTTCACCGTCGAGAAAAAAGACGGTTCGTCCAGTCCTGTGTTAGACCTCAAGGGTCTAAATTACTTCATAAAATACCGCAAATTTCGTATGGACACCTTACTGTCAATCAAGGAAGCGCTGAGGATAGGAGACTTCCTCTCCTCTATCGACCTGAAGGAGGCCTACCTTCACATACCAATCTTTCCTCCTCACAGAAGGTAACTTCACTTCGCAGTGGGACAAGACCATTATCAATTCAGGGCTATGCCCTTTGGCCTGTCGTCTGCTCCCAGGGCATTCACAAAGGTTGTGGTTGCCCTGGTGGCACACCTCAGGACACTGGGGATTCATATCTTTCCTTATCTGGACGATTTTCTGATCCGCTCACCATCGTTGCACAAGGCATGGGAGGACCTCCATGTCACCCTGACTTGTCTAAAGGACCATGGCTTCGTGATCAACGAGGCCAAGAGCCATCTCTTTCTGTCCAACCGCATTACGCATTTGGGAGCGACTATTGACTCTCAACACGGCCTCATTGCCTTGTCCCAAGACAGGATCAGCAAGATTTGCAAAGTAACATTGGATGTCCTATCCTCCCCCCTCAATGGACCTGATGGAGTTGGCAGCGCTTCTCGGTTTGATGGTGTCCACGTTCCTAACAACGCCGTGGCACGTCATCATTCCCGCACACTTCAGTGGGTGCTCCTGCCCTTCCAAAACAACATAGCGTCCAGACATCACCGCAGAATCACTCTGTCACCACAGATTCGGCAGTCTCTGTTCTGGTGGACCCACAAGTCCAACCTGGCAAGAGGGGTTCCTTTCCAGGACCCACTGCACACCCTGATAACGTCAGATGCCAGCCTATCAGGATGGGGAGCCATATGCGACACGCAGACGATTCAAGGCACGTGGTCGCCTCAGGAATCCACACTGCCGATCAACCTGCTCAAACTACGTGCAGTCCGTCTGGCCCTCGAACACTTCGCGAGCACCAGACGGTTAGGAGCGGTACTTATCAGAACAGACAACGTGTCGGCCAAATCTTATTTGAACCGTCAGGGGGGGCACACGCTCCCTTCTTCTTCAGAGAGAAGCCTTTCTCCTCTTCCAGTGGGCGGAGAACAATGTTGACTCGATAGCAGCGGCATATCTCAAGGGGGAGGACAACAGCCAAGCGGACTGGCTCAGTCGGGAGAAGCTGCTTCAAGGAGAATGGAGTCTTCACCCAGAGGCCTTTCATCAGGAATGTTTTGGCCACATTCAGGTGGACCTATTTGCCACCAGTCACAATCGGCAGGTGAAGAGGTTCTTCTCCCAGTATGTGACACCAGGCGCGGAGGGGATAGATGCTTTAACTTCCCGGTGGCCTCCGGGCAGACTATATGCCTTTCCTCCGATTCCAGTTATTCCCAGGGTGATCAAAAAACTGGTGCCGAGAGATCAGCAGTTCTATTGGTGGCTCCCTGGTGGCCAAGGAGACCTTGGTTTCCAGACCTCCTCGACCTATCGGTGGAACCACCATGGAAGATTCCAGTGCGATGGGACCTACTATCTCAGGGACAGCTCCGGCACCCAGACCCAGAGTGGTGGGCGCTTCATGTATGGAACTTGAACGGAAGAGACTCTTGAAAAAAGGCATCTCTCCCCAAGTTTTGGAAACCATGATGGCTTCTAAACGCCCATCCACACTCAGAATATATGAAAGCACATGGAAGGCCTTCTCATGCTGGTCACGGAAGAGAGGGCTTCTTCCTCGGAAAGCGGGGGTCAACCAGATCCTGTCTTTTCTGCAAGACAGCTTATCTTTAGGTCTCAGACCTAACACCCTGAGGCGCCAAGTTTCAGCCTTATCGGCAATTCTCTCCAGATCCCTGGATAATCCAATCAGCTCTCACCCTTTCGTCAAACGTTTCCTCAGGGGAGCAACGCTGACAGCGCCACCTACGGTGCACCGCTACCCAACTTGGGATCTACATAAAGTTTTGTCAGCCCTTCAAAAATCTCCATTTGAACCTCTGAGACAAGTTTCCCTCTGTCTTCTGTCCTTTAAGGTCTTGTTTCTGGTGGCCATTACTTCGGCCCGTAGAGTGTCTGAATTGAATGCCCTGTCTGTCCATAAAATTTTTTGTATATTTCATAAGGATAGAGTAGTCCTACGTACTGTCCCTTCCTTTCGTCCCAAGGTGTTGTCTACCTTCCATTGCCAACAAGAGCTGGTATTGCCATCCTTCTGTCCGAATCCGGTCCACCCTTTAGAGAAAGCCTGGCATTCTCTTGACGTGAGAAGAGCCCTTAAGGTTTATATTTCCAAGACTAAGCCAATTCGGAAAACAGATAATTTGTTCGTCTCTTTTCACCCTACATCCCTAGGGAATAAGGTGACCACGTCCACGCTGGCCAGGTGGATCAAGGCGTGCATATCATTGGCATATGCCTCTCTACGATTAGCCCATCCTGCCGGAATAGTAGCTCATTCTACCAGGGCAGCGGCCACATCAGCAGCGTTTTCCCATAATGCCCCTCTAGCAGAAATTTGTAGGGCAGCTACATGGTCCACTCCCAATATGTTCATTAAACATTATAAAATAGACTCCTATGCTTCAGCTGAGGCAGCCTTCGGGAGGAGGATGCTACAGCATGTCCTCACAGATCAATAGTCGCCACAGCCCAGCAGTATTCCCACCCTACATGGGTCAGCTTTGGTATGTCCCACCTGATATCATCTTTACATGCACAGGAGAAGAAACATTTGGTCATACCGTGAAATCGGTCTTCTCTGTGCATGTCAAAGATGATATCAGGGCCACTGTGAGGCGTCCTTCCCTGGCTCTCCCTGTCAGGTTCCTACCTGCTCGTGGTTACTGCCTGTCTCTAGACACCACCAGGGACTCCACCAGTCTGGACCGCACTCTCTTATGATTTACCTATCCGCTCTAGCACAGATCTCAACAGATCCCCCTGCTAGGCAACCACCAGTAACGTCCCAATACTAGTATTCCCAGAGACTCTGAATACTGGTATTGTTATTCTCTTCACCGCTGCCACCATTTGTTACAGTTCCCCTTCAGCCTTGGTCATTACCTTACCCTCCCTTCTGGTCTGTGAAACCCCAGCCAAGGATCAGGCCTTTGGTAAACCAAATTAAGTATTTATTACAGATAACAAAGCTAACAAGATTAACAAGATTTCTTCTTAAGGCACATAAGCATATGGTTTTACTCAATACTAATCCGAACTCCACCTCCCTCCTTCTCCACTCTCTCCTGTCAAACAACTCTCTAAACCCCACCAAGCAATCCACTCTTTCTCTTCTCCCCCCCAGATTCCACTCTCATTCTTCCTTTTATACATTCAGCCATTTTAAACACTCAGCCAATCATCTCGCATTCTACTGCCCATTCACTCCCCCTCTTTCACTCCACTTACCATGTATCTTCTAAAACAACAACACTTACCATATATACATTAATATAGGAACATCACATTTCCCCTCCCTTAAACAACAGCAGAGTATTATTCCTGATCCAGGATTTATACGTCGCGTTAACAAATAAAAGTCTCTATGGGGAAAATGTCTTTCTTTGTTCCTCTGTCTGGTCACGTCACTGCAGTCCCAGCCACTTGCCTGGAAAGTCCATCGGCCAGTACATTATCCTTGCCTTTTATGAACTGGAAGTCCACTTGATAGTCCTGTAGGGCCCAGGACCACCTCTGCAGCATAGTGTTATGGTTTTTCATAGTCTGCAACCATAACAAGGCCCGATGATCCATAGTCACTCTGAATCTTCGTCCCCACACGTATGGACGCAACTTGTTCAGTCCCCACACGACTGCTAGGCACTCCTTCTGGACCAACAAATAGTTTTTCTCCCTCGGCGTCAGCTTGCGACTCAGGTACGCCACTGGATGTCTGGTGCCTTCTCTCTCCTGTAGCAAGACGACTCCCAATGCCAGGTCCGACGCATCTGTAGCCACGATGAATGGTTTCTCATAGTCTGGTGCTATTAATATGGGTCCTTGGCACAAGGCTTGCTTCAGTAGATCAAAAGCCTTCTGACATTCATCCGTCCATACCACACGCTCAGAACACTTCTTCTTTGTTAATTCATGCAAGGGGGTTGCTATTTCCCCAAAATTTCTCACAAACTTCCTATAAAATCCAGCCACACCCAGAAATGCCCTTACTTGTTTTTTGGTTAAGGGGATCGGCCACGCTTGTATTGCCTCCACCTTGCTCCATAAGGGGGTGATTTTCTCACTCCCCACCTTATGTCCTAAATAGATTACTTCCTTTAGTTCAAACTGGCATTTCTTAGCTTTTATTGTGAGGCCTGCTTTTCTTAAGGCCTCCGATACTGTTGTCAGGTGTTGGACATGCTCAGGCACCGACTTGCTAAAAATGGCCACGTCATCGATATAGGCCACTGCAAAATCTGACATGCCTCGCAACACAGTATTGATTAGCCTCTGAAATGAACTTGGTGAGTTCCTTAGTCCCATGGGTAAGGTCACAAACTCATATAACCCATCTGGTGTACTGAAGGCAGTTTTGGCTCTGGATTGCTCGTCTAGTTCCATTTGCCAAAATCCTTTACAGAGATCTAGTGTAGAGATAATGGTTGCTGCCCCCAATAACTCTAACATTGCGTCTACCCTAGGCATAGGATACGCATCTGGGACAGTAATTTTATTGATTAGCCGATAATCAATGCAAAACCTTGTCGTTCCATCTTTTTTCGGAACCAGGACAATACTTGAGGCCCAGGGACTGATGGATTCCCTGATCACTCCTAATTCCAGCATATCTTCCACCTCCTTTTTGATCTCATTCAAAACTTTCCCATTCACACGGTACGGAACAGATCTGATTGGGGCATGATCTCCAGTATCAATGGAATGTATAACTATACTGGTTCGGCCAGGTTTGTTGCTAAAGAGATTCCTATAGGTTTTCAAAACTCTCAGAATCTCTTCTTTTACTTCCTCCTCTACCTCCTCTGACCATTCCACTTGATCTACCCCTCCTTTGTCTTTGCTTTCCTGTACCAAATCTGGAAGTTCAGGCCCACTTCCCTCAGGGAATAAGGTAACTTGCAACACCTTTGCATCCCTGGTATGGTAAGGCTTTAACATATTTACATGAACCACTTTGCTTTTGTTTAATTGGTCTGTGGTGATTACATATGTCACTGTGTCAAGCCTTTCTCTGGTGGTATATGGTCCTTCCCAGTTAGCCTGTAATTTGTCATGTTTCCTGGGTAGGAACGCCATAACCATATCTCCCACATCATACACACGTTCTCTGGCTGTTCTGTCATACCAGTAACTTTGCTTCTCCTGTGCATGACTCAAATTCTCTTTCACTACTTCCATCATTGATGTTAATTTATTGCGGAATTCCAATACAAAATCTACTACAGAAGTTTTGTACTCTCCCAGAGTTCCTTCCCATGCATTTTTTAGCAGTTCCAAAGGTCCCCTCACTTTTCTAGTAAACATTAGTTCAAAGGGTGAGAAGCCTGTTGACTCCTGAGGGACTTCTCTGTATGCAAATAAGAAGCATCCCAACCGTTCATCCCAGTCTTGTGGGTGATCTTGAACATAGCTTCTGATCATGCCCTTCAAAACGCCATTGAATCTCTCAGTTAGCCCATTAGTGGCGGGATGGTAAGTAGTGGTCTTTAGATGTTTTAGACCACAACATTTCCACATACATTGCATCACTTCTCCCATGAATACACTGCCATGATCTGTCAGCACTTCATGAGGGAAACCCAGCCTCATAAAGATTTTTAATAAAGCCTCTGCCACTACAGGGGCTTCTACAGATCTCAGTGCTTCTGCGTCTGGGTACCTGGTGGCAAAATCCACCACCACCACTAGATATTTCTTGCCATGCCTTGTGGGTTTGGAAAAAGGGCCCACCAAATCTATTCCCACTCTATAAAAGGGTTGTCCAATTATAGGAAGGGGCTTTAAGGGTGCCTTAGTCTTTACTCCACTCTTTCCCACCTTTTGGCATATTCCACAAGATAGACAATGTTGTTTTACATCCTTGGAGATATTTGACCAATAATAATGTGCAGCCAATCTCCTCTTGGTCTTTTTTATTCCCAGATGTCCTGCACATGGGACATCGTGGGCTACCTCTAGCAATCTGGTTCTGTATTTGCTAGGTACTATCAATTGCTTCACTGGTTCACATTCATCCTTTCTCTCAGCAGGCAACCACAGTCTATATAAAATCCCATTCTCACAAACAACTTGATTCCTCAGTTTGTCAGTGAAAGGAATCTGTTGGGTCAGGGCTTGTTCCTTTATCTGCTTCAAACTTATATCTTTATGCAGCTCTTCCCTGAATTGATCTGCTTCTTCCCCAGAGACCACTTGATACATTTTGTCTCCTTCAGCAGGCCTGCTAGTGGTTGCTATGGTGACCTGAGGCTGGTTAACAGATTCCACCCTGTTTGTTTCAGCCCCCCTTAATATGGCTTCTTTTTCTCTGCCAAGTTGCTGTCTGGTCACTACATAGATCTTTCCTTGGGCACCCATTACATCCCTTCCCAGTATTACTGGTTCTTGTTGCTGGGCATTAATGCCTACTTTATATCGGCCCTCTCAGCCTCTCCAAGTCATATCCACCAGGGCCACAGGCAAACTTTCTGGTTGACCTCTCACTCCTTGGATAGTCACAGTTTCCTGAGGTAATATTACCTCAGATTTTATTAAATCTGGCCTCAGTAATGTCTGAGTGGCACCAGTATCAAGCAATGCCCAATAATTTGCCCCTTGTACACTCACTTCCTCTCTCAGACTTGAATCAAGGTCTGTTACTTCTGTCCAGTTTATCTGGCAGAACTGAACCTTTTTCGCTGTTTCTAAAGCCTTGGGCTCTGTTTTCACTGCCCTTGTCTGAGCAGGATTACTAATGGGGTTGGCAACCTCACATTGAAAACGTAGGTGCCCCGGTCTACCACATTTGTAGCATAATTTCTCCTCACTTTTAGGGTACACAGATCCACTCTGGGGTGTCCTGTGCCCTTCAGATTTTAATGGAGGACTCACTCGCTGTGGTACCACATCCCTTCTGCCAGCACTATATGGTCTGGGTTTAAACTCTCTTGATGTTTTCCCCACCCAGCCAGTTCTATTGGAGGTGAAGTGATCCGCCATCTCTGCGGCCTCCTGCACAGATGTAGGGGAACGGTCTTTGACCAGGAGCCTTATTTCTGGTGGTAACTGATGGTATAATTGATCCAATATCATGAGGCTTTTCACCTCTTCCACTGACTGAGCTTTGGCACTACTCATCCACTTTCCAAATATATCCATCAACTTTGCTCCCAGTTCCACAAAAGACCTCCCTGTCTGTATCTGGCAGTTTCTGAAAAGCTTTCTAAAATAATCAGGCCCCAGTCTGAATCTTTTAAACACTGCTTCTTTGAATTCAGCATAGGTGACGGGCCTGTCTGAGGGGAAATATTGGTATACCTCAGCCAATTCCCCTTTAATCAGGTTTGCTAAATACTGCATGTATTTATCTTCAGGTAGCCCCCACAACTGAGCTGCTTTTTCAAAGGTGCTGAGGTAAATTTGAGGATCTTGACCAGGCTCATAGACAGCAAAGTCCTTTGGAGTAATTTTTATTTTTGCTCCATCTCTGTCTTTCCTTGTCTCCTCAGAGTGAAATTTCTCTCTATCAAATTTTAACTTTTCTACTTGTAATTCAGCATCCAATGCTCGTTGCTTCTCCCTCTCCTCAAACCCCAATCTCATTCTCTCAGTTTCCATCTTCAACTTCTCAGCTTCCATCCTCAATCTCTCAGCTTCCAACTCTCGCTGTTTATCTTTTTCCTCAGCCTCAAAGACCCGCTGCTTATCTTTCTCATCAGCCTCCCTCCTCAACTTCTCTCTCAGGCTCTCTATATAAGCGGGATTGCTTAAGTATCCTTCTGGGTTCTCTTCTCTGACAGGTTGTTTTTGCTGGGCAGTTGCAAATCCTATAAGTGCTACCCTCAATTCCTCTACCCCTTTACCCTCGTGAGGTAAATTGAATGTTATGCACTTCTCTACCAGCTCCTCTCTTTTCATTTTTATGTATTCAGCCATGGTGTTTGAGTTCACTCACTCTTTGCCACACACTCTTTGCCAGTCACTCTCACAAGTAATCTTGTTTTGTTATTTCTGTTTGCCACACAACTATTAGGGATTGTCTAGTATTCGTATCTCACTACTACAGCCAACACCTGTGACGTAGTCTCCATTGTCACCACGTGTCTTTGGGACTCTCTTTGGTTCGTATCTGGATTCTCTGTTGTTCGTATCCCACCGCTACTGACACCACGTGTGATGCGTCCTTCCCTGGCTCTCCCTGTCAGGTTCCTACCTGCGCGTGGTTACTGCCTGTCTCTAGGCACCACCAGGGACACCACCAGTCTGGACCGCACTCTCTTATGATTTACCTATCCGCTCTAGCACAGATCTCAACAGATCCCCCTGCTAGGCAACCACCAGTAACGTCCCAATACTAGTATTCCCAGAGACTCTGAATACTGGTATTGTTATTCTCTTCACCGCTGCCACCATTTGTTACAGTTCCCCTTCAGCCTTGGTCATTACCTTACCCTCCCTTCTGGTCTGTGAAACCCCAGCCAAGGATCAGGCCTTTGGTAAACCAAATTAAGTATTTATTACAGATAACAAAGCTAACAAGATTAACAAGATTTCTTCTTAAGGCACATAAGCATATGGTTTTACTCAATACTAATCCGAACTCCACCTCCCTCCTTCTCCACTCTCTCCTGTCAAACAACTCTCTAAACCCCACCAAGCAATCCACTCTTTCTCTTCTCCCCCCCAGATTCCACTCTCACTCTTCCTTTTATACATTCAGCCATTTTAAACACTCAGCCAATCATCTCGCATTCTACTGCCCATTCACTCCCCCTCTTTCACTCCACTTACCATGTATCTTCTAAAACAACAACACTTACCATATATACATTAATATAGGAACATCACAGCCACTCCCTACGAGGGCTGAGCTGCCTTTGCAAGCACTATTGACCTTCAGCAGAGAGTGTATGAGTACTGTTGTTTTGTCTTATTTGTGGTGTTTATTGGCCTTATTCGTATGGGCTTGTCATCGAAAACTGAGCACGGAGCAGGCGCAGACTAGAAACGAATCTACAGTAAAACGTCAGCAGTACTCTTTTGCCTTCAACCACTAGGTGGAGCTAATTACCCACCTGATATCATCTTTGACATGCACAGAGAAGACCGATTTCACAATAAGACCAAATGTCTCTTCTGTATCATGCATCAGGCATGGAAGTAGGTGGCAAAGTCTATGAAGTCTTTACTCAGCAAGGATAGATAAAAGATGTGTGCCCTCTTCAGATGTTCATTATCTCTGTAGTGTAATCATATGAGGAGGGGCTGCAGGGAGGAGTTTGATAGCTCCACCCTTCCTCGTTGTTGTTCAAGTTTCCCTCTGAGTTGAAGGGTGATTGTGTGAAGTAGGGAGCGTGTTTTACTTTTGAAGACTCCCTTCCTGTTTTAGAACCATGATTATCCTCCGTTTCTGGAATATGTGAGGGGGTCTGTGATTATAAGAGACTCCAGACTTCACATAGTCACCCTCCAATTTATGGAAGATAACAAGAACAAGGAAGTCCAGAGCTAGCACGTTCATCCCCACAGCTCCCCCTTATGTGATTACACTACACAGATAATGAACACCAGAAGAGGACTGTGGTCTGCAGACTTTCTGTACAAAGCTTCCTGACCTTTTTTAATAGTATAGCCATTAATAATAAAAATAATAATTTAATTTGTGGGTCACCTATCTGGCCAATGGCCACTCTAGGCGGCATACAATTTAACAACAATACATTACATCATAATAAAATACATCATAAAATGCAATATAACTATAAAACAATAAAACAATTCCAGTACAGAGTAGTAGGCTATTCGTCGTAAAAATTTCACCCTCCCCGGAAGTCCCAAAGGCCTGTCTGAAGAGCCAGGTCTTCAAAGCTTGGCGGAATACATTCAGAGAAGGGGCATGCCGAAGGTCATATGGGAGGAAGTTCCAGAGAGTGGGGGCCACCACTGAAAATGCCCTCTCTCTTGTCCCCGCCAACCTAGCTGTTTTAGTTGGCGGGATTGAGAGAAGGTCCTGTGTGGCTGATCTTGTTGGGCGGCATGGTTGGTGGCGCTGGAGGCGCTCCATCAGGTAAACTGGGCCGAGACCGTATAGGGATTTAAAGGTTAATACCAACACCTTGAATTGGGCCCGGAAAATAACTGGAAGCCAGTGTAGGTCGAACAACACTGGAGTGATGTGTTCCCGGCGGCGACAGTTTGTAAGTAGTTGAGCCGCAGCATTTTGTATAAGTTGTAATTTCCGGACCGTTTTCAAGGGTAACCCCACGTAGAGTGCATTACAGTAATCCAACCGAGAGGTGACCAGGGCATGTACCACCAGTGGGAGCTGATGAGCAGGAACGTAGGGCTGCAGTCTACGAATGAGGTGTAATTGATACCAAGCTGCCCGGCTCACTGCCGAAATCTGAGCCTCCATGGACAGCTTGGAATCAAGAACAACCCCAAGGCTGCGGACCTGGTCCTTCAGGGGCAATTTCACCCCATCGAACACCAGGTCAACATCTCCCAACCTTCCCTTGTCTCCCACGAGTAGCACCTCAGTCTTATCAGGATTCAACTTCAGCCTGTTCCTTCCCATCCATCCACTCACGGATTCCAGGCACTTGGACATGGTCTCCACAGCTGACTCTGCTGAAGATTTAAACGAGAGATAGAGCTGAGTGTCATCCGCATATTGGTGACACTGCAGCCCAAATCTCCTGATGATTGTCCCCAGCGGCTTCATATAGATATTAAATAGCATGGGAGAGAGGATAGAGCCCTGTGGCACACCACAATTGAGAGGCCAAGGGTCTGAAACCTCCTCCCCCAATGCTACCTGTTGATGCCTATTGGAAAGATTACCTGTTGAAGAAGCTCACTAAGACATAGAGCACTAGATAAAGCAAAAGCCATATTCAGACATAGGCCCCATCCATACTATGGATTATATTCAACGTAGTGCTAATTAGTTCCATCAACAAAAAGATTTCTGCTTGTGCAATGGGACTTTCTCCCATCTCCGCCCTGTGCACTCCTCCCAATCTGTTTTAGGGGTTCACCCAACCCTCTGAAGCAGATTTGGGGAGGATGGAATGTGCATACAGAGGAAAGAGAGAGGGAAAGTCCTACTGTGCTAGCTGTAATCCCTGTGCTAATGGGACGGGTTAGTTGAATACCACCCTATACGTTTAAAGCAGTATCATACGAAACAGTCATAGCTTCCCAAACAAATCCTGGGAAGTTGTTTGGAGATCCCTTTCCCCTCACAGAACTGTAATTCTCAGAGTTCCCTGGGAAGAGTGATTGGTTGTTAAATCACTCTGGGAATTGCAGCTCTGTGAAGGGAATAGGGGTCTCCTAACAATTCTTAGCATCCTTAACAAACTACAGTTCCCAGGATTCTTTGGAAGAAGCCATGACTGTTTAAAGTGGTAGAATACTGCTTTAAAATGTATATGTATAGGAGGATCTTACATCAGTAGTACATGCTCTGGTAACCTCACGTTTGGATTACTGTAATGCGCTCTACGTAGGGCTACCTCTGAAGACGGTTCGGAAGCTACAGCTGGTGCAAAATGCGGCGGCCAGACTGCTAACAAGAAAGAAGCGATCGGACCATATAACACCTGTTCTGGCCCGCTTGCACTGGCTTCCAATACGCTTCCGGGCCAGATTCAAAGTGTTGGTATTAACCTACAAAGCCTTATACGGCGCGGGACCACGATATCTGTTGGAACACCTCTCCCGTTATGAACCGGCTCGTACACTACGGTCTGCTACGAAGGCCCTCCTCCGGGTCCCACCCATAGGGAGGCCCGGAGGGTGGTGACAAGATCAAGGGCCTTCTCAGTGGTGGCCCCCGAACTATGGAATAGTCTCCCCGTGGAGGTGCGCTTGGCGCCGACCCTATCATCCTTTCGGCACCAAGTTAAAACCTTTCTCTTCTCTGAAGCATTTTAATTTTTTGTTTAATGATGGTAATGTTTGTAATTTGATCTTAGTTATGCAGTTTTTAGATTGTGAAATTTGATTTTAGATTGTGATGCTTTTGTATTTTCCTGTATTTTATTGTATTTATGTTCACTGCCCAGAGAGCTATTGCTAGTCGGGCGGTATATAAGTTTTAAAAATAAATAAATAAATAAATAAATAAATAGTGCAGATAGGACTATGGTTGAATCGTATCCATGGAGGGTACATGGGGCCATGCCTACTGCCTCTACCCTCTATACCCATTGAATTTACCACACTGAGTGGGAAAGTCTGAAGGGAATTGTAAGTATATCCAGATGAAAACACTTACAAACCCCCTTCAGACCTTCCTGTTCAGGGAAGGTCAAGGGTAGATGGGTTGGGCCAGTGTGTGCAACCCCACACCTCCTCCCCATGTATACAATTTAAGCACCTGAATAGGGCTGTAAAAGATAAATCATTAGGTGTTGCCACATATTGACTATACGTAGATTGTAGATTCATAGATTACTAAATGAAGTTTTGTACTTTTAATTGGTAATCAGATTAAACCAGTCAGATATTAATAATCAAAGCAGTCACATGCTTAGATTCATCACAATTTGGGCTTAACTTTTCTCATTCCGCCACAGTTCTGCATCCTTTCATCCCTATTATGAAGAAAGATGATAGTTCTGCTTAAGTGACTATTCATTCTTTCAACTGGAGTCAATTTTCTGCTCTTCTCTTGTCAGGTTGTCAGGCTTTATTGTTCTTCATTTAGATGGATTTGCAAAGCAGCCGATCAGTGGTAAATTATAGCATTTACCTTCGTAAAGGCCTTTTTATTTTTGATTCACAGCACTAATTAGTTTAGGGATGAGCATATTTTCCTTTGCAAAACAGATGCTTTTGAAAAAAGAAAACTCAAATTATTGTCGACAGACTATTGTGTAAAAGTGTCATCTTTTGCAGAATCTCTACTGCATAAGGTGACATAATACTGCAATGATTTTGCCTTACACAGCCCATGTAAGTGAAGAGAGATAATTGTATAAGAAAGAAGGGACCTTATAATTGTCCCTACTTGTGTAATTTCAACATTTGGTCATGACCACAACAGCATAGCAACTCCTATCTGTTCTGATAATGTATGAATCAACATATCAGAGATCAATCCAAGGTCACTGCCCAGGTGATCTCTCCAGGCAATTGAACACTGCAATTTGGACCTAGGAAGATGAATAGATTGACAGGCGACAGGGCAACTCTTTGAAACCACTTGACAACAAATTAATAAAATAAAATGAAGTTTCAGGCTCAATATTTCTAAAATTCACACTGTTCATCAGTAGTTTTTTTGGTAGAAAAAAGAGGGGCCAGGACTCATAACTTGATAAAAGTGTGGTGGTTGCAAACACAAAATGGCTGCCATCGGCAGTAAAAAAAGAGGTGACACTACTCTCTACTGGTGAGTACTATCACAAAAAAAAGCACTGTGCTGTCTTTAGCAGGGACATGTTCATTGTTAAACTGTAGTGGCCATTTTATATTATTTATTTGTAGGCATTTCTGTTCATTTTACTAAAATGAAGCTGGCAATTCATTCCTTTGGTGTGTGAGCACTTAAGAACATAAGAAAAGCCTGCTGGATCAGGCCAGTGGCCCATCTAGTCCAGCATCCTGTTCTCACAGTGGCCAACAGGTGCCTGGGGGAAGCCCGCAAGCAGGACCCGAGTGCAAGAACACTCTCCCCTCCTGAGGCTTCTGGCAACTGGTTTTCAGAAACATGCTGCCTCTGACTAGAGTGGCAGAGCACAGCTATCATGGCTAGTAGCCATTGATAGCCCTGTCCTCCATGAATTTGTCTAATCTTCTTTTAAAGCCATCCAAGCTGGTGCCATTACTGTGTCTTGTGGGAGCAAATTCCATAGTTTAACTATGCGCTGAGTAAAGAAGTACTTCCTTTTGTATGTCCTGAATCTTCCAACATTCAGCTTCTTTGAATGTCCACGAGTTCTAGTATTATGAGAGAGGGAGAAGAACTTTTCTCTATCCACTTTCTCAATGCCATGCATAATTTTATACACTTCTATCATGTCTCCTCTGACCCGCCTTTTCTCTAAACTAAAAAGCCCCAAATGCTGCAACCTTTCCTCATAAGGGAGTCGCTCCATCCCCTTGATCATTCTGGTTGCCCTCTTCTGAACCTTTTCCAACTCTAGAATATCCTTTTTGAGATGAGGAGACCAGAACTGTACACAGTATTCCAAATGCGGCTGCACCATAGATTTATACAACGGCATTATGATATCAGCTGTTTTATTTTCAATACCTTTCCTAATTATCCCTAGCATGGAATTTGCCTTTTTCACAGCTGCCGCACACTGGGTCGACATTTTCATCATGCTTTCCACTACAACCCGGAGGTCTCTCTCCTGGTCGGTCACCGCCAGTTCAGACCCCATGAGCATATATGTGAAATTCAGATTTTTTGCTCCAATATGCATAATTTTACACTTGTTTATATTGAATTGCATTTGCCATTTTTCCACCCATTCGCTCAGTTTGGAGAGGTCTTTTTGGAGCTCTTCGCAATCCCTTTTTGTTTTAACAACCCTGAACAATTTAGTATCGTCAGCAAACTTGGCCACTTCACTGCTCACTCCTAATTCTAGGTCATTAATGAACAAGTTGAAAAGTACAGGTCCCAATACCGATGCTTGAGGGACTCCAGTTTCTACAGTCCTCCATTGGGAGAACTGTCCATTTATTCCTACTCTCTGCTTTCTGCTTCTTAACCAATTCCTTATCCACAAGAGGACCTCTCCTCTTATTCCATGACTGCTAAGCTTCCTCAGAAGTCTTTGGTGAGGTACCTTGTCAAAAGCTTTTTGAAAGTCTAAGTACACTATGTCCACTGGATCACCTCTATCTATATGCTTGTTGACACTCTCAAAGAATTCTAATAGGATACTGAGACAGGACTTTCCCTTGCAGAAGCCATGCTGGCTCTGCTTCAGCAAGGCTTGTTCTTCTATGTGGTTAGTTAATCTAGCTTTAATAATACTTTCTACCAGTTTTCCAGGGACAGAAGTTAAGCTAACTGGCCTGTAATTTCCGGGATCCCCCCTGGATCCCTTTTTGAAGATTGGTGTTACATTTGCCACTTAGAATCCAGTGTCAACTATGCATTTAAAAAGGTCCATTCTTCTGTTTTCTGTGTCAGAATATATTGAATATGCTCAAGAAAGAACAGAGCTACCAACGTGCGATAACTATAGGTGTTATTTGCAGTTGTAAATAGTGTGCAGTATTAAACTCCTTTGTGATTACCTTTGGCAGATTAATGCATCTCTTTGTTGACATTTTATTCAGTCTGGGTGTATTTGTGAAAATGGTGGCACTTAGACCAATGAGAGTTACATAATATTTACTATAGAGTAAATTGATACTTCTAATTTTTTAAAACATGAGAACATGGTTGCTCTAATTCTGTGTCTGTCCTTCATTCATGTTTTACTGTATTCAGCTTATAAGACCATATACATTTAATAGATCCAGCCACAGAAATGTGATGGGACTCATTGGTTCAAGTGGGGTTCTCCCTTCCCTCTGGCCTCTGGCACTTTCTAGTCCAGTTGAACCTGTATCTGTCATTACTGGAATTTGGTTATGTTCCTGCCATTTGAGGGACAAAAGGCATTTGAAGCTTCTTGATAATTATTAGTAAATGTCCAAAATGGTTGAATCTACAGGCAAGTTTTGGTAATTTACCAGCATGCTTTGGTAAATATCAGTATTTAACGCACTAAGAGAATTCACTTTGATAATTAAACAAAGGCAGATGGTAGTTCTTTCTACTATTAAATGACACAATTTTATTACATTTTCTCCTGGGCTGTGAAAATTTTAGAATAACTAGACAGAGTCAACACTCACTGAATGTCTGGCATTTTCTTTGTGTTGGTACGTGGGTTATGTTTAAACAGTTTGAGGGACCAACAAGTTTTCAAAAGGATAGAAACAGACAACCAACCAGTTCTAAAATAACAAATTAAGTAGGAGATAGGAGCTTTGTTTGAGTTACACCTTGCCCTTCAACAAGTTCCCTGGGTGATTTACAAAAAGCTAAAATTACAATAAAATTACAAGAAGTTAGCAGAATTAAAACCTACACCAGGGAACATAAAAGCAATGCACAGATTGTTTAAAAGTTTGGAAATATAGGGACTTCCGGGAAGGGTGACTTAGCCTGTGCCTGCTTTTGAGACGGGCTCCTGCCTCAAAAGAAGCTTATTCAGATATATCAGTCAGTTTTTTCTTTTTTTTTTTTGACTGATTAAACTTCTCCCGGGTAGGGAGAAACGAAGAGATTAACCTCAAAGCCTATTTTTGTTGGGACGACCAGATCTCATTAATTTATGGGACGAGGTCCAGCCGACGAAGGTGGGACGGATTTTCAACAGCAAGCTCTATCTGTTAAAGCGAACGTTCATCTTATCTTCTAAGAGAGAACGCACTAACAGGCAAGCACCCTTCTTTCTACATTTTTCTTTTACTTGACTTAAATTGTTGCTGTTTAAAAGAGATTTGCCAGATTGATCGGTTTTTGACATCTCACTGGGGAGCCGTAACTTCTCTCTGCTACGCACTAATTAATAGCTTATCTCTGTTTTTGTTGCAAAAAGCTGTCCTGGATTTGCATTCTAAAGATATACACAGAAGAGGGATTTCTATTCCAGATTTTTATTTTGAAAAATATTATACTGTTTTGAGACTACTCTCTTTTTGGTCTATTTTATTTTGACGAATCTGTTTCTTGACGATTGCCATTAATTGTTTCGATCCTGGGAACTGCATTTTGTTTACTTAACTATTGGAGAGATAAGGCTGTCTGCTCTGTTTATGCTGTGATGTCACCAAGTTTGGAGTATTGGCCCGGTTGTTGCTGAAATAAGAAGTGGTTTTCCTATATTTTTCTTTTAAAATGGCAATTAAGAAAGTGGCTGAGAATCTGGAAATAACTATGTTTCAGAAAATAATGGATGAGATTGAGATAACGAAAATTGAATTGAGTAAAATGAAGCAGGAGATTAAAGATATAAGGGTCCCTGTGAGAGAGGTGACCCTGGAAGGGGTCCCTGTGAGAGAGGAGACCCCGGAGATTGGAACAGGGGTCCCTGTGAGAGAGGAGACCCTGGAGACTGGAATAGGGGTCCCTGTGAGAGAGGAGATCCCGGAGATTGGAACAAACGTGGAACAGGAACAAGATTTGGAGTCTATGGACTTTAGAAATAAAATCTATTGTTTGGAACTCAATGTTATCTCTGAAGAAATTAATGAAGATTCTAGAGATAAAGTTATCAATGGCATGGATTATCTTCTGGACTGGAATGATGTGATGGAGCCCAATATAGAGAAAATCTATGGAATTAACTGCAGCCATGTGACAATGGAAAAACTTTTAAGAGATGACCCAGTGTATTTTGAAAAAAAGAACAGAGATGTGATTTTACGGCAGTATTTCGGTAGCCTATTCAGAATGGATGGCAAGAAAATATTTGGGATGGGGGTAATTCCCATCAGACTCTTACTATATGACTATGGCTTTGACGGCAAGATTGTTGTGGAATGCTGATGATGGAGGATTGGATATTGAAATTGCTGGACTTGGCAGGGCTGCTGAAGATGGAAGATGGAAAATGGAACTAATAGAGATAATAGAACAATGGCTACTGAAATTACTGAACCTAACAGATTCTGATGTGATGGATTAATTGAAATGTTTATTTTGACTATGGTTATGACAATAAGATTATCATAATTAGTAATGAGATGGATTAATCGATATGCTTATCTGGAAAAAAAAATTGATAGATATATTTCTTAGGGAATTGAAACCTCTCTTTGACTTTTTGTGGAAGGAATAGGGTAGTGTTTATGAGATTTGATGATTAAGTAGGATAGCTACTGGAGGAAAGTGATTTTATAATATGACTTGAGAGACGGGATTGTTGTATATTGTAGACTTATAACTGATTTGATCTTTGACAAATGGGAAGTCAATATTTTACTCTTTATTTTTTATTTTTGTTTTTTTTTTCTTTTTTTCTTTTTGTTTAACTATTTTTGATTTTGTTTTTTGTCTTTGAATGTTTTATGATTTTGTTTTGTATGTTTTATGAAAATCTGAATAAAAATTATTGAAAAAAAAAAAAAAAGTTTGGAAATATAAAATTAACTTTGGTACCAAAATTACATCAAGGTAGGTTCAAGGCGGCCTCCCTGGGGAAAGCATTCCACAGTTGTGGTGCCAGGACTGAGTGGGCCCTTTCTTCTGCAGTCACCCACCACTGTTCAGATGGTGATGGCACCAAAAGAAAGACCCTACTGAAGAACTTAAAATATAGGCAGGCACATTTGAGAAGAGATTCTTCAGATATCCCAGTCCCAAGCCATGAAGGTCAAACTAGCACCCTGAATTGACCCTGCAAATACACTGGGAGCCAATGCAGTTGCCAAAGCACAACTGTCATGTGATTATAATGTCTAGTTCCAATTTACAGCTTCCCAGCTGTATTTTGGACGAATGGCAATTTCCCAATTCCACTTAGCAGCCTCACAGCTGTACTTTACAGTAATTGCAATTTCCAGGCCAACTTCAAAGGCAGCCCCACATATCATGCATTACAGTAGTCTAATTTGGAGGTTATCAAGATATTGAACATTGAGGACAAGCTATCTTTGTCCAGGTAGGGTTGCAGCTGGTGCACAAACTCATGCCACGGGATGCCAAAAAGAAGGCATTCTATGCCACCAAAGCAGTCTCCTCCCCCCCCCACTGTGACAAAGATGAATCAATGAACATCTCTAGTCTGCAAACTTGTTCCTTCAAAGGGAACACAACCCTGTCCACCACAGGGTGAACACCACTAATTCAGGCAGGTGAACTATTCACCAACAGAACCTCCATTTTGTCTAGATTGTACTTCAGTTTATTGGCCCTCGTCCAGTCCATTATCATACAATGAAGAAGTAATGATCCAGGGTAATTTCAGGAAGAATGTTCTAATCTTTATATAAGCAATGGCAACAAACCATATAAAAGGTACCCCCCTAAAGGACATCTAAAATTTACATAAACTTCTTTCTAGATTTGTTCAGTTGTATTTTACTTAAATATAATGAGGATAGATATGAACTAAATTGTCTGTCAACATACAGCTTCTAGGAGATACATGTAATGATTCATACAGAATTGGCACAAATATAAAAAAAAATGTGGCTCCATATAAAAGCAATACATATGCTGACATTTGTTACCCTGTTCCATTTTATCTTACATCTAAAAAGACAGGCAGTCTTCTTTCGTAAACAACATTTCTCTTACCACCCAGAGAACAAATGTGTAATAAAGGGCACTTGTTCAGCACCTTACTCTTTGAAAAGAGGCTTGGCTGACATCATCCACCAGATAACAAATAATAACAACAATTGCACAAGATCCTAGTTTAAGATGGAGCAACTGCATCTGCCATTGTTGGGAATCATCACTCATGACAAGGGGTGTTGACTCACAGACAATACTAAGCACATCCTCAACAGCAACATGAAGCTGAAATAGTTTCTGTGTTAGCAACATATGACTCAGTACTCATGATTGTTTTTCCCCTCACTGAACACTTCTATTAAATCTATAGTCCAGTTGTGCTTCATTTTGCTTTTTTTGAGCTGTATAGAGAGGAGTGAAAATGACTTCCTGAATTTCTCCATCCTACTTGCAAGCTGTGAAATTGAGGGGTAACATTTCATTGAATCAGCAGCACATCTTTCTTTTTCCTAAGTTGTGCTCTTTTTTCCCTTTCCTTTCCTTTCCTTTCCTTTCCTTTTTTTTTTTTTGCAGCAACAAAAAAAATCCCCTACAATGTGGGAGCTGGGGTGGCTACCAAATAAAGAGGCAGAGCATATTCTACAAAACAGCATTCTGTGGTGGAGAGGGAGGTGAAAGAAGAGAAATGTTGACTCAGTTCTATTCTAAACATACCTCTTATGTTTAAACTTCATGGGATGACTGCCATGACTGGAATACAGCAATTGAAGGAGATAACTTGTTCAAAAAGAACAGAAGGAATAGAAAGGGAGGTGGAATTGTGCACCTCCCTGAACATGCTTATTTGAGACTTAAGGTATTTTCAAATGGAGAGCTTTGAACTGAATCATAAGGGGGAGAGAGACATAAACTTGGCAGTAATGACATAAACTTGGCACAGTAAAAGGAATGGAGGGAATGGCTCTAATGGGGCCCGGTAATAGTCTTCATAAAAATGTAGGAATGAAGCCAGGCCATAAATCGCATGGTCTTCGATGTCTGTATACTAATGCCTAGAGTAGGGGAAACAAACAGGACGAACCTGAACTCTTAATACCGGAGAGTAAATACGACTTGACAGGTATAACTGAAACTTGGGATGACTCCCATAACTAGAATACAGCAATTGAAGGATATAACTTGTTCAAAGAGAAGGAATAGAAAGGGAGGCGGAGTTACGCTGTATGTTAAAAATATAAATCCCTGCACAGAAATACAGGCGGATGAACCTGGTAGCTCCACCGAGAGTATCTGGATTAGAATAAATGGGGCAAGGAATAAAAGGAACATGGTAGTTGGTGTACTTCCAAACACCCAATCAAAGTGAAGATGAGGATGAAACTTTTGCAAAGCAAATTGCTAATGTTTCAAGGAGGCATGATGTAGTAGAACTGGGGGACTTTATTTACCCCAATATCTGTTGGGAGACAAATTCTGCCAAACACAACCCCTCTAAGAAATTCCTGACTTGTATTGGAGATAACTTGCAACTTGTATTGGAGTACTTGGAATTTCAACTGAAACCATTCCCAAGAAGTTGCAGCAGATGTTACACTGGATACCTCATTGGGGACTACAGTAAATGTGGATGGAGCATCAAGACAGCTATGGAGGTGAGCAACTTGACCCTCAAAGTGCCTTGCAAACAATTCACAGTGGGCCTCCAAAGGGTCTAAAACTCCATTTCCTGGAGTTGATGTCAACAGACCCCTGACAATATGGAAAAGCTACACTGGATGGCTACTTGAGGATGCAATGGAAGCAGAGAAGTGGGCCTTCTTCGCCGCCCTCACGGTAGGCACGGATATGATGTTTTACTCGTGTCTGATCAGCCTCACAGCCACTTGTGCTCTAACCGTTGTCCAGCCTGTTTCATTGCCCTTAGCTCACTGGTGTACCAAGATGCAAGCCAGGCTCCACAATGCCGGAGAGGGCGCCCGACGTGCCTCGCTGTTCCACAGCATGACAAGGGCTTCAACAGGGTCACCTGCTCTATCTACTGGGAACTCCCCCAGGGCATTCGGGAATCCTATGGATTCCATTAGTCTCTGGGGGTGGACCATCTTAATCTGTCCACCACCCCTGCAGGGAAGGATCAGAGCCATAAGTCTAAACTTCACCAAGAAGTGGTCTGACTATGACAATGGGGTGATATCCACCCCCACCATCTCCAGACTACCCCTTCCTCCATCTGGAGCAAAAACCAAGTTGAGGATGTGCCTTGCCCTATGTGTTGGGCCAGTCACAACTTGAGACAGCCCCATGGTCATCATGGAGGCCATGAAGTCCCGAGCCAGAACACTAGAGGCAGCCTCAGCATGGACATTGAAATCACCCAGCACTATTGTCCTGGGCTCCTCCAACACCACAGCCGAGACAGCCTCTGCCAGCTCAGTCAGAGAAGCTGCTGGACAGCAGGGTGGATGATACGCCAGCAACAACCCTAGTTTACTGTCTCGTCAGCCCGACACCAGGTGCAGGCCCTCACAGCCAGCTCCAAGACAGAGTGGTTTCCTGGTGACAGAGATGGAAGTTCTGTAGACCACAGCAACTCCTCCCCTCCGTCCCTGTAGCCTGTGCTGGTGTTGCACCAAGTATCCAGGTGGGCAAAGTTGGGTCAGATCAACTCCTCCCAGCTCACCCACCCAGGTCTCAGTAATGCACATGAAATCAGCACCTTCATCCATAATGAAATCATGGATGAGAGTGGTCTTACTGTGTACCGAGTTGAAGGTTCCTGGGTAGCAGGGTGAAGTACTTGAGACGTCCAAGCATATTAGGTTAGCTAGTCCAATGGTCTGACTCAGTAAATTATAGAAATATATATATATCATACATATATATAATTGCACAAGTTATGTTTAGTCAAGTTCTTTACAAACTTGATTTATGCTCTTGTAGGTAAGGAAAGAATTCCTTGGAGTGGAAAAAAACCATACCAGCAAAACTAAGAACCAAATTTCACATAATGATTCAATTTCATTTCTTTAATTGGAGTGATAGCCAGACAAATTATTTTCTATGCACTTCAAACCATCCTTTTATTGTGTAGGATATAAACAATACCTGTCATCTTCATAGGAGAAAGATACAGAAGGCTTCTAATTACTTCCAGCAGGAATGAGAATACAAATCCAGTAGCAAACCACGCAGTTAAATTATTTTTATGCTTCTGTGTACAGAAAGTACTTTGTGTGACACAGACATTCATTCAAGATTTGTACTGGCAATGACAGTCAATTTGAGTTTGTTGTCAGTTTTCTGAAAAGCATCTTCCTTCTAGGGCTGAATTTTTGAAACAGAACCCACAAGAGCCACAAAGTGCACTTGCCTGAAGCTAGAACTCTTTTGCCCCCACAACCATCACCACAACTGAGCTCATAAATTCATTTACCAAGTTATTATTGGTGTTCAGTGTCATTAGTATCTCCAACCCTATCTTAACAGAAAGGTATCTTCAAACTCCTTTTTAATATAAACCTTGGGTGATCTTCAATCCTAGTTCTACTCAGAGTAGACCATTGAAGTTAATACACATTACTACATTAGGTTCATTAATTTCATTGGATCTACTCTGAGTAGGACTTAGTTGAATACAACCCATAGTTTGTTGCTATCAGTCGTTTTGTACTTTTCATTTTCCCCATAATTGCAGTTACTTTACTATAGCATATTCTTGTGCACAAATTCTTATTTATTTTATTCAAAATATATGATACCTAACTAAACTGTACTCAGAATAGACCCATTAAAATCAATTATTAAAATTAAGTTACTGAAATTTAATTAATCTTTACGTAAGATAAGACATTGTTATTATTTCAGCACCAGGTCAAAATGTACCTATTTGCCCAGGTATTTTAAGGGTTTTCAGTTGTTGATTATTTAACTTGCTCTGCTATTTTACTTGTTTCTGTTTGTTGATTTCAATGGGCCTAGTCTTAGTATGACCCAATATTTATTGGCTGTTTACCCAATATATATTCCCTAATAGGCAAAAAACCTTGCGGTTTAAGAATGTACCTATAGCCCACAGATATTTCTATCAAACTTTAAAAAGCAGGGAAATTGGACAGCTACAGTGAATGCACCAGGGGAGCAGGAGACCTGACCTCCTCTCTGAGATACTGTACTGCCCTACAAATTTGTCAAAATGCAAACACAATTTGGGTTGGTCTTTCACAGTCCAATCCACTTGCTGTGTAGCTTGGAAGAATTTGGTAACATGTGCCTCTGAGCATTTTCAGAAGAAAAAACATTTTGTTTGTTTGTTTGTTTTGATTTCTATCCTGCCCTTCTTCTCAGAAGGAGCCCAGGGTGGCAAACAAAAACACTCTAAGACAGCCTTTCCCAACTAGTGGGCCACCAGATGTTGTTGGACCACAACTCCCATCAGCCTCAGCCAGCATTGCCAATGGTCAGGAAAGATGGGAATTGTGGTCCAACAACATCTGGTGGCCCACTAGTTGGGAAATGCTGCTCTAAAACATCTTGAAAACAGATTTCAAAATATATTAAAACAAACTATATTTAAAAACATGTTAAAACAAAACATCTTGAAAAACATCTTTTTTAAAAAATATTTTAAAACATCTTTAAAAGGAATTCCAACACAGATGCAAACATTCAGAGGAAGTGAATCAACATATTCAGCTTTACATATTAACTTCTGTAAAAGCCGAACCACAAGTAATAAATATCAAGATAGCAGTGATGTGTCCCCGAAGAACATGAAAATGTCAAAGGATCCTTTAATGTTAAAATGTCTAAGGATATAGTGACCCAGTGAAAAGTCTATGAATGGAAAAGAATGGCTGATAAGAGAAAAATATTGAGATTAATGTTACAACCCTGAGGTTCCCCCCCAATGTCATGTTCATCTGTATTTCATTTCGCTCCTCTCTCCCCAATATATACCTTAGCTTTAGAAGTTCAAAATGCTGAAAATCAGTGACCTTAAAATTGCCATATTAAAATACTGTGGAAGAGTGGATTTATAATAAAGGATCACCGGGTGAAATTTCCAATTTAATTATAGTACACAATCTCCCAAAATCCAGATGGAAGCCCTGCACAGGTAATAACAGACCACAGTCATTTCCTCTAATACTGAGAAGGTTCCCAGCTGTTATTATTTTCTCTTTTAAACAGATACTTTCGAAAGCATCTCGGGTACATATTTAAAACTGGGGGAGAGGTTTGACCTTTTGTTTAATAACACATTTATCTTAAAACTGCAGAAGATTGCATGTCAAATAATAAAACCCACCTCAAAAATTTCATGACTGTGTTTCTTTATTGAAAGAAAGGTGCCCACGTAACAACCACCTCAGTGCACTTCTACTTTTAATGTAAAAGTCAAGAGTTGCAAGAATCATAGGTTTTTCATTTAGAACTCGTCATGCCAATGCTCTTCTGTAATAAAAAGGAAAGGCTAAACCCTCGCATTCCAGCATACACATGGATAAGACAAGCTGCAATGTTCTGAATAGTCATGTTGTAGCAGCATTGTGGGGCAAGCCAGAAGGTTGCCCCAGTGGAACCAGGTAGATCTTGGTATCAGCAATACCAAGAGCCAATATGCAAAGCCATCATGCAATTCAAAACTCGGTTGTGAGGAACTCAGTGAGAATGGTTTAGGATTTGAGAAGACACACTTATAAACCATAACAGGGGGCTTCAGCCAATCTTGCCTCCATGTCGAAAGAATATGGAAGGGGTTGTGAGACCATGCAGGCTAGCTCCGCCCCTCACCACCAGTGCATGCCACGGCCATACTGTTCCTGCATTTGGCTACTTAGGCTGGGTTCCCCCTTGCCTGGAGAAGCTCTACATTTTTATAGCCCCTTCACATTTTGGGCAAACTTATGGATGCCAAGGGAAGCCACTGCATGCAGTGGCAGGTGGGGCTAGTCCCTTTCCATGTACTGAGAGATTGTCTGAACACACACAGCACAAGGCCTTCTGGCAAATGGAGGACCAGTATATCAGCACAGCCAAAAATTGAGGATGCAATCGATGTGTCCCAACAACACAAGCAGAAGAAACTCTGCAATGGATGTTATAAAAGATAGATAGAACCAATAGTATTTAGTGCATAAAGGAGGTATACCAAGACCAAATGAAATGTGATGTGGGAAGTCTTGATAAGATCTCCCAGTTTTTTCTGTTGGAAGAAGTATGCACAGAGGACTGATTTGGACCAGGGCTGTGATGTGGTGTGGGGCAAATTACCCCTCAAATTGCTATTAGATGCAGAGGAAAAACCTACAGGCATTCCTATTTTGCCCATATGTTTTCCCCACAGAACTAATAGCAGCCCTAGGATGGGATTTACATTGGGAAATTGGTGCATCTCTTACACACACACACACACACACACACATCTAGTGATCAATCTCCCATTGTCATGTTTAGCTTGGCCTTCAGATAACATGCCTAGTGGGAATAAGGAATAGTGGGCAATCTTTTTATTCTGTTGAGGGCCACATTCCTTGGTTTTGATCTGTGAAGGACTGCATGCTGGCAGAGCAGACCTAAAAGCTGTTGACAGAGTCAAAAGTTAGTGGGCCTTCGCTTTTATGCCACACCTTCTTCCACTCTTTCTCTTCCCACTCAAGGACCAAGGACTACATACATACTTACTTACTTACTTACTTACTTATTTGATTTAAATCCTGCCCTTACTAGGAGCCCAGCGCGGCAAACAAAAGCACTAAAAACACTCTTAAAACAGCATTAAAACAGACTTTAAAATATATTACAACAAAACATCTTTAAAAACATCTTAAAACAAACCAGCTTTTTAAAAAAGCTTTAAAAACATCTTAAAAGGCAATTCCAACATAGACACAGACTGGGATAAGGTCTCTACTTAAAAGGCTTGTTGAAAGAGGAAGGTCTTCAGTAGGCACCGAAAAGATAACAGAGAAGGTGCCTGTCTAATATTTAAGGGGAGGGAATTCCAAAGGGTAGGTGACACTATACTAAAGGTCTGTTTCCTATGTTGTGTTGAACGGAGCTCCTGATAAGATGATTCTGCAGGAGGCCCTCACCTGCAGAGTGATTGACTGGATATGTAAGGGGTAAAGGTAAAGGTGTCCCCACACTTGTAGTGCGAGTCGTTTCCGACTCTTAGGGTGACGTCTTGTGACGTTTACTAGGCAAACCGTATATATGGGGTGGGATTGCCAGTTCCTTCCCCGGCCTTTCTTTACCCCCCAGTATATGCCGGGTACTCATTTTACCAACCACGGATGGATGGAAGGCTGAGTGGACCTCGACCCCTTTTACCGGAGATTCGACTTCCTCCTTCCGTTGGAATCGAACTCCGGCCGTGAGCAGAGCTTCGGCTGCATTACCGCTGCTTACCACTCTGCACCACGGAGGATGTTTATGTAAGAGGTAAACAAACAAAAACAAACCAAAAAGTATATCCCAACAATTTGGAAAAACAAGGAATTGGGAACCAAATAAATCTGACTCAAAACTGCCTATGATATGGATGTAGATGCTTTATAGAAAATTAAAAACATGTGGATAACATGTATACATCTGTCATAGCTGAATCAACTGTCTTAATACTATTGCTTCCTCCCTGCTAAAACAAGATCAGCATAGCACGTCTTGTTTCTGTTATTTGAGGTGACTGCAGGTGTTGCCACTATTCACCATATGCTCAGAGGCACAAGTTACCAAATTCTTCCAAGCTACACAGGACTGGACTGTGAAAGACCAACCCAAATTGTGTTTGCATTTTGACCAATTTGTAGGGCAGTTCAATATCTCAGAGAGAAAGTCAGGTCTCATGCTCTCCTGGTACATTCACTATAGCTGCCCAATTTCCCTGCTTTTTAAAGTTTAATAGAAATATCTGTTGGCTATAGATACGTTCCTAAACCACAAAGGGTTGTTTTGCCTATTAGTGAATTTATCATTTGCTTGTCTTTCCCTGTTTGTTAATTCGGGTATCTGTGCCTGATGTGGTTTGTGCATCCTGGGCATAGGGCTTTGAGAGGGAGGAAGAACAAGGATTGGGGAAGGGAGGGGGTGAAAATTCAATCTGGACCAAACATTTTTAGAAAGTAAGTTTCTTTATTGTACCATTAAATTCCTGATTTAAAAAATGATGTTTTTCCAATTAAGGAACAGATGATGGATTGAAGGATCCAATATATTTGATAGATTTTAAACTTAGGGACAAACTACACATAGTGTGGGGCAATTCATTATCAGATATTCCAACATATTTTTCTTTACTGGAGAGGTAGGTGAGATTTTTTTTAAAAAACCTCAATAAACAGAAAGCTATTTAATTCAGAAAGTTATTTAACTCAGGGGGCTGCTAGTTTGATTGAGGAAGGTCTGTTTCACTCTTTGCTTTGTGCCAATAGGTTACCTCAATCTAAATTGCGCCTATTAGCCTTGCAGCTTTGAAATAAATGGAAAATACCTTGGGAGATCTTAGTTTGGTTCCTTAATATATGAATTGTAGAAGGTCAATTAACATTGTGACATTGGTCACAAAATATGAGAAATGTTGTTTTTTTCTAAGCAAATTTTAGGGTAGAAACATATCAGAAGAGTAGGCTGCACTTTCCCCCCTTCTTCAGTAACTGCTTCTGCACCAAAACTAGGGACAATATTTGTTTTCTTTGCCAGGAATATTTGTGAGAGTATGATTCTAGAAAAGGAAAGCTCAACTAAAATTATTAGACCTGTGTCCTTTACATACTCACGAGATAGGTCTATGAGAGAATGGGAGACAGGCAAAAATACAGTTCAGAGCTTGCGATATGTGGGCAGATAACAGATGTTAAAGTAGCTCTTTCAGATAGAAGTTACTGTTCTTTTCTTTGACAGCTATAAATGCTATATTAAAAGATAATGCTTTCTCCAGGAGGTGTGATTTCATGCATCTTTAGATGCTTTGAAAAAAGTCAGTAATGGTGACAGGTGAGGATGAACAGAACAATCCTTACTTGGGCGAGGGAGGCATGGTACAGCACTACAACTACAGCCTTGCTGGTGGGGTGGAAGCTGGGGGAAGGGTCCTCCCTTTTTTATTTTTTGCCAGCTCCAAGGACTGCTTCAACAGATATGCCCAAGAATCTGACCCCTCAAAGGATCTTCATGTTTGTTTGTTTATTTATTTATTACATTTATATACCGCCCCATAGCTGAAGCTGTCTGGGCGGTTTACAGCAATTAAAAACATTAAAAACAAATATACACAATTTGAAAACACAAAAAAAAATTTAAAACACATGCTAAAATGCCTGGGAGAAGAGGAAAGTCTTGACCTGGCGCCGAAAAGATAACAGCAAGGCAGGGCCCAACCAAGATATAAGATAAGACAAAGTGGAATATGGATCTGGAGTGGCCAGCTGGTGGCAGGGTAGGATTCAGGCTGTGCTCTGGGGAACATAGAAGTTGCTCCAGCCAGGGACTAGCTGAAACTGAGCCTTTATATAGTAGTAGTAGTAACAGCAGTAGGTGCCATACAGCATAATTGTTAGCATGAAGCAACTTTGAGAACTGATCTCAACATGCAACAGAGAGAGGTGGCAGAAACCTGGGGTGAGATAATGGATTATACCGCATCATTTTGGTAGTGAAGGGATCACATTTTAAATGCTGCCCTTTGGGGAATGAAACTTCTTGGTTGGAAAAAAAGCTAGCATCTCGGCTGAGCTAGCGCCTCAGTTTCTTTTACATGTGTTTTTTTTTTTCCTTTTTGGTTGTAGCAAGTTTAGGGGAAGATTTAAAAAACAGCACATTCCCAACCTGCAGTCCAAACTGTTACAATCCACTCTGCCACCACATTGTGCTGTGTATGTAAACTGGTACTAATTTGCAGAGAGTAAGAATGTGTTCCTTTTGTATGGGAACCCACAGCAAGATCGCGAATGTTTGATTTCAGCAGTTTTGGTGGGCCAGGAAACGTCCTAGATGAGTGAGCCCCTTTAGAGTAGTGGTGAAAGCATTGGACCTTAGTTCAGTTAGTCTTAACTGAGGTGACCCAAGTTCAAACCTCCATTCAGCCACGAAGCTCAGTGGGTCAGTCACCATCTATGAGCCTAACCTACCTCACAGGATTGTTGTGTTGGGGGAAGTGGATAAGGGGAAACCATGTATGCTGCTACCTTGAGCTCCTTGGAGAAAAGACAGGATACAAAAGTAATAATAATACATTAATTAGTTAACTTGGCCATCACCAATCACACAAGGAAGCAAGGTGTGCTGAGCATGCTAGAGCACAAGGGCTGTAGCAAGGCTGGGAGAGCAAAAAATGAGAAGAGCTGTCATTGCCACACCACACTGACTGCTTTTAGTTTGAGTCTTCAGCTTTTATCAAGAAAGTGGGTGACTCAGGCTCATCATATTACTCTGGGCAATAGGCTATGGCAGTTATGCCTAGAGATGAAGACATGTGAACTAGGCTTCATGTATCTCATTTTGCCTGTTACAAAGTGGTTGCTGCAGCCAGTTTAAGGGAGCCAATCCGCAGGACAATATGTAGATGACCTTAATTACACACAAACACACACACACCCAACTGATAGTGTGTGGAAGTAATGTAGAAGCCAGTTAAGATAATTACTTGCCTTTAATCTCATAAATTGAATGAAACTAGAAGTGCTTTGGCTTAAGCGGTTTATGATTTGAATAGCTGATATAGTAAAACATTGCTTCATCACTCTAGACTCTAGAGCTAACTCATTTGGAATCTTATGCAATTTGCTTTGCAATACACCAGTGTGCATTGCCTATTCAGAAAGTAAGGAAATGAATAGAAAATGACATTTTAAATGACAATAAACTAAAAGAAAAATAATAACCTGAACACCAAAAAAATTGTCAACTTTGAGATGAGCGTGAGAGATAAGAATTGCTTCAGAGTTGCAGGTCAATTCAGTTGCATATTTATCTGGTGTGATTCTAAGTATTTGGGATAGAGCATCAGCTGAAGGAAAGCTGTTTGGGGGGTAGGAACTGAGAAATATTGAGAGGGGACAAGCAGCAAAGTACACAATTTCTAGGAAAGAGTTCCATGTATGAATTGCAGCAAGGAAGAATGGGTAAAGTCTCAAAACGGACTTACCAAGAGGGGTGAATAGAATTTTATTTATTTATTTATTACATTTATATACCGCCCCATAGCCAAAGCTCTCTGGGCAGTTTACAGCAATTTAAAACAATAAAAACAAATATACAAATTTTAAAACACAAAAACAATGTAAAAACACAATTTTAAAAAAATTAAAAACAACTTTAAAACACATGCTAAAATGCCTGGGAGAAGAGGAAAGTCTTGATCTGGTGCTGAAAAGATAACAGTGTTGGCATCAGGCGCACCTCGTCAGAATAACCATTCCATAATTTGGAGGCCACCACTGGGAAGGCCCTCTCCCTTGTTGCCATCCTCCCAGCTTCCCTCGCAGTAGGCACCCGGAGGAGGGCCTTGGATGTTAAGCATAGTGTACGGGTGGGTTCATGTTGGGAGAGGCGTTCCATCAGGTATTGTGGTCCTAAGCCATGTAAGACTTTATAGGTTAAAACCAGCAGCTTGAATGGAGCTCGGAAACATACAGGCAGCCAATGCAAGCGGGCCAGAATCCGTTTTATATGTTCAAATTGGTCCCTGTTACCAATCTGGCCACTGCATTTTGCACAAGCTGCAGTTTCCAAACCATCTTCAAAGGGAGCCCCACATAGAGTGCATTGCAGTAATCTAACTTGGAGGTTACCAATACATGCTTTGCATGTAAAACATCTCGGGTTCAATCCACAGCATCTTCAGGTAGGGCTGGGAAAGAGCACTCTCTGACAACCTTGAGAGCCATTGCCAATCAGTATAGGCAGTTCTGACCTAGATGAAGCAGTGGTCTGATTTATATAAGTTAGACCTATTTGCATCTCCTTAAAATTTCAGGTAGCAATTAATGGGAATGCCGTCTGCCTCAGCAGCTGCCAGTTAAAGTAGATAAAACTGGGCTCCATGGGCAAATGGTCTGATGTGGTCTAGATCAGCCTTGCAATGCTCCTATAAGTGAGACAGAATAAAGACCTCATGAGAGGATGAAGTGGACGGAAGGGCCGAAAAGAGCTGGGAATGTAGGAAGAACGTTAGAGTGTTTCATTTACAAGCAGTGGAGAACAGATCGGAAGTTTGTGTGTAGTTGCTCCTTCTAAACATGTATCATTTAATTTTGTGTAAGCTCTCTCATTTTCTCACAAGCTCTGCAATATGTTTGCTTTCAGACATCAACATGGCAGGAGAGCCAAAACCATACAGACCTAAGCCAGGAAACAAGCGGCCACTTTCAGCTCTCTACAGGTAGGCTAACCTACTCCTTGCAGTACCTAGGAACAGCTTCTCAGTTTTCAGGGAATGTTTCCCAGTAGCAAAAAATTCCCGCTTGGATATCTGTCTATCATGTAGCCCCGTGGCACAGGAACCTTGCCAGGAAAAAAAAAATGATGGCAACTTTGTCACCTGCCTCACTAAAATATCTCCATCTTAACATTCAGTCTATTGTACTCTTTTCCCACCAAAGACTAGGACAACTTCTCACCTCCAGTCAGAATCTTGCAAGTCCATCTATGAATGCATGGGAAGTTACTAAATGGAATTTATAAAACTGCAAAACAAGACGCCCACCACATTATCAAACAATGCCTGGTGCCCTTTGAAACATCTTGTGACCAAGCACACGTACACAGTTGTGCTTAGGGCAGCTGGTCTCATTTTAAGCTCTTGGTAATGTCCTCTCTTTTTAACAGGATGTGGTCATTAGCCTTATTGAAGGATAAACAACCTAGAACAATGGGGTTTGAAGGTCCATCTGCTCCCATATGAACCTTCTTAGTAAATAATCCTATTTTTGACCTTGAATGGCAAGGTGCTTGAGTGACTGGCTGCCAAGTGATACCTGATTGTCTTTAATGACACCAGCTATCTGGATCCCAGAGCTTGGAAAAGTTACTTTTTTGAACTACAGCTCCCATCAGTCCCAGCCAGCATGACCACTAGATTGGGCTGATGGGAGTTGTAGTTCAAAAAAGTAACTTTTCCAAGCTCTGCTGGATCCATTTCAGTCCAGCTTCAGTCTGGGTTTGGCACTGATAGCTTTGTTTATTTTGATAGAAGAACTATTCCAGGAAAAGTACAAGGGTAATTCAACTCTGCTAGTTCTGCTGAATTAGGGCAAGTCCCTCTCATGAGCCGAAGGGCTCATCTACACGGTGGTTTAGTGTGTGTTTAGTGCTACTCATGTCCCCTTTTAATTTGTATGGTTCTCATGACATTACTTTCAAACAGAAATTATCACATAGTTTCCCCCCTGTAAATCCGTACTAACCCAATCCTCTGAAAATATGAAAAGGGAAGGAAAGAATGTCTTCACTCCGTATCTCTCGTGCTTGCAGAGGCTTTGTTACAATGCTTTTAGGTGTGTGTGTCAATCGCTTCCCTCTCCACAACCACAACCACTCCCTCCTCCTCCCTTCTTCATTTCATTTCCTGTGAGCTGACAAACAACTTCCAGCTGCTTTCCCCCATTCTGCAAGCCTTTTTTATATTACTGCAAACGGTGTCTTATTTTTCTTTCCCCGCCTAACTTGTGTGCAAAAGCATAACAATGCTCAAACGAATATTTATATTTCCGTTGTATTGTGCTAGTGAAAATATAAATAATTGCACTTCTGGGTTGTTTTTAAAATGGAACTAACTGGCAGAACAAATTAAGCACACTCAGTTGCCAAGTAACCAGAGGGAGTGGAAATGTTAAATTAGAGGGTGTGGTCATGATTGATGCTTACCTTCAGTGTGAATAGAAAACATTGTGTTTGCAGCTGGCATTGAGCCCTTATTGTGCATGGTACAAATAGAAAATGGAGGTAAAAACTGTGTCTTTAGTATGAAGTAATCCTCTGATATGGATAACCCCTAAGTTATTCTTTGGATCCTAGCCATTATCTTTAGGACTATCATTACAATTATTATTATAATGCTGCAAAATATGTTCTTGGTTTAACTCAGGCATCATTCTCCAAAAATGAGGCTACTGCATAATAAACATGAATTGAATTTTGTCAGCACATTTCATAATCTGCTGAGTTGCTTGTCAAAACAAGGAGAAAGGAATACAAACAAAGCCTCTATATTAGGGGTTTTAGGGAGGCAACCTATAGTTTCCGATTACGAGCATGCATGTAATAAATTGCCACTGGCTGTTTGCATTAGAACAGTCAATACTGCTTTGTCAAACCAAGTCTGATGGGCTCATTACAGCTTGTTGATGCAGGGTATAAAAAGGTCAGCTGGCATCAGCTTTATCCAAATAAGTATTGATGCTGTTGGAAGAGCAGTTCTTGAAGATGACAGCTGGACATATATTTCTCCATACCATCACTGCAGATCTCAGTGCTTTATCCAGATTGATCTAATTATGTGAAAGACATCAGATAGGCAAATCTGTTGTGGAAAAGCTGAAATCTATCAAAAGTTACCTTTTTCAAGTGCAGGTGTTCAGACCAAAATAAAATACAACAGACCAGGAATGACTATAGATTGCCAGCGTGCTTTCTTTTTAGAATACTCACAAACATCTTGTAGATTTGTTCATTTATTGATAGTATTTAAAGCCCTACCTTTATCTAAAGATTCTACAGGGGGCATGGGGAGAAAACATGTTGAAACATCGTCAGAAGTGGGGGAAAGGAAATTGTAAGGCGGATTGCAAAATAAAAGATATCAGTCCTGCCTGTAGCCTCTCTACTGCAAATAACTCTCTTTGGATGCCACCTGTCATGGCCCCGTCAGAGGACTCATCAGACGAGGATGACTCGGGAGTAACAGCAGCAGACCCAGAACGAGAAATGGAGGAAACTCCTGAGAACCCAGCTCCTTCTCCCCCTCAGCTGCAGAGCACCCCAGACACAGCTGAAGCCCATCAGCCAGATGCAGCCAGTGAACAGGATACTCCCCCCTCACCTGCAGAATGTAGACAACACAAGGTCAGGCAGAAGAGGGGCAGGCCTGTCCACTTAAGGCCAAAACGCTGAGGGCTGACACCTGCTGACAAACCTGCTCCTTAAAAGTCAAACCTTGGCTTCAGCTTGTTGCTGACTACAATGTCAGGTGTGACCACTGTGTGTCTTCCTATCCCCTGAACCTTGACTTGGACTGATCTCTCGGCAAACTAGACCCGGACCTTCACTGATGTCTCTTCTGGATTTCTGGCTTGGCACGTAAGCTTTGAATGGCCTCTGCCCTTCTCTTGCTTCCTCCTTGCTAGCCTGGCAGATTTATAGCCAAGCTGCCGGCTGAGGACTTATGGCCTGGCAATTACCAAGGAATCTCCAGCCTTGCCTTGCACCCCCACCGACACTGCTGTCTCAGTGAAGAGCTGACAGCACCTTGCCAGGCCTGTATGGGGTCAGCTAGAAGGGCAAGAGATGAGATAATATTGTCCAGATCAGGCCAAGGTTGAGATCCAGCAGGGGTGTCACTAGGGGGGTGCAGGGGGTGCAGACCGCACCGGGTGACACCATCAGAGGGGGGTGACTCTCAGCTTTAATTTTTTTTAAAAAAAGTTTCTAGGTGGTCCGGTTCTCGAGATATACATAAAAACGTCAGCCGCCCCCTTTAAATCTTTTTTAAACTACTGTATAGCACTTCGTAGCTTTAACCCCACCCATTCAGGATTGCAGCCAATCAGTGAAGTGTTTGTTTGACCTGTGGCAGTGTCTAGTAAAACTCATTGCAAGGCCAGAAAATGGTGGTTCCCCCCCCACATTTATCTTAAAATCTCATAAATTGGGTAAGTATATACATTTCAGTTTTTTCTTCTCGTGTGTAGGAGTCAGATCCTGGGCAGTGTTTTCAAAACCTTCCCAATACTTGCTTTTGTGGGGGTAAAAGCATTGCTAATCCCATATGTCCAGAGTAAATCCCATTGAATTCAATAGGATTTACTTTTGAGTAGACATGGTTATGAATGTGCTGAAAATCAATGGGACTTTGGAGTGAATGTAAAAAAGAATTGTGTTTGTGTTCTCTTTCTGTCCCTCCCTCCTCCAGTCCTATTTTAAAGCAAGTAGGCAGGGCTTACTTAGGTATTACAGTTTTTATTCTGTAGGAAACGAATACTGATTTTTTAAAAACGAATACTGATTTTTCTGCAATGACCAACTGGTTTGACAATAAACTATTATATGGGCTGTATGTATTTATACATCTGCAGAGTGTGTGTGTGTAGTCTTTCCAACAACCCTGTGAGGTAGGGTTGGAAACCAAGGCAGCTCACAACAAGAAATAAAGCCATTTAAAATCCAATAACCATAAAGCAAGAATAAACAGTTGGAAAACAGCCTAAAGAGGCATGATTCTGAATTTTGGGTTGGGTGAATAAAGTTTATTTATTTATTATTTGATTTATATCCCGCCCTTCCTCCCAGTAGGAGCCCAGGGCGGCAAACAAAAGCACTAAAAGCACTTTAAAACATCATAAAAACAGACTTTAAAATATATTAAAACATCTTTGAAAGTATTTTTTAAAAGCTTTTAAAAAAAGAAAAGGCTTAAAAACATATTAAAAAGCAATTCCAACACAGACTCAGACTTGGATAAGGTCTCAACTTAAAAGAACAAGTTCCTTATCACTTGAGGCTGTAGTTCTCTGCACACTTCCCAGTTTGAGTAAGCCCCATTGAATACATTGGGACTTGCTTCTGAGTAAACAAACATCGGATTGCACTATAAATATATTTAAAGATTGTGTAATTCATAAACATATTTGAGAGTCATGTTTATATAAATATTTCTGCATACTGTGTCCCAATAAGTATTTGATTTCACACGATGGTTGTAGATGCTTTTTTCCTCTACATTTTAAGTGTGCCCTTCTTCCTGGGGGTGGTCATGGTTCTCCATTGTTTTCATCCTGAGGGGAGGATAGGCGGAGAGATGGTGAGTAGCACATTTAAGGTCTCTTCACCTCCCCCCCCCTTTTTATTTGTATTTATTTTATATTTCTCCAATATCTTCCCCTGGCTGTTTTTATGTATTTTAAATATTTTTAGATTAAATAAATAGGAAATCATAATTGTGAACCTCCCTAAAAGCAATTTACCTATCCTTATGTTTTGGCAAAGTGATGGTGTGGAGGCATGCTGGTAGAACAAGAGACCATGTTTGAGGCATGTTATAAGGTGTTTGAGGACTTTGTCACACATTACTTTTTGAGACCTGTAGATTCATGTTGGAAAGAACACGTGCACGTATTGAATGGTGGCTTGGGTGCTGTTTTTTCAGTCTACGCTGCATGCGTAGGGAAGGTGATACATCATCTGGCAGCTAGCTTCATAACGCGAGAATGAAAAACATTTGGATCACCATTCACTTGTTTACTTTTCTCACTATTGAGACCACTTCATATATTACTTTTTCATACACAGAAATTTAATCTTTGTATAGGAAAAAGTATTTTGTAAAATGTGAAGGACAGTGACTGCCCAGTCAGTATAACCACTGTACAAGATCTGCTCAGCCACTGTAATTACCTTTTTGTTTTGAGTGCCCTTTTGTCTGGGTCTTGGTTCAGGTGTGTATCCAACTTTGATGTGCTTATGGAAGGGGTGTGCAAGTAGTGCCCCCCCCAAGTGTGGAGGCTTGGACAAACATTGTGTTATGGAAAACCAAAGTCTGTGTGAAAGTACATATTTGGGAATGCCATCAGTGTAATCCTGAACACACTTAATAAATAATATCGAACTTGCACTTTACAAAATATATTACGGTCATGTCCATAAGCACCAGGAGGGTAGTCGCCCAGGGGATCTTAGTCCCTCTGCTTTTTTGGGAGCAGGGTCCCTATGTCTCCAAGCATCCTACAGTCAGCATGAAAAGGGAGTGTGTTAGTCACTGAGAAGAGTCTTCTAATATGCTTCCTTGCCTTTTCTGCAGATTGGAGCCAATCAGAGTGAAAGGAGGTGAGTCAGCCACTGAGAAGACTCTTCTCAGTTGCTAACGCTCTCCACTTTCATGCTGATTGGCTCCTAGAGATGTTTGTTGTTGTGAGAGAATGCATTAACAAAGATCTCATTCTTAATCCAGGAGCAAAAAAGGGTGTATGTGGCTGTAACTATCATGAAGGCACTCTGCACTTCTGAATTTTCTACTAAACAACTGATAAATACCTATGTAACTTTGTGTCTGGAGACTTATTATTAAGAATCACTTTCCATAATTGTAAGGAGGCGTGTCCACACGCAAGCATCCCAGGCCCGTAAATGAGGGGAGAGAGCAGCATAGGGACATAAGCAGGTGTCTTATTCCAGGGGTTCCCAAACCTTTCTTCTACATAGACCACTTGAAAATTGCTGAGGGTCTGAAAGTATCTGAAAATTTACTATGGGCATATGCAAGATAATTAACTCCCATTAGTAATAAGAGCAAGAATTTGAGCTGTGCATATGATATTGTAATTCAAAGGTGTAATTTTAATTTTGCTAGTTGTTTATGTCACTACTATTGCCATTACATTCAGTGATATATGGGAATTACGATTTACGAGTAACATTAGTACAAAAAACATTACTAAGGATTCTGTATGGTCTGATACGGGAGGAGGTCCATGGGGGTGACACCATGAGTTACCGCACCAGGTGACACCAACCCTAGTGACGCCACTGAGATCCAGAGCACTGAATTAATACAGGAGGGGCCAGAGACAGGTGTGTTGTCAGGTGAGGCACAAATCCAACAGTGATCAGAAAGAGCAGAGACAGGTATGTAGTCATAGATGTCAGGCTCTAAAAGAAGGTGGGGCAGGATGATAAGGACAGCCATAAGTATTCTAGCAATGAGTTAATGAGGAACAAACGGGTATACAAATCCAGCAAGTATCCTATTGGCTCCTCAGATCATCTGACCCACTTAAATAGATAGATGTGTTCTTCACATAGTCTAGCCATTATCTGGGTGGTTCTACAACATAGGAGATATCTGGCCAATAGCTCTTTCTGCCTGAGAGCTTCCCAGGGAAGAAGCCATCGAGGCCCTGCTGCCAGTCCCCCGATGCCTCACACTTGCCTGCACAAAGTGGCATTTGCAGTTTCAGTATACAAAGCGTCTGCAGATTATGTGGCTCTACCCTCAAATTCCTCATCACAATGATTATGTATCTTTGGCACATAAGAAACCTGATATTTTTCATGAAGAAAACCATGCAATAGGCCAGCGGCTTACTAATTTTGCTTATTAAAGTTAAACGTCTGTTCATATCACTCTTGAGAACTACCATGTCTGCCCTAGACTAAAATTCATACTGCCAGTCTTTATGTATGGAGTAGTACATTTACATATATGCTGTCCTGGGCTCCTGCTGGAAGGAAGGGCGGGATATATATATATATATATCTAAATAAATAAGTAAGTTTAGAACTATGTTGTGAGCTTTCTAGGCAAACAAAGTTGAAAACGGTTGATTTCAACCATAAGCGTAATACAGCATAGTTTTTCAGCGGGGGGGAAATGGAAAGCTATGAAAGATTGCCCTTCAAAATTCTGGGTGCTGAATGGCAATGAATAACTTGTGAACAAACTCCACTGTTAGAGCATATTCTTTTCCATGTAATGCTGCAATTTTAACATCTTTATTTTAGTTTCACTGCACTAAGTTACTAATTTAAATTAAAGAGCAATTTAAATGAAAGGCCAATGGATAATTGCTTTCCTCTATTGCCTGAAACCATTTGAAGTAATTTACTGTATCACTACAAATCACCTAAAACCATTTAGTCAAATATGCTAAGAGGGGGTCAAATTGAGGGCAGCTGTATTTTGAGCAAATTGAATGTCAACTCTTGAGAATGGATTTCAAACAGATTTTTAATTGCAGTGCTTCATCCACAGGCCATCACACATGCAACTTGGTTTTTTATTCTTTCAGAAAAGCACATCTCCAATTACACCTTTTAGCAGAATATTGAAGTCCTTCCTCTTGCATTTATTGCAAAACTTTATAACTGTCAATTTGCTTCTGTTAGTCTTTGTTATGAAAATAAAATATTACTTTTACTACATTTACCTCCTGCTTCTCCTCCAAGGAGTTCAAGAGGATACACATGGCTCCTCAGTCCAATTTTATCCTAACAACTATGTGAGGTAGGATAGGCTGAGAGATAGTGACTCACCCAAGGGCATTATGTGCACTTCATGGCTGGATGGAGATTTGAATCTGGATTGCCCCAGTCCTAATCCAAAACTCTAACCACTACACTGCAGAGTGAAAAAGGTCATTTCTGAAGCCCACAAATGTTGGTTCAAAGATTTTGGAACCCTTGGGCAATGTAGCTCCCAGGTAACAATGGAAGAAGTCAAGTGTGCAAACAAAGAATTTCCACACACAGTCTCTGCCTTTCTTGGGCACTTCTGCCCATAATGAGGATGGTGTTATTATTGAGGAAGTGGGTATTTTGTCAGGCTTCAGTCCTGGCAGATGTCCCGTTTTGCCATCCTGTGTGGCCATAGTAGGGGTGGAGTGCCTGTTGGCCTTCCAGATGTTATGGGACTACAACTCCCATCAAGCCCACCCAGTATGACCAATTGTCAGGGATGATGGGAGTTGGAGACCAGCAACATCTGGAATGCCATAGGTATCCCACCCCTGGTCTAGAGGATATAATATAAACCTGGCTCACTATATTACCAATGCATTTTAATATATTTAACTATTTTAACATATTATTTGTTTAACAGACTTGAATCAAAGGAGCCTTTCCCGTCTGTTGGGTGAGTAAGAATCTTTTGGTATTATAGTTTTGTTTTTAATTTCATTGGATACCTAGCATTCTTAATAGCTTTCAACAACATTTAGGATTTAATGTCATCACTTTCATTCTCCTGTGGAACTCACTAAAATTCAGGGTCGGGGACAGTAGAGATCACAAAATGCACTGGAGAGATGAGATTTTTCTCAGAATCTATTCAGTTATATATAACTGGTGTACTTCTGTTTCCAACTACTGCCTTGCTTAATGTGAAGGATTTGTCACAAAGTAGGCAGATTTTCTGGTTTATTTATTGGTATATTTAGCTGCAGTGTAAATAACATCTGTACTGGCCTGATGTTTTCTCTGGTTTATTGAAAATGAAAATTATTTTTTCCTAATTTCATTAGCTTTTATTACCCATAAACACATGATCAGATGCACATCCTAGCTAATTGTTTTTGCTATATATGACCTTGAAATAGCCTGGATACCCTTTATAATGAAAAAAGTCAGTAGAGCATAGGATCACTTGCCCATCTCTTGGTTGCTTACATTATTGCCTTCCTCTTCAGATTCTATGGTATCTCTTTCCTGCATGTGTGTTACCCAAAGCAATTTTTTCTGCCTGTGTGTTTCTACAAGTGTGTGTAAAGTAACATTTCATATCCTTCCATCCACTTTGATACATCCATTTTTAAAGAGGCAAGAGCAATCATGCAGATGTGAAAACTTCAATGGTTTTCCCATATACCTGAAATGGCAAGTTATAACTTGTGTTATAACTGAGGTCTTGTAACTGAGGGCTGCCCCATTAATTTAAATAGAGATCTGGGCATTTCTCTATCCAGATAATTTTTCTCTGTTTAAATGAATAGGGCAACCCACACAGGCAAGAGCTCCACCACAGCACATGGGATGCCCTGGCACACTTAAACACCGATTCACAAGACCTGCGAGCTGCAATTTTCAGTCAGATTTGTTGATGCCCAGCACTGTCACCCCAGGCAATCAAGCACTGAATTCAGCTCAGATGAACCTATAGTAAGCTGCCACAAACCACAAATGCATCTGGCCTTTATATTGTTGTTGTTGTTATGTGTGTTCAAGTTGATTACGACTTATGGCGACCCTATGAATCAGTGACCTCCAAGAGCATCTGTCATGAACCACCCTGTTCAGATCTTGTAAGTTCAGGTCTCTGGCTTGGCCTTTATATTACTTTCCACCAATTTGCATTAGACAGAAATTAGTTCAACAGTTCCCTAATTTTCTGAATCCTTTAAAAAACTCTGTATTGCATTGGCTACATGGTGAATTATTTGTTTTATTTTACTTAATAAATCTATATCAAGGAACTATTTAAGGTGGCTTATGCCTATAAAATAAAAGCATTCAGACACAACAAAATGATGGAAAAAACAATGTTCAGCCTAAACCAGTGTTAAAATACATAAGCACTAACCCAGCAGTAATTATTCTGAATTCCTTCTCAGAAGGCAAAACAGCAAAAAAAATCTCATCTTAAATATGAACAGTTTTCTTCTTTATAACATGAACTATATGCAAGCTCATGCCAAAGTGGTCCAGATAAAACACTTAACACTCAACCATCCTTGTCCAGCTTGGTGTCTCTAGATGTTTTGGACCAAAGCTTCCATCAGCCCTAGTTGGCTTAGCCAATGATCAGTAATTGTGGGTCCAAAATATCAAGAAGGCACCGTGATGGAGAAGGCTGTGCTAAATCATATTTTTAGTAGTGCAGACTTGATCCTGCATGAGCCTTAACTCAAGTGCTTCTTTCCCCCCTTTCTTCTTCTTTGTGTACAAAAGCTTCTGCTTTTGAACTCACTCCCCCATGATGTCCCACCCTGGGGAACTGTGCATTCTTCTAACTGTACTTACCTAACCAACCAGAATATGGTTTGGGCTCCTACTGGGAGGAAGGCAGGATATAAATCAAATAAATAAATATCAAATAATAGTTTGATCCTGGTTTGTATTAACTAACCATAATTAGAGTAAGCCACAGTTCCCCCAGTTTCATTTATGTTAGAGAAGTGTGGTTAGTTCTAAAGCAGTAGCGGAGGAGGAGGAGAGGGGGTGTCTAAGCCATGGTTTCTATTGTTACTGGGACTATGAGTTTGTGTAGTCTTTTAAGACTACAATCATATTAATTCAATATTACTTCTGAGAGGGCATGCATAAGGATTGCACTGTAAGGCTGTTTTTGCTACAGAAGACTTAATAGCTACTGTATTGTTGGGGTTCTTTTACTATCAGTAACTGCCATGGGAGGGGAAAGTTGGGGGGTTACACATGGGCAGAGCAGGTGCCAGAGGTGGGCCAGGTTGGGCCCCTCCTTAGAGTGGGTGGGTAGTGCTCCCATTCTGCGATCCGCAGGATTGGTTCTTGACCTTGCCATGGATCGCAGAGAGGGAGCTCCCAGGCACCCCCTACAACCGTGCAGGCCCACGATGCATGCCTGCATGCCCCACCTACCTCCCATCGTGGGGAATGCTGGCGGCACTGCGCACACATGCCTACCATCAATCAAGATGGTGGAGGAGGCATCAGCCCCTTAACGAAGCCTTGGCCACCATCTTGGTTGATGGTAGGCATGCGCACATAGTGCGGACAGCATTCACCACAGCAGGAGAGGTAGGTGGCGCATGCAGGCGTGCACCATAGTGCCCAAGGGCCCAGTCCTGCCTGGCACCAGCCTTGTTCATAGGAAGGGAAAATTAAACCTCCCATTCCTGGACACTGCAATTCTATTCTGAATAAGGGCCTTTATGCTTCTAAGTATATGTACCAATCTCTTGGGTTCTATGGGGTGATTTTATAAATAAATAATGCAAAAACCATTACAATTCTGTAAAAATTTGAAAATTTATATCATGTAGCAAAAATAGCAACAACAATACAATATATTCCACCAGAAAATAGCATATATCTTTAGAATATAATAACTCCCAAAGTTCCATGAATCCAACAAGGCACCAGTGCAGGAGCTGCTTGCAGAATAGTCCAGGATAGGAAGATCAGGGGTTCCCATACACAAAACCTTAAAGCTCTAAATAAAATACAAGGAAGATACAAATGCATAAAGCCACTAAAAGGAATTTACTCTTCCATTTCCTCCTATACACATACATTCAAATCCTATTACCTTATTCAAGGTGACAAGGGCCAGCTCTGTCTCATTCCACAGGGATGCCTTCAGTGATGCCAACAGAGCCCAGAAACTGAACTTTCATGTTTTTTAAAAAGTAAATCTCTCACTGTCTTAGAAGCAAAGTTATGGAGCAAAGTGTACAAGACCCCTTCTAAGCGAAGGGTCTAAGTAATTTCTGTGAAATGAGGCAGCCTGGCTGCTCCTGCCTTTCCGTATTTTTAGCCAATGAGTGAAGTCCAATCTGTGATTGATAAGTGAGTTGTTTGAACACCAGGCAAAAGGAATCCCTGGGGTCCTGAATTGCTGCTCTTTTGCCCTCCTCTTTAGTGCAGTTTTCCTGCTCCTGTCTTTTTTCTAGTCCTTTGAGTCTCCATAGTTTACCCTTCCTTTTCCCCTAGCAACCAGGATGCATCTTTACTGTGCTGGGTCGGTCAGCCTGAGATCAGATACTCCCTAGTAAATACTACCACATAATAAGTGTGAGTAGATATTTCCCCTCCCCACAAAAAGCAAATGTGAAAACTTTGCAGAGAGATTTAAGTGTGTCTCTTGCTTTGCAGGAGAATTCACTCTATAATTAACTTACAGTACAATGGTATAGATGTCTGCTCAAAAATAAGTCTCTTTGTGTTTAATGGGGCTTACTTTCAGGTAAGTGGTTACAGGATAGCAGTCTAGGCTTTGATTTAGGGTTAGCATTGAGGAAAAACAGGATTATTGTGCCTTTAACAGCTGCATGGCAGGCAGAAATTCATCAGGTCAAGCCTTTTCTAGTATGGAAGTAAGATTATGGGAAAAGCTTCACCATGACCACTCTCTAATTTTGTATTATGCTGCCCCCCCCATGGCAGCCATTTTGTGACTGGTGCCTCCAGCACTCTCTCAAAATTTGAAATGTGCCCCTCTGGTCCAAAAGGGTTGGCAACTTCTGTAATTTGCAGTTTGACTTTCGGAATCCAAAATATCCTTTTGAGATGGCAGGAGAAGAGACATGTATGGAACTGAAAGACCTAGCATGGATACATTTGTAAAGAATTAAGAGACCTTCTTAAAAGATAACGAATACTACCAATTTATAGGAACAGAGGGACGATTTCAGGCTGAAAACCCAGGATGAGATTCGTTCTAGAACCGAGCCAGGACTCCATTGCATTCCATCCCCAATAATCTACCTGCCCCACATTTTATAGCAGGGGGGAGGAACCTGTGGCCTTCCAGGTGTGGTCAGATGGTGAAAGAAGATGGGAGTTGGAGTCCAGCAACATCTGGTGTGCCTAACACTGCCCAAACACTACAGCCTCACTAGCTGGACTGCTCACTTTTGGATGGATGAACATGCTCTATGAATACACAACTTATGTGCATGGATAGATGCTCTTGTCTAGACCTGAGGTTGTTAACCTCCTTGGTCCAGTGAGCAATTGGTAATTTTGAGGAAGCGTCATGGTCATCAGTAACAAAATGGCAGCCATGGTGGTGTGCCATATCACAAAGCAGCTGCCATAGAGACATGGATATTTACCAAGCACTTTTGCAGCAGCCATAAGAGGCACTGGCAGGCACACTGGTGCCCGCAGGCACACTGGTGCCCGCAGGCACACTGGTGCCCGCAGGCACACTGGTGCCCACAGGCACCATGTTGGCAACCTCTGGCCTAGACCACTAACACACAGCTAGAAGGGACAGCATATTGTGACTGTACAGGGACAAACCATGTTGCGCTGTAGTGTGCCCAGCAGCCTCCACTCATTCACTGCTTTTCTGTAGGTTGAATAATCACAACTGGCTCTGCATAAGTAGTTCCATTGGTACTTACTAGGGTTGCCAGGCCAGAAGCATCCCAAACCCTGAGATTTCAGGGGCAGGCCCTAGTGATGTCATTAAGCATGATACATTAAGCACCAAAAGTAAATCAGTTGCTTTCTCTGATTGAAAATTAAGACAGAAATCTTAGCTAAATGCCATGTCCAGCTGAAGTGACAGGATCCTTCCTTCCCACCTGCATAGGAAGCCTGGGTGGCGAACATTTAATCTAGCCGGTTTTGATAAGATGGCGGCGTAACCAGGCGTATTTTGGTTTACTCCTACACCTTTGCCTTTTGCTTTTGCTTCTTTCTCCATGGGACGTTCGTATTGGGTAAGAAGATTGATGCAGAGGATGCAGGGGAAATTTTCTTTTGCTTTTTCTGGACTCCTTATCTCTTCTGACTTCTGACTTTTAATTGAGCATCAGGAGTTAGAGTGGAGAGAGAGAGAGAGTAAATCAGCAAGCTCTCAAGCCTGTAACTTCTAGCAGACTTCAACAGAAGTCTAGTGGCGAGTTCTTTCCGCTATTTTTTTTCCTTTACAAGATTATTATTTGCCAAAATCCACCCTAGCCTGGAGAGGAAGACCAAAGGTCGAGCTCAGAAGAAGGGGAGGGGACATCTCGCTGCTCCCACCATCGCTGCTGTCATCATCACAACTGGAGCCAAGTTGCCAAGTTATCAGGCACCCAGGGCTTGAACTACACTATCCTTGATTGTAAGTGGGTGCCCTACAGCCCCCGCTTTATTTGCTTGGCAGTTTTCCATGTGGCTCCGGCGTTACCCAGCTGTACAAACCGCAAGGCGGCCGTTCAAACCTCGTCTATGAAGTGAACAAGTGACTCAGTGGATTGAGTGCAGCAGGCTTAAGCTTGGACTGTGGGCCCCCTTCGGCTGTGTCTCCCCCCCCTCCCCAGTCCAGCTGTTCCCTTTTAGAAGGAACTGCTAAAACTGGAAGCTTGATAGTGTTATCAGAAAGACAAGTTTGGACCCATTACTTGTGTATAGCTGACAGAAAGGAGGTCCCAAATAGTTGTTTTAATCTGAAAAGAACTGCCAGTAGTTTAACTATTTAAGAGTTGTATTGTGCTGTTTTATTTTGAAGTATTGAGATATTTAGGCTTGTTAGAGGAACTGTGATAATTTAATTATTGCTAGCTTCCTTTTTCTTTTAACCTTTTATGATAATTGGTAAGATAGAAGGAAAGTTTTTAACTATGAGAAATAGGAAGAGGCACTAGGGATGGTCCGTGCTCTAAACAAGGAAGGTTAGACTCTTTTTCCCCCCTTGTTAGACCTGCTGAGGCCCTGTACTTCCTCTCTCTTATAGATTTGCTGTTTTATCTTCAGATTTTGATTCTGATATCTCTTCTAAAGATATGATCAATACTGCTGTTAAGAAGGGACATCTGGAATACATTACAGATAAAGGTAATGATGGCCCTGATAGCATAGAAAACTCAGGGGTTTCAGCTGAACACTGCTGCTTTTTAATCTCCAAAACTATTCAGGCTTTATACAAAGACATCCATGAGCTAAAGGAAATGGTTTATAAACTGCATCTTCTTTTGGGGCCTACTGAATTTGCCAAACAATCAACCTTGGAGGACCACAAGATGGCTGGTAGAAAGGAAACATCAGGTCAGGGTACTAAGTCTGCCCCTTCCTCAAGTCTTATTTTAGTCAGAAACCAGGTAGTTCTGACCTTATCGGTAAGGCTCCATGGGGTATGGCATGGGGTATGCGCTCTACGTAGGGCTGCCCTTGAAGACAGTTCGGAAGCTTCAGCTAGTGAAAAACGCAGCAGCCAGACTGCTGACGAGGACCAGCCGGTCATCGCATATAACACCTGTTCTGGCCCGTTTGCACTGGCTACCTATTTGCTTCCCAGCCAGATTCAAGGTGCTGGTTTTGACCTATAAAGCCTTGCACGGCGTGGGACTGCAGTATCTTGTGGAATGCCTCTCCCGCTATGAACCGACCCGGTCACTTCGCTCAGCGTCTAAGGCCCTCCTCCGGGTACCAACCCATCGGGAAGCCCGGAGGACAGTTACTCGATCTAGGGCCTTTTCTGTAGTGGCCCCCGAATTGTGGAATAGCCTCCCCGAAGAAATACGCCTGGCGCCGACGCTTCTATCTTTTCGGCGCCAGGTTAAGACCTGGCTATGCTCCCAGGCATTTTAAAGCGTTTAAAGTTACAATTTTAAATCTCTTTGTTTCAGTTTATTTATTGTGATATTTTGTATTTCTGTACTTTTAATCTTTTGTACACCGCCCAGAGAGCTATTCGCTATGGGCGGTTTAAAAATGAAATAAAATAAATAAATAAATAAATAAATAACATGTCTTCATTACTTTCAGTCCTTGCTTTCCATCTTCATTTGCAGGCCTCTAAAATTGTTGTGATTCGATTAACCTACCTTCCTTCATGCCCAGGTTTTAAAACGATCCTTCTGGTGTTTAATACCCCCAGCTCCCCTCCTTTGTCTTGAGATCCAAGGAATCACTAGCTGTGGCTGGGATATTTCCTAAACGAGTGTTTAGGACTGAGGGTACCCTCCCCTTATTTCGCAACCATGCCACCTCAAGTAAGTCTAAATCTGCAGATCATTTTCCCTGTAATTATACCTCAAAGCATGAATCATTATATAAGTTACACCAGGCTAATGGGTTGCCATCTCACCCCTTGGGAGGTTTCAGCAGTGCTGGGGGTTTTATGCCCTACATGAGAGAGTTTCTAGGGTATCCTGAGCCTGTGGAGGAGGATGTTTGAGGTCCTTTGGAAATCTTTCAAATGAAAAGCAGGAGGCTATTTTAGGCAGACTTGAAATTCTAAAAAGCAAATTAGTCTCTGTAAAGGGAATAAATCTACGAAATAACTCTCCTCAGGCTGAACTACCCTTAATAACATTCCCTCCTGCTGGAAACATTAAACGAGCTGCTCCTTCAGTCACCTCACCCTTGCATCCCATTTCAGTTGCAGGGATGTCCTTACCTCCTGCTGCTATAGATGACAATTTTAACCAATCTCCTATGAACACCCATCCTTTTGAGATACACTGGACTAGGAAACCTTTGAATTCGCCAACTACTAGGAATTGGATGGCTATGCGGTATGTGGAACCACACGAACCCAATTCTGATGGGGCTGTCAATCCAGCTATGCCTGACTTACATTCTTTGGAGTTGCCAAAGGACAACTGTTGCTTTTTTATTATTATTCAGAGCAGACTCTTGATTGTATTGCTCCTTACCCATGACTAACCTAGCCAAATTGCTTCTGGCAAGAGGGTTTAAGTGCCCTCAGGCCAAGCCAGACTGGCCAATGTAGGAAGAAATGAGCCTATTGTTGTGGAAATGTTAGATGGGAGCACTCAGGACTAAAGATGGATGCCCCTGAAGGCTGCAATTCAAAACACACTTACTAAGGGACTAAGCCCCATAGGACTCAATAGGACGTACTTCTGAGTAGATATGGTTTGGATTGTGCTGTTGGTAAGGTTTGACTAGAGATTCTCTGCAAAGATATCAATGTTCAAGCAGGGTTGGCAACCCCCAGGCTGGAATGTCCACTATTGGGCAAGAAACAAACTGTCATGCAACCAACAAGGTACATCATCAATGGGTTTAAGGGGGTTGAGCTGAGTGCATGGAATCACTGTTGTTGTTTCTATAGATGAAAGGAAGTGAGGTTAAATTAAATGCAAATAGGAAAAGGAAAACAAAAGACAGTGATCATTTCTTAAATGCAATACCATACCAATCACAACATGATTCCTACAATTAAGGCAGAAAACTCTGCATCCTGCAACCAGTCAGGATTCCTAACCAAAACTAAAAAAATCCTGTCACCCAGTCAGCCAAGGTCACAGAAATCCCCATACAGTGCAACCTGACCCAGGGCTGCAGTTAGTGCAGAATGCTGCAACACGATTGCTGACATGAGTTAGACCCTATCAGCACATAATACCTCTGCTATGAAATCTACACTGGTTGCCAATTTGCTACCAGGCCAACTTCAAGGTGTGCTTTCTATGTTACGGGTGCCACATAGTACTTGTTCTGCTCTTGTAAGAAATCAGTCCTTTAGTATGGCAGCACCTACGCTTTGGAACTCCCTGCCTATTGACATTAGGCAGATGCCTTCATTGTACTCATTTTGGCACCTACTAAAAACATTTTTGTTTAGGCAAGCCTACCTAGGCATGTAGAAGCTATTATGTTTTTTTATCTGTTTTTAACTCACTGTTGGTTTTATTATTTTGAATGTTTTTAATTACCTGTCTTAAACTTTTTGCCAATAATGTTATTGTTTTAATTCCTTCTGTAAGCCGCTTTGAGTTTTTTACAATAACGTGGTGTATAAATGTTGTAAATAAAATACATAAGTAAATTTTGGAGTCACTGTGGCCCTTGGGTCTCTTTCCACATTTAGGAACAAGGGAATCTGCCTTACACCAACACAATTTGGTACCATCTAGTCAGTACTGATGACATGGATTAACATTGGATCTCCAGGATTCCAGGCCATAGCCTTTGGATGGGGTCGTACTCCCTTTGAAGAGCAGGTCCATCGTCTGGGGGTGCTTCTGGATTCATCTTTGTCGCTAGAGGCCCAGGTGACCTCAGTGGCTAGGAGTGCCTTTTACCAGCTTCAGCTTGTAAGACAGCTACGGCCATATCTGGACTGGGATAGCCTAACCACTGTTGTCCATGCACTGGTAACCTCCAGGCTGGATTACTGTAATGTGCTCTATATGAGGCTGCCCTTGAGGTTGGTCTGGAAGCTGCCGCTAGTGCAAAATGCTCACTGGGGCAGGGTATCACCAACATGTTACCCTGCTGCTTAAAGAACTGCACTGGCTGCCCATTAGCTACTGGGCCAAATTCAAGGTTCTAGTTTTGGTGTACAAAGCCGTATACAGCTTGGGACCAGGATACCTGAAAGACAGTCATATACCCTCATATACCCAGCAGATCACTACGCTCTGTAGGTGAGGGCCTCCTGCAGATACCATCTTATCAAGAAGTCCTTCCACACAACATAGGAAGTGGACCTTTAGTGTAATGCACCTACCCTTTGGAATTCTTTTACCTTTTACCTAATATATGCATTTTTGTAAACTTTTTTGGTTGGAGAACTGTATCGCAAAATTCAGGTAAGTGCGAATTTTAAAGACTGGCCATGTTGCAGTTCTCATTGTTTCAGAAGCTGTGGATTTGACAGATTTGGTTTTCAGTGTGAACTGAATCCAGTTTTTCCCCCATCTCTGCTGGGATGATGAGAGTTTGAGTCCAACAACATCTGGAGGGACGCAAGTTCCCCATTCCATAGTACAAGGAAGGAGATGATGTCAAATGCAAGCGTAGATCTTTTAAATGTTTGTGGGTGAATTAAAATGATTCCAGATTGGTATGCAGTTTAGATGAATGCATCATTTCATCTTCTCTAAACCTGCTTTTCCCCCAATCTGATAGGACCAGAGGTTTTAGACTACCACTCGTACAGACCCAGCCAGCATAGCCAATGGTCAGGGATGATGGGAGTTATAGTCCAAAACAGCACCAGGTTTGGGAAGGCTGCTCTAAACTATAAGTATACAATTCTCCTAAGTCAGCCTTTCCCAACTAGTGGGCCACCAGATGTTGTTGGACCACAACTCCCATCAGCCTCAGCCAGCATTGCCAATGGTCAGGAAAGATGGGAATTGTGGTCCAACAACATCTGGTGGCCCACTAGTTGGGAAAGGCTGTCCTAAGTATACAATATTATTTGTAAAGATTCTGTCAGTATTCTGTCTTCTGATCTCCTAAATCTCGCTCTGTGCTTCAGAAATTTATTTTATTTGATTCAATTTATATCCCACCCTTCCTCCCAAAATGTTTCATATTGTCATAGAATTATCCAGTGACAGCTATGTTCTAAGCATGCATGGTCATGAGGAGACTAGAGAAGCTCAATATTCTTGAAAAATCAGGGTTAAGACTTTAAACTGGCTTTTACAACTTTATATATATATACACACACACTAAATTGCAAGACAAGTATACACATCTATTAAAACACATTGAACAAAAAACAAAAAATCATGATACAATACATAATGCAACTGATAAACCAAAGGGCACCATTAACAAATTCACCAGAATGAAAACTGATTACACAGGTATGTTTCCAACAAGCACTGAAGTATCATCAGCGTTGGTGCTTTTCAGAACTCAGAAAGGAAACAGGTCTGTAAAAAGCAGCAAGGACAATGCACAGAGAGCTCAGTACAGGCGTAGGAACATTCCCACATCTCACACCAGAGCTTGGAAGATTACTGGCTTCCAGTTGTTTTCCGAGCCCAATTCAAGGTGTTGGTATTAACGTTTAAATCCCTAAACGGTTTCGGCCCAGTTTATCTTACGGAGCGCCTTCAACGCCACCAATTATGCCGCCCGACAAGATCGGCCACACAGGGCCTTCTCTCAATCCCGCCAACAAAAACAGCTAGATTGGCGGGTACTAGAGAGAGGGCATTCTCAGTGGCGGCCCCCACCCTCTGGAACTCCCTCCCACAAGATCTCCGGCACGCCTCTTCCCTAAATGCATTTCGGAAAGCCTTAAAGACCTGGCTCTTTCAACAGGCCTTCGGGATCTCCGGGGAGGGTTAATTGCTATGATTGAAATGCCTCCTGCCCTGTTTTAATATTGTTGTTCCAGCTGTATTGCTTTTATACTGTTTTTATATTGTATTACTGTATTTTATCATATTGTGTTTTAACGATTTTGTACGTCGCCTAGAGTGGCCATTGGCCAGATAGGCGACACAGAAATTAAATTTATTATTTATTATTATTATTACTTTTAAAAAGTAATAAATTACAGTTACAGTTACATGGCCCCAAAAAGTAGTAATTACCGTTACAATTACAATTGATCTGAAAGTAGCTGATTACTTTACTTTTCCTCAAAAGTAATTACTACAATTACATTTCAATTACTTTCTAAAAAAAGCCTACAAGGTGCTGGCCTTGGCTGCTGCACATCTAAGTAGCCTAAAACAACATTAAAAATAAACAAACACAGAGGTAGTAGAATAATTATATTTGTTCATGAGATAGCAATGGTGGTCTCTCTGCTGGTAAGGGTGGTCACTACTCAGAACTTTGCATGTCAAACCAAGTGCAACCCCCCCCCACTCAGCCAGCCAGCATAATCCCGCTCACTTAACCACCTCCCAGACCCTGCCCTGCCACCAACTAAGGGACACTCACTCAAGCAAACATTTTCCCCTGAGATGCAAAAAAGTTTAAATACTACAAATGCAGCACAGTAGCCAGAGAGGGTGGTGGGGGCCAAGTGCAAACACAGTATTCTCTCTCTCTCACACGCACATACGTTGTCATCTTTCACCTCCACAATTCTTTATCTCCATTCTGCTGCTGCCTCCTTCTCCTCCTTTATCCATGTTCTTGACCTCCAGATCCTTTTTCCCTCCATTCTTCACCACCACTATCCATTTTTTTAAATAACTGTTTTGTCCACTCCACCCCATCTCACTCTCCTCCCTCATCGCCTCCTACCCATCCACAGAGCATGAGGAAAGAGTGACACTGCACAGAAGCTCAGTTTGAGGCACATGATTTTCATCCACAAATCAGAGGAGCAGAAGACTTCCCCTGCTCCCCCCCAAGTAATGCCCAAAAGTAATTCTGTAAATGTTACAATTACTTCACAAAAGTAGTAAAATTACTCCTAGTTCTATTACAATCAAAATGTAAAGGAATTACCCACTTGTTACTCAAAAAAGTAATGAATTACAAGTAATTAGTTACTTGTGTTACTTCCAAGCTCTGCCTCACACCTCCCTGTTGCAGTAACCAGCAGCAACACTCGGTGTTGGGAAGCCATGCACACAAGACCACCTCAGCTGCAGTACCCCACCAACCACTGCTGATAAAAGAGAGGTCACCACAAAGAAGGCTGCCTCCATAGTCACTGCTAACTGATATTGCAGCACAATCAGGAGTAGTTCAGCTGAAGACAGATTGAACAGGAACTAATGAAAAAGGCATTCCTGCATGTATCCTGGTCTCAAATTGTTAGGTCTTTGTAAGTTAAAACCTAAGCTTGCATTTGGACTGGTAGCTTATTGGCAACCAGTGCAGCTCCTTTAGAAGTAGTGTTATATCTGCATGATAGGACATTTTACTGGGTAACCTCAGTGCAGCATTCTTCACCATCCCTAGAAACAGGTGTTTTCACCTCACTAGAAATGCAAAAACAAGAAGGTGATCTAGTAAGAGCAGTTTTTGCTATCCACAGGACTGATTAGGATTTGGTGTTAAATCTGTTTTAAGTCACATGGGAGAGAAAAATTCCATTACATGTTTGCAATGTAATTAATGCAACCTGTTCCTTATCATTTTATTAAGGGGCCATTATAAGAGTCATCACTACTAATGAAAGATTCTCATTGATTGTACTGGGTGCTTTGACTAAGTAAAAAATGCTCAAGGCCTCAATATAGCTGCTTCTGTGGGCTTAATGAGCAAAAAGACCTGTTCTGGAACTATTCCCATTCATTTTAGTGAAAGTTTGTGAAAAGCTCTTCTGAATACTTTGTTTTAATCTTTAAAGTAACTATCTTAGCAGCAGCTATAATTAGAGTTCAAAGTACAGACAAGCACTAAGGAACTGACTCATCCTGCTGCCCAGGGCTCCTACTAGGAGGAAGGGTGGGATATAAACAAACAAACCTTGAGGTCCCCTCCTTTTGGTGCCTGCTAAAAACATCTTTGTTCAGGCAAGCTTATCCAGACATGTGGAAGTTAACATGTGTTTTAATCTACTTTAGCTATTGTAGATATTAATTATTTTTAATTTTTTTTATTCCTGTGCGTAACTCTGTTCTTGAGTTATAATGTGTGTGTGTTTTTTGTAAACTTCCTAAGAGGTGTTATTTACAATCAAGTGGCACAGTGGTTCCCAAACCTTTTCCCCCACGGACCACTTTAAAATTCCTGAGGGTCTTGGTGGACCACTTCAAGATTTTTCTGCCTCTTGTAGCAATTGTAGTGTGCTGTGCTAGATGCTGTATAATTTTTAATTGTATTTTTCCTGCTTTTTATTTCTTATATATTGTATCTTATTGTGTTACAATTTGAATTCCACAGAATTCAAACTGTAACACAATAAAAGAAATAAAAGAAGCAATTAAAATACAATTAAAATCAATATGAATATTTAATGCAGTGAATGTGATGTCTCCTATCTTCAGCCACAAATCCACAGACACACTATGGGTCACCTGCATGAAGCTCATAAGAACATAAGAACATAAGAAGAGCCTGCTGGATCAGGCCAGTGGCCCATCTAGTCCAGCATCCTGTTCTCACAGTGGCCAACCAGGTGCCTGGGGGAAGCCCGCAAGCAGGACCCGAGTGCAAGAACACTCTCCCCTCCTGAGGCTTCCGGCAACTGGTTTTCAGAAGCATGCTGCCTCTGACTAGGGTGGCAGAGCACAGCCATCATGGCTAGTAGCCATTGATAGCCCTGTCCTCCATGAATTTGTCTAATCTTCTTTTAAAGCCATCCAAGCTGGTGGCCATTACTGCATCTTGTGGGAGCAAATTCCATAGTTTAACTATGCGCTGAGTAAAGAAGTACTTCCTTTTGTCTGTCCTGAATCTTCCAACATTCAGCTTCTTTGAATGTCCACGAGTTCTAGTATTATGAGAGAGGGAGAAGAACTTTTCTCTATCCACTTTCTCAATGCCATGCATAATTTTATACACTTCTATCATGTCTCCTCTGACCCGCCTTTTCTCTAAACTAAAAAGCCCCAAATGCTGCAACCTTTCCTCGTAAGGGAGTCGCTCCATCCCCTTGATCATTCTGGTTGCCCTCTTCTGAACCTTTTCCAACTCTAGAATATCCTTTTTGAGATGAGGCGACCAGAACTGTACACAGTATTCCAAATGCGGCCGCACCATAGATTTATACAACGGCATTATGATATCGGCTGTTTTATTTTCAATACCTTTCCTAATTATTGCTAGCATGGAATTTGCCTTTTTCACAGCTGCCGCACACTGGGTCGACATTTTCATCGTGCTGTCCACTACAACCCCGAGGTCTCTCTCCTGGTCGGTCACCGCCAGTTCAGACCCCATGAGCGTATATGTGAAATTCAGATTTTTTGCTCCAATATGCATAATTTTACACTTGTTTATATTGAATTGCATTTGCCATTTTTCTGCCCATTCACTCAGTTTGAAGAGGTCTTTTTGGAGCTCTTCGCAATCCCTTTTTGTTTTAACAACCCTGAACAATTTAGTGTCATCAGCAAACTTGGCCACTTCACTGCTCACTCCTAATTCTAGGTCATTAATGAACAAGTTGAAAAGTACAGGTCCCAATACCGATCCTTGAGGGACTCTACTTTCTACAGCTCTCCATTGGGAGAACTGTCCGTTTATTCCTACTCTCTGCTTTCTGCTTCTTAACCAATTCCTTATCCACAAGAGGACCTCTCCTCTTATTCCATGACTGCTAAGCTTCCTCAGAAGCCTTTGGTGAGGTAATGGTCCACGGACCATAGTTTGGGAACCCCTGAAGTGGTATATATATATATATATATATATATATATATATATATATATATATATATATATATATGTTGTATTAATAAACAAACAATCCAACCACTGACCATGGTATCCTTCTGGGCCAACTTGGTGAGATGGGTATTGGAGACACTGTTTTACAGTGGTTCTGATCCTATCTCCATGGTTGTTTTCGGAAAATAGCATTGGGTGATTGTCTTGTGCCCCCCTAGCAGTTGTGCTGTGGGGTACCACAGGGAACCATCTTGTCCCCCATGCTGTTTAACATCTATATGCAGTCCTTGGGAGTGGTCATCAGGAGATTTGGGGTGAGGTGTCAGCAGTACGCTGATAATACCCAGCTCTATTTCTCTGTAACATCTGAATTGGGAGAGGCCATGCAAGCCCTGGACCGGTGCCTGGACTCGGTGGTGGGCTGGATGAGGGCCAATAAACTTAGCCTGAATCCTTAGCAAGATGGAGAGGCTGTGTGTTGGTGGTTCCCGAGTTCAGATAATTGGTCAGTTGCCTGCTTTGGATGGGGTCGTACTCCTCTGAAAGAGCAGGTCTATGGGGTGCTTCTGGATCCATCTTGGTCGCTAGAGGCCCAGGTGTCCTCAGTGGCTAGGAGTGCCTTTTACCAGCTTCAGCTGGTAAGACAGCTGCAGCCATTTCTGGACCAGGATAGCCTGACCACTGTTGTCCATGTGCTCGTAACCTCCAGGCTGGATTACTGTAATGTGCTCTATGTGGAGCTTCCCTTGAGGTTGGTCTGGGAGCTTCAGGTGGTGCAAAATGTGGCAGCGCAACTGCTCACTAGGGTAGGGTATCACCAACATGTCACCCCACTGCTGAAAGAATTGCACTGGCTACCTATTAGCTACTGAGCTAAGTTTATGGTTCTAGTTTTGGTGTACAAAGCCCTATACAGCTTGGGACCAGGATACCTGAAAGACCATCTTATCCCTTATATACCCAGCCGATCACTACACTGTACAGGTGAGGGCCTCCTGCAGATCTTATCAGGAGGTCTGTTCAGCAGAACATAGGAAGTGGACCTTTAGTGTCATGTCACCTACCCTTTGGAATTCCCTCCCTTAAATATTAGACAGGCTCCATCTCTGTTATCGTTTTGGTGCGTACTGAAGACTTTCCTCTTTCAACAAGCGTGTTAAACAGAGACCTTATCCCAATCTGCTTCTGTGTTGGAATTGCTTTTTAATAGGTTTTTAAAGCTTCTTTTTAAAAAGATGTTTTTAAAGCTTCTTTGAAAAATGTTTTTAAAGATGTTTTGTTTTAATATGTTTTTAAGTATGTTTTGTTTTAATATATTATAAAGTCTGTTTTTATGATGTTTTAAAGTGTTTTTGTTGCTTTTGTTTGCTGCCCTAAGCTCCTGCTAGGAGGAAAGGCAGGATATAAATCTAATAAATAAATAAATAAGATCCATGTAAAAGTTAGAGGTTTCTACACTCACACCTATATCCTGCAGGCAAGTAAGAGGCATTGTAGTTCAAGACAGTTCAGCCAGACAAAAGTACTCAAGGATAGCCTGAAGCAGGGCTGGTGAGGGGTGGAGCCCGAAAAGCAGACAGGACTGGAGGAGGGTCCTGCGGCCAAATAGTGAGGCCAGTAGGGCCCTACTTGACCCACACACCTGAGGTTCCCCAACCCTGATCCAGAGCTTGGAAAAGTTACTTTTTTAAACTACAACTCCCATCAGCCCAATCCAGTGCCCATGCTGGCTGGGGCTGATGGGAGTTGTAGTTCAAAAAAGTAACTTTTCCAAGCTCTGGATTTAGCCCTTTGCTAACCAACTATGATCCTAATGAAAATTCCCCCCTCCGTGCCATTAGCTCATTGGCATTTATGGGAGCTTTTTTCCTAACACTATTAGATACATACAAGGTATGATCATGTAATTTTAAAAACCTGCTCTCCCTGTGAGCTGCAGTCATGATAAGGGCTCTCACACCTGCTATTAAATTTTTTAAACCACTTTCTAATGATGTGTTTAGCAGCACATCCAGTTTGGCCCACAGATCTCTTCCCTAGGTCAAAGTTAAGACTTAGACTTAATAACAAAATGTTTTCTACAGCTTTCTTACATATTATTAACCCTGGCTGCAGTATATCACCCAGTTATATGCATTTAGAGTAAACACATGATCAGCAGCCACACATTATGTATCCATTGCTTGTCTCCAAGACTTCAAACTACAATGTCAAATGCAGAGGAATTCTGGATGGAACCATTATTAGTACCAAACCCAACTATCCATTTTAGAAATTTCATTGGATTCTTAGCTAGACCAAAAACATGCGATCAGCTGAAACTGTATACAGGAAAGTGCTGTACTTTTTCCCCCAGCATCCTTTTTGATGTTATTTTCTGTCAGTTCTACAGCATATATTTAAATCACATGGCTTCCACCAAAGAATCCTGGGAACTGTAGTTTACCCCTCACAGAGCTACAATTCCTAACTTTTAACAAACTATAGTTCACAGGATTCTTTGGGACAAGCCACCTGCTTTAAATGTATGGTGTGGGGTTTACCTTAGTGGTATAGAAGTGCCTGTATTATTTGCAGCTCCCACTCCATTCCAGCAGCACCAGAACATAAAGACTATGTGGGAAGAGCTTGAAAGGCAAGGAAGGTGCTTTCTTAATTTATGTATAGGCATTTTGACCCCACAATGGGGTCCCAGGGCAGATTACATACAGCTTGATACAAACAGTATTACATGAACCACGTAATATCATTACTAGATCATGAATTAAACTGAATCAACAGCAATTGGAAACAGAGCAACACTGCAATCGCAGGGATATTCTGATCTCATTCTCCACATCCAAACGCCTTTACAAAGGTTGGTGACCAGATATCAAAATGTATATGATTAGGCCAGATGCACCTCTGACAACCCCAAACAATGTCAAAATACATGCAAAACACTGCCTCCTCTGCCCTTTGTTTATTTATATATCTTAAAGAACAGAAGAAAACTCTGAAATGTATGTATTAATTACCATCAGCACGGATACTGTGGGAGGTTAATATTCCTTGTAGTGCCTGCCACCAGCCCTAAATTCCTTGTAAGCTCAGCAGAAAGAGATTGCATTGGCAAAGTCACCTTTCATTGTCCCCTTAAGGCTGTTTCCTTCTCTGCCTTTCTGATGGTGCCATTTGATAGGTAATGTGTAAAGCTTAGTTTTGCTGCAAAATCTACTCTTTACAGAGAACAAAGAAGCTATTACCAATTTGATGGTGTTCAGAATATCCTTTGATTCCACGTAGGTTTCACTGAAGGATGCATTTCTTGTTCCACTTCATACTTTACAGGCTATAAACCTGTCCTGATGTGCAGAGCACTCATGGGAAACATGACAGACCTCTAAGGCCACTATTGATGAGTAAAGATAATGATCTCTTACAGGAAGAAAACAGTAAAAACTGGAGGTCAAAAAAGCAAACATATCACAAGTGAGGAGAGGCTAACGGTTTCAACTCTTTCATGCTGCTGAGAGAAGATAAGATAGGTTGCTGTAGGCTGTTCTGAGAAATTATGATGATAGTTCGATTCAATAGACCATATAAAAGCAATGGTGTGTCCATTGGTATTGTCTAGCTGTAGAGGCTTAAGGGTTACTGTCTATGTAAGTATAATATAAGCACATATATACTTTTGATTGCCCTTGTTATTACGTGCATAGAAGGGACGATGTATACAGCATTAATGCTCTACTAACTTCAAGATTAGAGCTTTGCATTACAGTAAAGCACTGTGCGTGGAACTGTTCTTACAAAGTGGCCAAAAGCTTCAATTGGTCTAAAATGCTTCCTCCAGCTTGGGTCAAACAGAAATTAGGAAGTTGCTTTATCCCATGTCAGACCATTGGTTCATCTAGCTCAGCGCTGTCTACACTGGCAGAGGCACTCCAGGATTTCAGACTGGGGTTACTCCCATCCCTACCTGGAGATGCCAGAGATTGAACCTGGGACCTTGTGCATGCAAGGCAGATGCTGTACCACTAAGCTGCGGCCTTTTCCCCCACTCCCTTCCCATTTGAATTACATTTGGGAGGGGGAAGGTTGGACAGCTCTTTGAAAGTTCGGACTAAAACCCGGAGCAGATTCCACTGTCATGGAGCCACCAGCCACCACAGCACACAGCTACCTGCATGCATGCAACAAATTAGAAGGTGCAGACAAACACAAAAGGGGAAACTTACTGATATGAATAGGAAAGACCAAAGCTGTTCATATACAGATTCAAATACATGCAGCTGTGGACTGCTCCAGTCTAATTTGAATAGAGAAAACATGGATTGACAGCTAAATAATGCTCAATTTTTTATTTATTATCTCATTTGTATCCCATCTTTCCTCCAAGGAGCTCAAGGTGAGATACAAACATGGTTCTCCCCCTCCCAATTTTATCCTCACAACAACCCTGTGAGGTAGGTTAGGCTGAGAGAGACACTGACTAGCCCAAGATCAGCCAGTGAGCTTCATGGCTGAGCAGGCATTTGAACCTGGTCTCCCACATCCCAGTCCGACACTCTAACCACTATATCACACTGGTGGACAGCCCTAGAATGGTAGGTATTTTAACACAGTGTATATGCAGCCCTAGTATTAAGATAATCACTTTCTAAGCATACAATGTTGCTGTAGCTACAGAAGCATCACCTGTCTATGTATCATAACAGAGCTCATTCATAGGAACAGTGTGTTAATTTCCAGTTAATGTAAATAAATGTGAAAAACAGAATCACTGAGTTGGAAGGGATCTCACAGATCATCTAAGTCCAGCTTCTGCCAATGCACCTGAAAGATGGCCATCCAACCTTTAACGAAGGAAAGTCCACCACCTTCCAAGGCAGTCTGTTCCATGCTTTAACTAACCCCTGAAAGGGAAAAGTCCTTCACCTCATGCTTGTAAATTTCACTTTCCCACTTTTCTATACTCTGAAGTAGTCATTTTGTAACTGATGGTTGTTTAACATACTGTGCTTTCCCACAGTGTTCCATTCAGCAGTCCCTTGGCTACTGTTTCTCTTGGGAGTACAGAACGTTTCCAGGGTTCTGTTTTTGTCCTCAAAAAGTAATTATTCTTTCAGGTCTGTTGCTGCAGCTGTAATTTTAATTTATCAAGGTGCCATTCGTGAAATGTGGAAGGAACTTTTCAAAGCTTAAGCTCATCACTTATTCCTATATCTGTCAAATGAAACTCTTCTATAACTGTCGTGTCAAGCTGCACTACAGCAACATGTAGCACATTACTAATAAATTGTGTAATCAATCATGCATGTGTACAGCTTGACAAGAGTGCCCTGATATACATTGGATGTGGCACACAGGAGACTGGCAGCTTATTACCCTTAAGCCTAGTAATACTTTCACATAGGCATGACACATGACACAAAGGAAACTGCGGCACTTGGTTCAGCCATTTGCTGTTGGAAACCTTTTCCATTTGTCTCGTCTTCTGGTTTTCGGTAGAGTAACTGAAACTATGTCAGCAACTCAGACTGCAACCTCAGGCTGCAAGCCTAACCCCACTTACCTGAGAGGAAGCCCCACTGAATTCAATAGAACTTGTTTCTGAGTAGACATGGTTAGGATTGCACTGTAAGAAGGAGAAGTAAGTCTGACTTCAAACATGACATGATCCAGACTTACAGAACCAAAAGGATATGGTATAAGTGACAAAAACCACATACTGGATGTAATTCATCAAACATTAATCCTCTTAATGTCTTGTTGAAATGAATGGTGAGTGTGCAGGAGAAGGGTTGTGAATGGCATATATCCACTGTAGGTTGAATTGTGATGCAGAGTGTTACTATACACACCCATAAGGTTTTGGAGAATGTTCTTTGTCTTTGGATGCAGAAGGTTTTGATCAGGGCTTCTCTTATCCCTTGCATTAATCTCCATTCATGTTCTGCTGAGTAAAGCAATGGCATTATGGTGTTACCCTGAGCTACAAATTAAGCTAACAGAGAGAATACAGAACACTCTAGAATAGGATTGCCAGGTTCAGGGCCTGAGACTGATCCTGTAGGAGAAGAGAAAGTCAGCCAAGTGCAGGTGTTCTTGCAACTCTGTAATGGGAAAAACCACAAGGTGGAATTCTCCCTTCCTCCTGCACAACTTTTAAAGATACAGAAGACCTCTTGGAGGCTGGGCCAGCCTCAGGAGAAGTAGGAAGACCTGCTAGCTGAGTTTAGAATGATGTCTCATCAAAGGCTTAGAGTCATCTGAAGCCTTTAAAACAGCTGACAGGCTTTGCTGTGGCTTGCCCTCTTGGGAGAGCTGTTGACAATATTTAAAGGGTCTGTAGCTTATTTTGCTCCTGTGTGTGTGGTGATCGAGTAGGAGAGGCTGCAGGAGAATCATTCTTAGGTTCTGAGGATGATGGATGAGCCACATCATTATGCTGGGGCAGTGTAAAAAGGGGTGTTGAGGGCCTTCCCCTTGGAAGGACTTACTGGTGTATCATCCAAATCAGTGGCCTCTCTGGGTCATCAACACTATGGGTTGGAATCAACTAAGCCCTACTCAGAGTAGACCCATTGAAATTAAAGAAGCTTAGTGATGGCTATTAACTTCAATAAGCCTGCTCTGAATACCACCCTATGACTCTGAGGCACAGAAATGACAGGGCCATCCACACAGAGGTAGAGTCATTTCAAGAAATATGGAGGAGCCTGGCATTCCACAATACACCATCCATCATTGTGCATGTTCTTTCTGATATATAGTGCAGCTGAATCCAAGATTTATTCTCTACTGCCCTAGAGGGTAGGTCTTGATCTAATGGGCTAAAGTTACAGGAGGTAGATTTTGAATGAACATTTGAAGAAAGCTTTGAGAGTAAGAGCAGGTTGGCAAGGGAACCAATTAACCAACAATCTAGAAGAGTGATGGGCTGTCTTCAAGCAGAAGCTGGGCAGCCATATGTGGAGGATGTTCTGGATTTCCTGAATCAAACTGGGGTTGAACTAGATGGCCTACAAACACCCCTCCAACCCTAGGATTCTATGACATTGCAACACAGCTCAGGCTCCTTGTGGCCAGTGGCTTGTTCTAGAACAGGGCTAGTCACACTGATGGTAGTTGCAGTCCAACAACATCTGGAGGGCACCACGTTAGCCACCCTTGAACTCGAAGAACTGGACCCTATAGTGCATAGCATTGCTGTGCGTGTCTGCAAATAAATTAATTGCCTTCTTGCCTCTGATCCTCATGTGTGTGCTTAATCATGCATGGTGACTAAAGGGTAAGAGACAAACAGGGAAGCTGTAGTTGACAGATGATAATTATTGTAGGTTATCAGGTAACTTTCATTTATTGAAAAGGAAACAAAAAATTTCCTTTTAAAAGCACATTAAGGCATTAATGAAGAGTGTATGAAATAGCTTTTATAGCTCATTCAATTATCAGTAATAAACAAGGCAGCTCTTTAGAAAGATACACCCCTACTATTTTCACACTGAAGTCAGTTTGTTTCCCTGTTGACAAAAGAGTAAAATTCTGTTCTCCTGGCCTGGTCTTCAAATGCAACAAAAAAAGAGTCTGGCTACGCATTACCCTCCCATATAAAGAAGAGCTACATGGGAGTCAGGGCCCTTCCAGACCAGCCTTTTCTCACACTATCGCTGCTGTTTTTGTCGGATTTTTCTGCATGCCTCCACATGACATCATTACTCCACTCCTCTTCCAGAATATTGCAGTCATCAGAATGTGTGCCATGCCCTAACTGTGACTGGCCACTTTTTTCAGTCCTTGTGTATCTATGTTCATTTCATCTCTTCTTTAGTGGCTAATTATCCCTAAGAGTTTGTGAAGAGAGGTGGACAGCTGACTGCTATGGAAAGATAAACAAGGCTAGAGAAAAAGCAACCGCAGAGTCTCATGACACCTTAAAGATAAAAAGATAAACATAGGTTTTGTGGACTAGAACCCACTTCATTGGGTGCAATAAAGCTAGAGAAAAGCACTCTCCAGGGAGTCCTTCAGAAGGTTTAAAAGTCAGAGCCTGGTTTATGCATGGGGATGGGGGAGAAATATGATTCCATTGGCAATAGGGTTGCCAGGTCAGAAGCATCCCAAACCCTGAGATTTATGGAGCAGGCCCCAGTGATGTCATGGGGCAGGACCTAGTGATGTCATAGTGGGCAGCCCTAGTGATGTCATGGGGCAGGCTCCTAGTGATGTCATTAAGCATGATAGATTAAGCATCAACCACTTGGAGCATACCACTCAAACAAAAAAAAATCTGTGATTGGAAATTTAGAGATCTTAGCTAAATGAGAATGTTTCCAGGTCCAGCTGAAGTGATGGGATCATTCCTTCTCACCTGCTTAGAGAGCCTGGGTAAGGAACATTTAATCTAGCCTACTTGCTGCTGGAAAGAAGATTTAAGTGCTCTCAGGCCAGCCCAGTCACCAGAAAGCCATTGCAGGAAGAAGGGAGCCTAATGTTGTGAAAATGTTAGATGGGAGCACTCAGGATTAAAGATGAATGTCTCTGAAGGCTGCAATTCTAAACTCACTTACTAAGGGACTAAGACCCATAGAACTCAACAGGACTTACTTCTGTGTAGATATTGTTAGGATTGTGCTGTTGGTAAGGCTTGACTAGGGATCCTCTGCAACAATATCCATATCAAAGCAGAGTTGACAACCCCCTGCCTGGAATGTCCTGCCTTACTTTAACATGGCTGCTTCAAACTTCTTTATAGACTTGACCCTTCACCGCAGAGAGAGGTTTGAGAAATGAGAAGATTCTCTACCCTTTCCTGCCTACTCTGGGGGCTGCTATAAACTCACTTTGACAGCCAACCCAATTCCAGTGAGTAATAATTGACAGAGAGAAAACACACATGGCTTGGTCTACCTTCACAGGAAGTAGATTGGGAACAACAGCAATTGAAGCCACACTTCCTTGTATGTGAACTCTCTTTTACCACTATTGGGCAAGAAAAAAGCCATCATGCAAATAAAAAAGTGCATCATCTGTGGGTTTCAGGAGGTTGAGCTGACCACATGGAACCACAGTTGTTGCTTTTATGGATGTAAGGAAGTAAGGTCAGAGGTACCTGAAATGCAAATAGAAAAAGAAAAACAAAAGGCAGTGACGATTTTCTAAATGTAATAACATACCAACCACAACAAGATTCCTATGAGTAAGACAGAAAACTCAGCATCCCACAACCAGTCAGGATTCCTAACCAAAACTAAAAAAATCCTGGCAGCCAGTCAGCCAAGGTCACAGAAATCCCCATACAGTGCAACCTGACCTGGGGCTGCAGTTAGTGCAGAATGCTGCAACATGATTGCTGACATGAGTAAGACCCTATCAGCACACAATACCCCTGCTCTGAAATCTGCACTGGTTGCTGAGTTCAAGGTGTGCTTTCCATGCTACAGGTGCCACATAGTACTTGTTCTGCTCTTGTAAGAAATCAGTCCTTTAGTATGGCAGCACCTACGCTTTGGAACTCCCTGCCTATTGACATTAGGCAGATGCCTTCATTGTACTCATTTTGGCACCTACTAAAAACATTTTTGTTTAGGCAAGCCTACCCAGGCATGTAGAAGCTATTATGTTTTTATGTCTGTTTTTAACTCATGGTTGGTTTTATTATTAACTGTTTTTGCCAATAATTTTATTATTTTAATTCCTTCTATAAACTGAGGTTTTGTTAACAATAAAGCAGTATATAAATGTTGTAAATAAAATACATAAATAAATTTTGGAGTCACTGTGGCCCTTGGGTCTCTTTCCTCTTTTGTCCCGAGTCAGGCCATTTGGTACCATCTAGCTCAGTACTGATGACATGGACTAGCCTTGGCTCTCTGGGATTCCCGGCAATAGTCTCTTCCAGAGATTGAATTTTGGACCTTTGCATGCAAAGCATGTGGCCTACTACTGAGCTACAGCCCTGTTTAAAAAACTGTCTTTTAAAATTGTTCTTTTCATTTCACTAATGAATGCACAGCATACTAGGGAAGATCCACACCGTGCATTTAAAGCACATTCAACATACATTTGAAGCACATGAATCCCACTACAGAATCCTGGGAACAGTAGTTTGTTAAGGGCAGTGGGAACTATAACTGTGAGGGGGAAATGTTGCTTCTTTAGGGGAGGTCAGGTGCTTTAAATGCAAGTGAGATGTGCTTTAAATGTATTGTGTGGATATGCATTACTTCATAAACTTTGCCTATGTATAAATTATTTTAATTAAATTTTAAAATGGAAATAAGCTACAAAGTTTACTGGGTGACCATGGGCTATGCAGCCTCTCTCAGCCTAATCTGTCCCCTCGGGGTGAAAACAACAGAGGAGGACCATGACCACCGCAAGGAAGAAGGGCACACTTAAAATGTAGAGGAAATAATAATTTGTAAATAATAATTTACAACCATAATGTGAAATCAGATACATATCAAGACATAGTATAAAGAAATATTTATATAAGCATGAATGTCAAAGGTGTTTATTATTTACACAACCTGTAAAGATATTTATAGTGTAATCCTATGCATGTCTCAATGTATTCAGTGTGACTTACTCAGACAGGGAAGCATGTACAGGACTGCAGTTCAATGATAAAGAACTTCACTCACCCAGTCCAAAATTCAGAATCATGCCACTTTAAGCTATTTTGCAACTGTTTTATATTTGTTTTATGGCTATTGGATTTTAAAAGGCTTTATTTCTTGTTGTGAACTGCCTTGGTTTTGAACCCTACCTCACAGGATAGTTGGAAATATTCTATATACACACGCACTGGAGATGTAAAAATACATACAGCCCATATAATAGGTTATTGTCAAAATCAGTTAGCCATTGCAGAACATCTTTTTAAAAAATAAGTATTAGTTTCCTGCCAAATAAAAGCAGTGACACCTAAGAAAGCCCTGCCTAACTGCTTAAAAAAAAGGGGATCAGAGGGGGAGAGAAGGATTTACAACACAATCCTTTTGTATGTTCACTCAAAAGTCCCATTGATTTTCAGCACAATCCTAACCATGTCTACTCAAAAATAAGTCCTACTGAATTCAGTGGGGTTAGCTCCCAGGTATGTGGAATTAGTATTGCAGCTTTACTCCCAGAAAAATTTCATATTGGGAAGGTTTTGGAAACAGATTATGAATAAGACAAGCTGCAAAAAAGTAAAATTTAAACTTGATTGACTCCTTAATTAGAAAAGTATAACACTGCAGCATGTACACTTTTAAAAACTTCTGTTCAAAAATTATTTGAAAGATAAAATTATAATATACCATTTTTTCAAGTAATTTAAAAACCCTGTATGTACACTTATATGCTTACCAAGATCCTGCTGTGATCTTCTGCATCCTATTCATGTTTACTCAGAAGCAAGTCCTAATCCTGTACTGAAAAGTACTCTATGCTGCTGAAAGCTATATATTTTCTGAATTCCTGATATGAGACAAGCAGGAAAAGGAAACTGTTCTCAGAACCTGAAATGAGGTTTAGCTATAGCTATTGTTCATCACAACCTTTCTTCACTTATCGGCTAAAAACCTGAAAGGGCAGGGATTAGATCGGCCAGTCCTAACAGAAGTTTCAGGAGGGGGCAGCTGACATTTTGGTTTGTATCTTTTGAATCAGACCACCTAGAAACTTAATTTTAAAAAAATGAAAGCTAAGAGTCCAGAGATTAAGGTGAGTTACCAGGAGCCCCCGAGAGGAGCCCCCAAAACCGGAGTCTCTGGGTGAAAACCGGACACCTAGCAACTCTAGTTTGCATGTAAAGGTGATCCTCTCTAATTGACACTTTCCAAAACAATATGCGAACCACAACACAGCCATCCTTCACATTTCACAATTCTTCAAATTTTGATTCAGTTCTCCAGCTAAGAAATGTGTACAAAAATACATATACTAGGTCATATAAGTGAATTCGCATATAAGTGAATATGTTAGTGAAGATAACACAAAATGCATAACATCAGAGGAAATTGCTTTGCAAAAATGTGTATATTAGGTAAAACTGCATACAAAAATGTGCATATTAGGATATTTTCATGCTATAATGCTGGTGAATTTTCATGAAGACTTTTTTTAAAAAAAATGGCAAGGATATAGAAATATGGAGAACTAAATGTAAGACTGGATGAATGACTAAAGATAGTTTCACCCATCTCTACTTATGTGTAGCTACTTTTCACATGATGAGTGTGACAAGATGGTTCAAAATAGTCAAGTCCTGAAGTCATAAAGTGGACTGTATCACTTCAGTCTGCAGATAAGGAATGCCATTTTAAAATATTATGCCCCATGTTATTAAAGGGGGAAAATAGCACATTTTCTACTTACAAGACATTTTTAATAGAGGAGGACATTTTAAAATGTTTTTTCTCACATCTGCATTCTGACATGGCATTTTGCCACCTCAGTCCACTGATGTGTAGACCAGACCTGAAGCAATACAGAAAAGAAATCCAGCCATCAATTTAGACTGTAGCTACTTACAAGCAATCCTAGTGAGATGATGGTCTGAAGAACTCCTCTCATGTTGTGTTTGAAAGGAATGTCAAATATTCAGCATTGTCACACACTTCTGTGCCACACTCTCAGTTACCTTTCTATGGAAAATAAAAGATAAAAAAACCCTCAGCTTTACATTTCTACCCCAGGGACTGTAAATTGTGAATGGACATAGGATTGAATGAATCATGTTATGTTCCTTGTTAAACTATAGATAGATTAGTCATTTGCTGACATGATTTAGAATTTTATTGTTTTCCATGTCAAGGTTTGTTGTGCCATTCACTGTCTTCTTGTTTTCCATTTTCATGACCATGTAAAAAGCAAAAGGGTGGGGAATCTCCAATGATGTTTTTTAAACAATTAAATGATCTATTTAAAAAAAGTTCAAAAATGTATCAATGTTTTGTGTATTTATGTATTTCTTTTTCTCTGGATCATCTCTGTCATGGTTGCATAACAAATATTTGCCACTTCAATTTAAAAACATATTGAATGCAGTACTGGAACAACGATGGTCATTCAGGGGAAAATCCCCACCCCCTCTTCCCCACTGGAGCCCCCTGGAAAACCTCTTTTGAGGTTAGAGAACTTCCAGGACAGGCCTGGGATATGAGGCAAGGAGCTGCATTGAGAAGGAAATGGGGGCAGAGACATCTTGCATGAGCTGAGAATTCTCCTTGCATGAGCACTCCTTTGGATACAACCCAAAATTCACTGCACATGTTATCTATGGAATGTCATCCTTATTTGAGTCTACTTGATACTATTATTTTGTTGCCTCTGGTTGGTGCCTTATCTAAAGATATTCAACCTAATCTAGGGGGCTGCCTTATTTAGTTAAATGGAACAGGCAAGTGCACCAATTGGAAAGGAATGTTCTGCACCCCCAATGAAAGTGAATTGGGCAGATTCCTTGTACATAGAGGATCTCTGTGACAGCAATGCATATCCCATCCTATGGTAAATTTTTGGACTAGGGCTGTGCACTTCAGTCATTGTGAAGAGAGTAGAATCTTGCTTTATGCAGTCAGCTGTGATCTTACAGTTATCATTCAGCAATATCAAATATTAGGTTTTTGCCAGCACTTCTGGCTCCATTACAACTAAGATGTCTTCAGGATGTAGCAAAGATAAGTTGTACTATCCCACTCCCATCAAACCTACCCCTCTCTGGCCTTTTCTCTACAGCAGTGCATCCATGCCACTTCTAGCTGATGTCTATGATAGTAAGAACATACTAACCTATACAACTATGCTTGTTACTGCCCATTCTGATCACATTTGCTGGCATGCCAACATATTGGGAGATTGTGGATGTCACACCAAACCATAGTTTAACACAATGAGAACGTGTCATATTGGGCCCCAGGCTCGCACATTCTCCCTTCCCCTCTTCTCCTACAGTGTTTCAAGTTGGCTTGTTTCAAACAAACCATAGCTAACATCAACTACAGTTTGTTAGTTTGGATGATACAACAAGCTGTGGCTAACCAAAAATGGAAGCAACAGCTTCCAAATTCCTCCTCGCAACCAAACTGGAAGACGACAGGGGAGGTAGAGTACATGAACTTGAGGCTCCGTACAGCTCATTCTCATCAGTTTAGTGACATCTGAATGGGATCACTGCATGAATGTCAGAGTAATTGGCCTCTTAAACATAATTCTTACCACATTTTATCTTTACTGCTTCCTAATTATATTTTAGTCATTATACTTTCTCCACATTTCCTCAAACTTAGCTTTATTTCTCTTTACATTTTAATCACGTTTTTCATTTTAAAAGGGTCCTTCCACAGCTTTCAAAATTCAGTTGCTTAAACTGAAACAAGATTGCCTATAATTATACCTCGCCTGATTTTTGCCTTGTACCTTCTTGAATTTATTTCAGAAAAGCTTAGATTCATTATCATATGTTCAGACTGCACTTGGAATACTGTGTACAGTTCTGGTCATCGCGCCTACAAGGATATTGTAGAGCTGGAAAATGTGCAAGAAAGGACCAATAAAATGATCAAGGGGCTTGAGAAATTCCCAAGTGAGGAGAGGCTACAACATTTGGGGCTTTTTAGTTTAGAAAAAAATATGAATAAAGGAGGCCACGACAGATGTGTGCAAAATTATTCATGGTGTGAAGAAAGTGGATAGGGAGACGTTTTTCTCCCTCTCTTGTCAAACTAGAACATGGGGGCATCCAATGAAGCTGAATGGTGGGAGATTCAGGACAGACAAAATAAAGTACTTATTTACAGATCTTGTATTTAAACTATGGCATTTGCTACCATGGGATGTCATAAAGGCTGCCAACTTGGACAGCTTTAAAAAGGAAATTAAACAAATTCATGAAGGCTATCTACAATGCAGTGATGATGGCTATATATTACCTACAGAATCAGAGGCAATATGCTTCTGGATACCATTTTCAGGGAACATGAGTGGGAGAGTGTTGTTGCACTCAGGTCCTGCTTCCAGGCTTCCTATAGGCATCTGGTTGACCACTGTAAGAAACAGGTTGCTGGACTAGACGGGCCTTTTGCCTGATCCAGCAGACCCTTCTTATGTTCCTATTTAGAATGAAACTTCAGAATGGAAAATCTTTTCATCCTATCACTTTTTATGGCTCAGTAAGGAAGGATGAGTGAGTGAGGCCACAAAAATTAAGCACTTTCCTTCTTCAGTTGCATTGTTGTTGCTGTTGTTGTTGTTTGTTGTTATCTCCAGAGCTGTTATGCTATGTAAACAAAGAGCAGCCAATATTACAACTCAGCTAACTGATTATCCTGGTTAACTGTCATAGAGTCTAGCTGAACACTTTTAAATTGAATATGTGCACATATGCACAATTTTGCCTACATCTGTTTCGTTGTGATTTACACAAAGCTCTACAGAGCAGTGTAGCCTGGTATTAAGAATAAACGTCAGGCTCAATTCATATACTAGCAATATCTGAGTATTGACCCACTCTTTAAGTCTCTCTGAATCAATACATAGGGATACATGAAATAACTGGTGGTGTTGCAGTGGCATATTGGACTGTTGATGAGGATGTGGGTTTGGTACAAAAGCATATCAACACTAGTAATAGCGTCATCAAATACATCATAACAGCTGTAAATATTATTTTTAAAAAATAAATATGCAATTCCCATCTGTAATTTAAAATGTAAAGTCCAGAATTCTAGCCTCTCAGTCTGCCATCTGATTTTAATCATACAGCCATGAGAGTGGCTGTATACTATAGCCAGCGTGGATTTTTTGCATTCCGCAATGTTAAATTGAAGATACCCCCATGCCATTCTGATGCTTCCTATAAGCTCATTTTTTAAAAAAAAGTTACAAAACTTATAGTCCTGAACTCAGAAACGCTTGTTTAACAACCCTCTCAATTTTCATAGCGATACACAAAACAGAGAATCAAGAGTTCAAAGTGTAAAAAGGGGGGGGGGAAACAGAGCCCTTTTGGACTTTTTTCTGTCAGAGTTCTCATAATTTGTTGAAATTAATTAAAAATCAGCCGTGTTCACTGAGTACCTGTAATCCTATTACTCACCTTGCCCCATACTCTTACCTTCATCTTCTGCAGTTTAAAAGCTAAAAAAATGCCTGGCTGATTTTAATTAAAGAATTTTTACCTTGAACTCAATGATAACGTCAGGCATGCTCAGTAGCTTAGAACTGTCAGTGTTCTAAAAGCCAGACTCACAGCTGCTTGGCTTGCCTAATCAGGGGGTCACACCCACTTCAGACCTTGATTTCACTTGAAACAGTCATGGCTTCCCCAAAGAATCCTAGGAAGTGTAATTTGTGAAGGATGCTGAGAGTTATTAGGAGACTCCTATTCTCCTGACAGAGGTCCAATGTAGTGTAGTTTGTGAAGGGTACTGAGAGGAGATTCCTATTCCCCTGACAATGCTCCAATGGCCAGAGTAGTTTTAACAGTCAGCCGCTCTGACTGAAGTTCTGTGAGGGGTACAGGACATCTCCTAGCAACTCGAAGCTCTTCTTGTGACAACAAGAAGGAGGGCCTTCTCAGTGGTGGCCCCCGAATTATGGAATAACTTTGTAACTTTGTATTTTAACTCTGCTGTTCACCGCCCAGAGAGCTATTCGCTATGGGCGGTCTATAAATAAAATAAAATAAAATAAATAAATAAATGAATAAAATAATACTCTTCCTGATGAGGTACGCCTGGCGCCAACATTACTATCTTTTCGGCGCCAGGTAAAAACCTTTCTCTTCTCCCAGGCATTTTAGTATTTCAGTATTTTAATATTTTAGTAGTATTTAATTTTAACAGGTATTCCAGTATGTGTATAAATATAAATATGTTTTAAATTTTTTCAGATTTTAATGTATGTTTAAATTGTTGGATGTGTGGTTTTTTAATTGTATATTAGATGTTTTATTTGTTGTGCATCGCCCAGAGAGCTCCGGCTATGGGCGGTATATAAATTTAATTAATAAATAATAAATATAAATAAACTCTCAGCACCCTTCACTTCCCAGGATTCTTTGGGAGAAGCTATGACTGTCTAAAGTGAAATAATGGTCTGGTGTGGATGTGGCCAAGGACAGCTTTGCTTTAAATTTGCGTGGGAGGCTATATGTGCCTGCTATAGAATAAAAAGGTGGGGAAAATGCTGAACAGCAATGATACTGTTCGCAATGTTTTGCTTTTGGAAAGAAAAGGGGCTTCCCCTATCCCCAGTGCCCACCCACCCAATCTCCTCCCCTCCCCCTTCTCCTCCCCTCCCTGCCCCTCCCCCAGGTCAGTTTCACCTATCCTAAACATGATTGCACAGAAATAAATCCCATTAAACTAAAAAAGTATGCAAATGATGAGACCCACCCTCCCTTCTCCTCCCTCCTATCACCACTCTCTTGCCCCTTTCCTCATTCTTGCTTTGCCCCTCCCTCCCCTTCTAATGCCCTCCTACCACCTCCCCTCCCCCTCCTTCTCCCCCCATGGTCAGTTTTACCAATCTTAAGCATGATTGCATGGGAGTAAATCCCATTTAACTCAATAAGCATGCAAATGATCAAACCTGCCCTCCCCACCTCCTTCCTCCCATCACCTCCCTTTTGCTACTTCCCTCCCCCTTCCTTTGCCCTTCCCCTTCCAATCCCCTCCTTCCCCCTCCAATCCCCTCCTTCCCCCTCCTCCTTCCCCCTCCTCCTCTCCTTTCCCCTTCCTTTCCCCCTCCCTCTCCTCTCCCCTCCCCCTTCTCCTCCCACATGGTCAGTTTTACCTATCCTCACCAAAATTGCATGGGAGCAAATCCCATTGAACTCAATAAGCATGCAAATGATCAGGACTGCCTTTTCCCTCCTTCTCCTCCCTTCTCCCTTCCTCCTTCCTTCCCCTCTTCCTCCTCACCCTGCCCAGTCCAGCCCTCCCTCCCTCCCCCCAGTCAGTTTTTCCTATCCTAAGCATGACTGCATGGGAGTAAATCCCACTGAACTCAATAAACATGCAAATGATCAAGCCTGCCCTCCTCCCCTCCCCCTCCTGCCTGCTCCCATCCCACTCTTCCCCTCTGCCCTTCGTCTCCTCCTCCTCCTCCTCCTGTTCCCTCCCCATCCCCTGTGGGCATTTTCACCTATCCTAAGCATGATTGCAAGTGAGTAAATCCCACTGAACTCAATAAGCATGCAGATGATAATCCATTCTTAGCAAACTTGCACAGGATCCCATTTTTTACCTTCCAGATTAAAAAGTAGAGAAATTCACTAATAGGCAAAAAAAACCTTGCGGTTTAAGAATGTACCTATAGCCCACAGATATTTCTATCAAACTTCTATCAAAAGCAGGGAAATTGGGCAGCTATAGTGAATGCACCAGGGGAGCAGGAGACCTGACCTCTGAGATATTGTACTGCACCACAAATTTGTCAAAATGCAAACACGATTTGGGTTGGTCTTTCACAGTCCAATCCACTTCCTGTGTAGCTTGGAAGAATTTGTTAACATGTGCCTCTGAGCATATGGGGAGTGGTGGCAACACCTGGAATTAGCCCAAGTAATAGAAACAAAACATGTGCTATGCTGTTCTTGTTTTAGCAGGGAGGAAGCAACAATATTAAAACAGTTGATATAGTTCAGATAGTCACTTTAAATATCTTTGATTTACTTTGCAATTTTAGTGAAGTTTCCTATACTAAATAATTTTCTTTTGCTTCTGTTTCTGTGAATATGTGAGGCACAGCAACACTTTGCAACACAAAAAAAGCTCCAAAAACAATTGTGGAATAATGGCACTGATTGATCTGGAGAATAGTTTTCAATGGACATGAGGAGCATCTCAGTTTGCACAAGATAAAACAGTGGGAGGTGAAATATATTCCAGCAAAATTCTAGGTGCGCTCTATGTTTTTAATTGACCATGTCCAGCTTTTCTTAAGTGGAGTGGTTTAAACATAGCAGGCTGAAAACATGCATCTTGGGCAGGCCAAGTTTGTTTTTTACTTAAGTCATTGCTTAAGTAGCAACATACTGTAATTAGTCTGAATTTACATCAAACTGCAGTTTCAGATTCAACTGTTAATGCACCCAAAATAGAAATAGACCATAACCTCCAATTTGAAACACAAAAGGCTGTCTTCACCATCATATGACATTGACCAATAAAAAGGCTTTGAAATTAATAAAAATAAATTTGATACAGGTTTCTAAGATGAATAATGAGGGAAATAAAATTTTCTAGATTAGATTCTCTGTAGAAACAGTGTTTATGCCTACTGCAATACCTGCATTTTTAGTGAGATGGTGGTCAGTCCAAAGACTCAAAGGTCAACCTTTCAAAACAATATTCAATAAAGGTAACAAGGAGGAAACAGTCTCCAAAGTTACAGATCTAAATTAGCATTGTAATTTCACAATATTACACAGCATTTTTCAGACAATGCAGTTGTGTCACTCCACATGACTTTTATGTGTTCTTTCTGCAGTGGCTACGTCTTTGATTATGACTACTACAGAGACGATTTCTACAATCGGTATGTGTAGCTCTTATTTCTGTCTTTGGGTACATAAATTACACTCCTAATTGTCATATTTTCACATAACTTGATCAGACAACATTTGCATTTGTTTTTATTGCTTTTTATTTCTGGCTTGTGTTCTGAGTACATAACGTCAGGATTGTAGCTCTATTGTGGGGTGCTGTGTGTGTCATGACACATAGTGTGGCTTCACCTGCTGGATTAATCCTGCTCAAGACTCATTGCTTTGATTGGAGTTACTGTTCTGTACATCTTTGCTGCACAAGAGCTTTTGTGGAGGGTACGGAGGAAGCTATATAGAAACCATTCATATTTGCATGAACAGATGCCATTTCCAACAGGATGAGAAGGAATTTCCTGACCAATGGGGCAGAGCCAAGTGGCTCCACCTTGCTCGTCACAGAAGGGACTGTGCTTCAGGCGCAGCAGTTAAGTTACTCTGCTACTGTTCAAGACAGTCCAAAGGAACCGGTTACCCACACTGAGAATAGTATAAAATGACATTTATTGACATCATTTCCTGTGACTATGTTGCTATCATTACTCAATTCAAAATCTTTTGAGAGATTCATTTTTTGTGAACCAAGGAATAATATGGCCTGCTGGGGAACAGGAAGATACCTAGAAATCTGGTCAAAAACCTGTTACCATCCAGGCTAGAATTTAGAAGCCTTTTTCAGATTTTTAATTGGTAATTATGATTATGACATGAGCAAACCTCCCGCCTCTCTAAACTATCCTTCATTGCAATATGCTATATTCAAAAACCAAATACTCAAGGCATTTCATCAGGAGATGAAAACAATTAATGAGAAATTGGAGCAACCCTCTTTCCAACATCCTTTTGGATTTTGATCCCTTTAGACTTGGAAGGCATGTCTTGGCTCCTATTTATTTAATGCATCAGTTGAATTAACTACAATTAATTGATTTTTGTTTGACCATATATATAGCCCTACCCTGTGCATATTTTCTCAGAAGGAAATCCCACTGAGTTCAATGGGATTTATTCCCAAATAAGTGTTTATAGAATTGCTGCCTTGGTTACTGAATACTGATGGTACAGAAAGAATATTGAAATTAGTTTTAGTTAAAGTTGCTCTGTGATTTAGAGTACCTTAACTGAAGTTGACAAGGCTATATAGCTGTGTAAACTTCTACTAAGCAAGCACTATGTCAAGTGTGGGGAATATTTGGCCCTCTAGATATTGCTGGACTGCAACTCCCATCAACCCTGGCCATTGGCCATGCTTGCTGGGGCTGATGGTAGTAGGAGTTCAGCAACATCTGGAGGGCCAGAGGTTCCCCAGCTCTGCTCTATGTCATTTCCAGGAACAAAGTTCTGTGTTTTTGTACGTTGTTCTCCCCTCTTATTGATGGGAGTACCTCAAACTAATGTTTCTGTTTGGTTTAAATGAAATAGAAACAGTTTAGTCGTTCTATTTCTTAGCAGAGTATATATTTTGCAAAGTGAAATGAGAATTAACCAGCCCACCTTCCCATCATACAGACTAGCTGAATAAAAACAACAGAGACAGTCTTCTTTGGTAAAAAGTATTGAATGCTTACTCGCAACCTTTCATATGTTCAAGCAACATGGGGTCTAGCTTGGAGAGAAGTAAGTAGTAGATTTTAGTCTATGATTAGGATGTTCTGAGAGAGAAACCTATGGAGGCTTCTCTCTCCTGTGGCTTAATGGAGAATATATAGAATAAGAGAGCATCTCTTAACAAAGAAGAGGAAGAGAAGAAGGGAAATAACACCTATCAATAGGCAGTTACATCACAGTACACAAGCACAGAGGTGCCCCCAAAATTCTGGCTAGAAGGGATATCTCCCTATTAAAAGCATGCAAGCTTGCTTATCCCAACATTTTCTGAAATTAATAATTTGTCCATCATCAGAGGTGTTTCAGTCCAGTCACATTTCATTTCAGTGGCATTCACCATTCTGAATGTCACTGTAAACATTATTATGAAATTTAAAAATTACAGATGTGAGACTATGAATTTAATAATAGAACTAAGTTTTTTTTAATCTAATGATATTATTACTTGGGTGAAATGAAATTATGTGGAACATATTTTTCCTACAATATATACAGAAACACTAATACTGCCATTCCTCACTGAAATTACAGCTATTCACTTGCTGATGTCTGAAATACAAATGTGTCTCTTTAAAAGTACAAAGATCCTCAAAATCTAATTTTAACTGTGATTTAAGTTATTGAGATTTTGGAGAGCAATTTTCAGTTACAAAACAGGGAGATTTAGTCTGCAAGATCTCCTTGGCATCACACTGCAATAAAGTACTATGAAACTTCTGTTTTCATTTTCTTAAGGTTGTTTGATTACCATAGTCGGGTCCCTGCCCCACCTCGCACAGTTATTCCATTAAAACGCCCACGTGTAACAGTCACAGCAACACGCAGAGGAAAGGGAGTATTTTCCTTGAAAGGGGGATCAAGATCTACATCAAGTGGAACTTCATCATCAGGATCAAAATGTGAGTTCTATATGGCACCACTGGAGTTGTCTGTATGTATCTGCATAAAGCAATGTATGTAGACTTCTAGGCCATCCCATCACTAAAGCTTTAAACACAGATGTTTGTTTTAGGTTGCTGGGAAATACATTAGGATTATCATACTCAGAGCTGAAGGAAGTTTTCAACATACAGCTATTTAATGATTTGCCTAGAAGGGGTGTATTCACTTTATGTAGAATTTAATTTTAAAAAGAGGTTCAAAAGTCATTGAGTTAAAAAGAGGTTCAAAACTCATTGAGTTAAATCATACTCAGGGTAAGCCCGTTGATTTCAGTGGGTCTATTCTAACATTGGATATTACTCTTTGGTCTCCAAAACCACGATGGTCAAAAGCAAAGTTGCATTTGCTATTCCATAGTGGGAAGGACCATGTTAGATCTGAAATGTCCTATATTGATCAGTGAGCCAAACTACCAATGCCTGTAACTGCATAGTTACAGTATGCTTTGAGTTCAGCTACACACATACAAACACAAATTGGCAGCACAACGGACCCAGTCCAGATTGGCACCCATACACCTAGTATCGCTTGATGCAGTCTTGATCCAGATTGGGGCTCTGTGCTTGCAATTTGTAGTGGGGAAAAAATCCCACTGAATTGAATTTAACCTTTTTGGTAATGCAAATTGCAAGTACAGGAACCCCAGTGTGAATCGGAGCTGTACTGGAAGCATAGTCGTAGTGGGCTCTTCAAACAGTAGTTGAGCAAAAACAACCTCTATACCATGGTAAAGGTCTGGGACAGCAGGTCTCAGTTATAATAACTTGGGTGTACACTGTATATAGTTCTAAACAGTGTCATCTTAAACTGTATCTTCCTCTGTAAAGAACTGCAAGACAACCATGCAATGGGAAGAAAGCTACTGTGCTGCTGATACTGCATTTAAACAGGCTGTAAAGCTCTGAGCACTGCTGAAAGCCTATATAAGTCATTCCCTTGGTACACCATAGAGAAAGGAACAGTGTGCCCTTTCTAGAGTTCCTGTCTTGTGTTTGAAGAATGTAGCAACTTCTTCACAAATGAAGAGACTGCAGACAGGTTGAGATGAATGCTCAGTAAATAGGTCATCAGGATAAATGTAGGATAAAGAAATAGGTCATTTGTTGGCTTTGGCCAGCCAAGACTTACATTTTGCTCACAGATTTCAGGGGTTCAGTGCTTACCCTATGCACAGAGGACAAGGTATGAAGCATCCCTCTTTTTGGCCAGCATGCCACTGCAGCTGCTATTCATGCTGTCCACACAAGCTCTGTCACACCCTAGTGTTCACTTCAAGGAGAAACCCTTCCTCACTCACATTGAACCATTCAGCATCTGAATCCTGCCCAAAAGCCACAGTAGATGACCTACCCCCAGCAGAAGCAGGAGAACAGATATGTGCAAGAGGCAACATCTTAAAAAGTAATTCCAGCACAGAGTCAGATAGGGATAACATCTCTACTTAAAAGGCTTGTTGAAAGAGGAAGGTCTTCAGTAGGTGCCAAAAAGACAACGGAGAACAGCACCTGTCTAATATTTAAGGGGAGGTAGTTCCAAAGGGATGATGCCACAACACCAAAAGTTGTCCTTTGTTGTGCAAAATGGACCTCCTGATAAGATGGTATCTGCAGGAAGCCCTCACCTGCAGAGCACAGGGATCAACTGGGTATATAACGGGCAAGACAATCTTTCAGGTATCCTGAGCCTAAGCTACATAGGGCTTTATATACCAAAACTAGAACCTTGAACTTGGCCCAGTAGCTAATGAGCAGCCAGTGCAGTTCTTTCAGCAACAGGGTAACATGTTGGTGATACCCTGCCCCAGGAAGCAATTGTGCTGCTGCATTTTGCACCAGCTGTAGCTTCCGGACCAACCTCAAGGGCTGCTCTACATAGAGCGCATTACAGTAATCCAACTTGGAGATTACCAGTGCATGGGCAACAGTGGTCAGGCTATCCTGGTCTAGAAACAGCCCCTGCTGTCTTATCAGCCGAAGCTGGTAAAAGGCACTCCTAGCCACTGAGGTCACCTGGGCCTCTAGCGACAAAGATGAATCCAGGAGCACCCCCAGACTACGAACCTGCTCTTTCAGAGGGCGTACGACCCCGTCCAAAGCAGACAACTGACCAATTATCTGTTGTGACCTAGGACGGGGGGGCCTTGAGGAGGGGGACTCTGACTTTGAGGACTGGAGTGATGAGTTGAGGGAAGAGGGTTTGCAGCGTCCCCAGTCAGTTGGTCTGGCACAGTGAGAGCTGTCAAAAGACTGCTCCTATGGACACACCGCCCACGCCCGAGATGCCAACTTGCCAACTTGCTGATCCCCAGCTGGGCACCCAGCAACTTCCCACGCCTGAACAGACTGTTAGCCCCCACTATTCGGAGGGGAAAGCCAAGATCCAGCCCCCTTTGCCCTGTTCCCAACAGCATCAGAGGCCCAAAGTGCAACTGCCGGGGTTAAGGAGGAGCTGTCGTTTACGCGCAAAAGAGAAACCTACTTAAGTGGACGTTGAGGAGGGGGGAATTGCTGAGTCAACGTCTGTGGCTGCGAAGACAAGCTTAGTCAGTGTCAGAGAGGGAATTAGTTCATAGAAAGCATAATTAGGTGAATGAGTTGAAAGGCTTTTGACATGTACTGCCTTCAAGTCGATTCTGACTTATGGAGACCCTATGAATAGGGTTTTCATGAGGCTGAGAGGCAGTGACTGGCCCAAGGTCACCCAGCGAGCTTCATGGCTGTGTGGGGATTCGAACCCTGGTCTTTCAGGTCATAGTCCAACACCTTAACCACTACACCACATTGGCTCTCTGCTTTTGACATATCTGTAACCTTAATAAAAAGAGAAAAAATCACAGAACTGACTGCACCTGAATTTCTCGGCTTCGGGCAGGACATTATCCGAACTTGGGAACCACCATCCCACAGCATCTCCATCTTGCTAGGATTCAGACTCAGTTTATTGGCCCTCATCCACCCACCACTGAATCCAGGCAGCAGTCCAGCGCTTGCATGGCCTCTCCCGATTCAGATGTTATAGAGAAATAGCTGGGTATCGACAGCATACTGCTGACACTTCGCCCCAAATCTCCTGATGTCCGCTCCCAAAGGCTTTGTATAGTTATTAATCAGCATTAATGAGTGTTTCTGCATGAGGCACAGAACAGTCTCTCCCTGAAGTGAACAGTTGACTTGGGATAGGGGAAAATTTTGATTCAGTTCTCATTTAAAGGTACTTCCTGAAAGAATATGTGAACTGAAATGCAGTCAACCTTGTTTGAATTTTGCAATGTAGTTCTCCAGCCAAGTAATGTGTACAAAAATGCAAATACAAGACTACACTGCATATGTTAGTGGAAATAAATGCATTATATTATGGGAGATTGCTTGCAAAAATATGTACTTTAAGCAAAACTGCATATTAAAATGTGTACATAAATGTGCTCTAAAATGCTGAGCTTTTTTTTTCTTTCAAAAAAGAAATTCACAAACTGCTGTGGAAATGTGGAGAACTGGCCTTAAGATTGGAAAAATGAGAAATTAAAAATCACTCATCCTTGTACTCAGCCATCAGAAAACGCTAGGAAGCAGCAATGGCTGAGCAGAGAAGTAGTATAATGAGTGGAAATGGAAATGGACTGCCTTCAAGTCGATTCCGACTTATGGTGACCCTATGATTAGGGTTTTCATGGTAAGCGGTATTCAGAGGTGGTTTACCATTGCCTCCCTCTGAGGCTGAGAGGCAGTGACTGGCCCAAGGTCACCCAGTGAGCTTCATGGCTGTGTGGGGATTCGAACCCTGGTCTCTGTTCGTAGGAGTGGCTCCAGGCAAGGTGATCTCTAGCCTTCTTCTTTGGCTGCGAGCCCAGCAGGGTTACGTGCAAGCCCCAATGGTAAGGTGGCAGCAGCAGTAGTAATGAGCACTACATGGCTGAAAGCCACCATTTAAATTTCCCACAATGCTCCCAAGTGACCCTGCACCAAAGGCATTGTAAGATATTTAAATGGTAGAGGCTCACAGGCTCACAGACTCAGATGTCCAGTACAGGGAGGATACAGGATACAGGGGTCTGGAACCTAACTCGCTGATCACACCCAGGGAGGAAAAGACCAGCTGCAGTGCGCTACAGCTGATCTTCCCCTCCTTGGGTGCTATCAGCTCGAGCATGGGAGTCTGATCACGCCAGAAGAGGAGCAGATCAGCTGTAGCGTGCTACAGCTGATCTTCCTCTCCTCCGGCAAGATCAGCAGGAGTGCGGGAGTCTGATCACCCCCAAGGAGGAGATCAGCGGTAGTGCGCTACAGCTGATCTTCCCCTCCTGCGGTGAGATCAGCTGGAGCGCGGGGAGCTCCAGCCCCCCTCCAGCTGATCACCCCGCTGGCATCATATTAGCGGAACGCCAAGAAGCAGGGCGCCGAGAAGCGGGGCCCTATTGTATCTGCAAAAATAGTAGAGGATGGACTGTTTCTAAAAGTAGCAAATTATCTACTAGAAGTAGAATGAAGACATAAATGTTCTTAACGAGCTTCAGGGATTTGCACCTCAGTTTGAATCTGACTAATTGTTGGCCTTTTTCTTTTCAATTAAATCCAATGGCTCGAAAAATAAATCTTTCCATCTTTAGCAGACATTGCTTTTAAAATCAACCAAGTGACAGCTTACTTGTCATTTTTTTTTTGTCAAAAGCAGCAGCAGGTGTTTGCTGCTGTATTGATGTTCCTGTTGATGTGTGTGCGTTGTTGCGTGAAACAGCATACGTTACGTTGGAGTTAAGTTGCTCAAGAAACTTCTCAGATGCATTAGATCAGGTTAAGAGTCTTTTATTAAGACATTATGGCTTAAGGCTTTAAGATCCCCCCCTCTAGGAGAGAAGTTCTCAGTTCAAAGACATTACACAGAAGACTCAGCTCAACACAGATAGCTGCTAGAACTCTCCCAGTCTATCTTGATGCTGGCATGACAACGGCCTTGGCTATCTGTTCCCAGACTGGGCAAAGACATAACTTCTCTTAGCTACAGATTTCCACACTTTCAGACTTGATGGAAAAACACTCAGTGACAGTGTGGTTCAATGGTCAACAATCCCCCCTTTTTCCCATCATGTCTGTAATTCATTACAACAATTACAATAATACATTTCTACAATACATCTTGCAATACAGCTTACATTTCAGTACAGTTCAGAACATCTCTGCACATTTAGCTAAAACTTTATTCAATCAAACTTTGGCCGTACACATGTCAAATACAAAGTGTCAGGATCCATTTCCACCAGTTTATGCATTCCAGGACTGGTAATTACCCCCACAGTATATCTTTCTGGCGGTTTCCCTATGTTTACTCTTGTAGAACGTCTTAATGGCACTAGGGCTTCTGCTCTCTCTGCCCCCCCATCCTTGCGCAGGAGATTCCATTTTCTCACCCTTACGTTTCTTTGATCTTCGTTTCCCACAAATGAGCTCATTTAACGCATCTCTGAGTGGAATATGTGTGCCCTCCAGTTTAATGTCTAGATTTGGCTTAAATGATTGTGCTTGTGTGTCATCTGACCCTGTAAGAACAACTGTTTCCCTTTGATCCCAAGGCTTTTCTGAGACTTTAATGCTTCTGCTCAGAATTAATTGCTGTGTTTCTGGACACCAAACTCTGAAATATGCATTCTGAAATCCCAAAACAAAACCTTGCAGTGCTCTGGGCGCAAGCTTGCCCCTCCTTTTTCCCTGTGGAATGTGGATCCAGCATCTTGCCCCGAATTTTTGAATGTGTTGTATTTTTGGTTTTCTGCCAGTGATTTTCTCATAAGGAGACATTCCAAGTGCACTGTGTAATACCCTGTTGTGAATATAATTCGCATAAAGAATTGCTTCTGTCCAGAAAGAATTCCCTAAACTGCAATCCATTAACATGGCTCTCATTGCTTCCTGCAGCACCCTGTTTTTTCTCTCTGCAGTTCCATTGGAAAACGGGCTGTATGGAGCAGTAAAATTCTGTTTTATTCCCTTACTCTCAATGAAGTCACTCAATGCTTTACTCGTGAATTCGCCCCCCCTGGTCCGAGCGTATAGCCCCCACTGTGGTGCCATGTTGAGTTTCGATTCTCTTAATGAACAGTTTGAGCTTTTGCTCAGCTTCACTTTTATGCTTTAACAGAAAAACATGACAAAATCTTGAAAAATCATCCACCAGTACCATGAAGAATTTCGCACCTCCACGTGAAGCATTTATTGGCCCTGATAAATCAACATGAACTAGCTGGTAGGGAGCTGTTGTGGTTCTTTCAGCCTCCCGGTTAATTGGTGCAATAGTCATTTTAGCTTTATGACAAGAATCACAATCCATTAACTGTCCACAATCTCTTAAACGCATGTCTTCACTATGCATTGGGGTTTTCTTAATCGTGTCAAGGTTTGCATGCCCCAGCCTTTGATGCCATTCATGGACGCAGCCCTGATGTACCTGTGCCTCAGCATTTAACACAGCACACCCTGCTTGACTGCTCTTTATTACAAACTGTGAATCATTAAGGCTTCCCTGCAAACACACTTGATCTCCCCTCATTACATAACATTTGTCTTTGTGGAACAATACAGAAAAATCACAACTCACCAGTTTTCTGACTGACAAAATGTTATGAGCTAATTCTGGAACAAACAAACATTCTGAAAGTATTCCCAGTTTATCAAATCTCACCAGTCCTTGGGCTTCCACGCTCTTCTGCAAGGAAAGCTGAAACAGGCGGTCCCATATTTACATATGTGAAACTGCAAAAGTGGGAAATACTTCACATTTTCTCATTATTCTGTGTATGGATCTGGAGTAGATATTTGGGGGCAAAGTGTTTTTTTCATAAATCAGTTTTGACTGCATGACTGCTAGCCAGTTTTTACATGACCAGTTTTTTAGACAGCTTGATATGGTATTAGATATATGAAATACATACGATGTCTATCAAAAACAGCCTGTGAAGTCAGATATTCATTTTATACTTATGACAAAGTAAGCTGAGTGGGAACAGTTTTTTGAACATTTTCACATCAGACACCCCCCACTCCATTCTAGTGATTTTTTTTCAAACATTGCGGTTCAAACATATAAAACCAATTCTGGCCTGCCTGCATGTTCTATGTTTATGAGCCCGATTCAGGGTGCTGGTTTTAACCTATAAAGCCTTACACGGCTTGGGACCACAATACCTGATGGAACACCTCTCCTGACACGAACCCACCCGTACACTACGCTCAACATCAAAGGTCCTCCTCCAGGTGCCTACTCCAAGGGAAGCTCGGAGGCTGGCAACAAGGGAGAGAGCCTTCTCAGTGGTGGCCCCCAAATTATGGAATGATGTCCCTGATGAGGTGCATCTGGCACCAACACTGATATCTTTTCGGTGCCGGGTCAAGACTTTCCTCTTCTCCCAGTCATTTTTTAACAGCATTTGAATAGCACGTTTTTAACTTGCCTATCGGTTTTTATGGGTTTTAATTTGGTATGGTTTTAAATTTGTATACTTGTTTTTAATGTTTTAAATGTTGTAAACTGCCCAGAGAGCTTTGGCTATGAGGCAGTATATAAATATTGTGCAGTTGGGAGGCTGGGAGAGAATATAATAGTGTTTTAAGAACTTATCCCTCTTATCCCTCCCTAAAGAAATAATAAAATATAGAAATAAAAATAGTAAAGGCCTTGAACTAGTTTGCAATGTAATGAAGAGATTATGCTGGAATTCCATTGAATTAAAATCTTGTTTCATCATTGGTACCTTGTTTTGTTGTTCTTTTTCTCCTCAGTGAAATCAGATGAGTTACAAACAATCAAGAAGGAATTAACTCAAATCAAAACAAAAATTGACTCTTTGCTAGGGAGACTGGAGAAGATTGAAAAGCAGCAGAAGGCTGAAGCAGGTAGGTGAACATGATCTATAGCTCTTGACAGCTCATTAAAGGATGAATTAATCCAGTGCAAAGTTATCAGTCATACTGTCAGCTCGATGGAAGGGGTAATTTTGGAAATATTGGTGCTTAAATGTAGAGCCAGGAGAAGGTTTTAAGAGTCCAATCCTATGAGCCACTATGCCAGCTAACAAGTATTTTCAGACTAGGTTTAACTGTTTTAAACTACAATCCTACACCAATTTACCTGGGAGTGATCCCCACTGAATTTAGTGGGACTTATTTCAGAGCGGATACGCATATGATTGGCCTGTGAGATTCTGATTCCAGTATGCGCACACTCATTTTTTCATCTCCTCTTGATCTGCATTCAGAAGGTCCAAGGTTCAGTCCCTGACATCTCCAGGTAGCAAGCACTAGGAAAGATATTTGCATGAGACTCTGGATCGCCACAGCAGGGCAGAGTAGACAATAATGGGCTAAATGGACAAACTCTGACCTGGTATAAGGCAGCTTCCTATGAGATAAAGAGGCTGCAAACTGTTTTGTTTCTGAAAGCAGTATATCCCTTTGAGAGGGTCCAATTCTACTAATGTTTACAAGACCATATAAAAGTAGGGTTGTTTATTTTAAAAATTTCTAAACTATCCGTCATCCAAAACTAGATTTCATGATGGTATATAAAGAAATGTAAAATTTCAGAAACATCCTAACATAAACCAACAATTAAATTAGACTAAGACTGATAAAATCATTCTACTAATTAAAAATACCAAAATCTAAAATGTCTGGGCAAATAGAAAAGGTACTGAAAAGAATATAGTGGTTGTGACAGGCACATCTCCCTCCGGAAAGCATTTCACAGCTGGGTCCCTACCACAGAGAAGATCATCTCTTTTGTACAAGCATAATGTAATTCTCCTACAGATGGAACATGGAGAAGGCCCATGTGTACTTGTTTGTTTGTTTTTAAGAATAGCCAATCATCTCTTGCTGAGAACGGAAGTTAAAGCATGTGAAGTGATTGCTAAATTGGACCAGTGTCCCTATGAACATAGTCTTGGACTTCTACTTCTTAAATACATTCTCAAGTTCTCAAAGGCCCAAAATCAGGGGCACCATTTGGAAAGGAGACAAAGAAGCCACCCTCCACATGTTGTATTTCTCCAGAGATGCAGGTGCCTCTTTTTAGCTTGCTGGTTTTACATACTGAGATGACTATTGTTATAGATAAACTTGTTTGTGATTGTTGTTGTTACAAATTAACTTCCCCAAGGCTTTCCTAAAATCTATAGGTTAGATCAGGAATGGGGAACTTGTGGCCCTCCAGATGTTTTTGCACTCCCAACTCCCATCATCCCTGACCATTGGCCATGACAGCTGCAGCTGATGGGGGTTGGAGTCCAACAATATCTGGAGGGGCACAGGTTTCCCACCCCTGGGTTAGATCCTCACAAGTGGTATAGTGCAGCTCAAAATAAAACCCTAGGGTGTTCATTTCAGGAGACTCTGATTAGTGGTAAATTTGGAACTGTGTGTATTCTTGCATAGGCAATGGGAAATCTAATCATTATAACAAACTGTTAACAGAGATTAGATACAAACTGATGTTTTTAATACAGATAAAGTCAAAACACTACAAAATAAAGCACTTTCTTTCTGGAAAGCCTAGAACAGCAAATCTCCATTAAGGAAGAGTCAGCACAGAAGCTATTAATATGCAAAAGAGCCTCCATGAGAGCAGAGATGTATCTAATCTGTCATTTTTTTGTGAAAAAGATTTGTGAATTCACATTTAAATACAAATCAGATCTTAGACTGCCAGTCTGCATTGACTCCTAGGGCTTATCCACATGGAAGCATAACTTTGTGCTAACAACGCTGTTTTTAGCTCTATTTTCTGTTTGCACTGTCCACAGTAAGGGTTCAATGCCAGCTGCAAATACGGTGTTTTCTAGTCATACATTAAGCACTCAGTTTCCTAAAGACCACACCCTCTAATTTAACATTTCCAGTCCCTCTGGTTACCTAGCAACCAAGCATGCTCATTTTGTTCTACCAGTAAATTTCATTTAAAAGAACAACAACCCAGAAGTGCAATTATTTGTATTTTCACTAGTACAATACAGCTGAAATACAAATCTTTGCTTGAGTAGTGTTATGCTTTTGTGCACAAGTTGGGGGGGGGAAGAAAATAAAGGCACCATTTGCAGCAACACAAAAAAGGCTTGGAGAATGGGAGAAAGCAGTGGAAGTTTCTCTTCAGCCCACAGGGAATGAAATGAAAGAAGGAAGGAGGAGGGAATGGGCATGGAGAGGGAAACAATTGGCACACCCACCTAAAAGCATCGGATCAGTGTCTGCAAGCCCTAGAGATGCGTAGTAAAGGCTTTTTTCCTTCCCTTTTCAGATTATCAAAGGATTGGGTTAGTATGGATTTACAGGGGGGAAACTGTGATAGCTTCTGTTTGCCAGTAACATCATGTGAACCATGTGAATTAAAAGGAGATGCAAGTAGCACCAGACACACAGTAAAACCCTGTGTAGATGAGCCCCTTGACGGTGTGATATAAAAAGCTAGCTCAGACTATGTTCTTCCCAACTGAACTGGCAAGTAGAAGTACTGTTAAAGCCCCTCTTTGTCTAATACTTTACACTTCTGTCACTTGCTTTCAGATTCCTCCTCCGCTGACATTTTCTGTTTCTGGTGGGGGAAGTTAAAAGTGCACCCATATGAAATATGTGAATGCAGGACACATAGTTACTTTTCCTTACTTAGAACCTATGGAGGCAGAGGAAGAGAAGGTTGTGGATGAGCATTCACTGATGGGCTTCAGTCTGTGTTGAATTTGTGGATCTGTAAGTCTGTAGGCTTGGTTGTGAAGGTGGGCTTGAATATGCTATGAGTCCTCGCTATAGTTTATGGCTATGCTCCCCCATTATAAATAGGTGCAAGGGATTAAAAATAGATCCAGTTCTTCCTAGTCAAACTGTTTTATGCTTGCTGCCAATTATTGAGCATGGTTCTGTATTATAAAGTCAAAATCCTTTTTTAAAAAAACTGAAGCTAATGTCAACATCCTAGTAAGACTAAGTTCCTTTGTTTATACCTTGTTTGCACACATATGCACAGTTGCAATGGTACACAAAATGTCTTGTGCCATTATATAGCTTCATATGTTTGGCAAGTGGTGTTTGGTCAAGAACATTGTATGTTTGGCCAAGAACATCCTGTTATGAGGCCTACAAATCCTGTGTATAGCATTGCATGCAGGGTGGCTTGATCTAATTGACTTCAGAATGCCATGTTCATGTCGTCCTGGATGTGCCATGACCCAGCTGCTGAAGTCTGCTTCAGAACACTGTGGCACAGCACGATTGTGCTACATCTAATGCAGAGCTTGGAAAAGTTACTTTTTTGAACTGCAACTCCCATCAGCCCAATCCAGTGGCCATGCTGGCTGGGGCTGATGGGAGTTGTAGTTCCAAAAAGTAACTTTTCCAAGCTCTGATAATGATCCGGTCTGGTGTTGCAGGTCTGATCCACGTTGTGTCAGCATATCTGGAGTCATAGTTCAATGCCACTGTTATGCCACAGGTCATTCCAAAAAATTATTGACTTGGACACAGTGAAGGGCTTACTGCTACAGAAGCACTCTTAAAAGGAGTGTGTATTTTGTCCAAGGAATAATCTGTGTTTGAATCTTGACCAATTGAAGACTCTTAGCATGTTCTGAAATTAGCAAATACACAGCAGGTGTCAGCAATAAGCCCTATTACAAACCTCATTTGTATTATAAGTATGTTCAAGGAATAGCCGTGGTTTTTCCTGGCTTTAAGCCACATGTACGCACGCAGCACACCTGGTAGGAGAAAAGGCTTGTTTCTTCTCAAATAACGTGAAACATGTCATGGGCTACATGAAGAATATTTTTTAATTATGTGTCATATGAAGAAGCTCTAAAAATAACGTCAATAAAAATAATAGTTGTCTATTATATGTTTCTGCACAGAATTTCCTGAGATATAGAATTCACATTCATCTCACTTTTAATAATTAAAACGCGTCTAGTTTGTCTCCCTTTCCTTTCTTCCTGTATCTTGGATTTCCTGACTATAATTAGCTGAGAGATTTTTATTTTAGGCTCAAGAATAAACTTTATGATTTGGTTACATCTTCCCATGTCTGCTGTTGCTAGCTTTAAAGCATAGAATTAATTAGCACAATAAGTCATCTACGTACAAACACTTTTCTGTTCTTTTAAAGCTTCTATAAAGATAAGTGAGACAGACCTTAGTATCGCATATAAAACATGAATAAAACGTTCCTTGTTTTTCATTGCTATATTTGTTTCAAGATTCTGGCCTATTTAAATTTCATGTTTTGACATTTTTGTCACTTAAAAATTTGTGACTTTTCTTTTTTTTTTATATACTAATTTTTTATTATTCAAATTTTTATAAAAACAAATACAAATACAACAAAAACAATACAACAGAAAAAAAAAATAAAAAGAAAAACTTGACTTCCGATTTGTTACAGATCAGCTATAAGTGTATAATATATATCAAACCTGTCTCCTAGAACATATGAAATTCACTTTTTTCCAAAGTATCTTAATTAATCGTCAAATCCCATTATCATCATTTCATTTTTTTCTTTCAACAAAAAGTCCAAAAGAGGCTTCCATTCCTTAAGAAATGTATCTGTCGTTTTTTCTCTGAGAAGGCATGTCAATTTGTCCATCTCAACTAAGTCCATTAATTTCAATAGCCATTCTTCCATTGTTGGTGTCGATTCCATTTTCCACTTTTGGGCATATAGTAATCTTGCTGCCGTGATCATATATAATATTATTCTTCCATATTTCTTTTCCTTTTGTTTATCCATAAAACCCAATAAAAAAAATTCTGGTTTTGACTGAATATTTATCTTTAAGATTTTTTGCATCATCCTACCTATCTGTGCCCAAAATAATTTTGCCTGTTTACACAACCACCACATATGATAAAAAGATCCTTCTTGTTGTTTACATTTCCAACATACATTAGAAACATTACTATACATTTTTGACAACTTTTCTGGAGTCAAATTTGTGACTTTTCAAGTCATTCTCCTTTACAATGCAATTAATTTTTCTTATTCAAGGACCAGAAGTGAGCCTTTAGCAAGTTAAAAAAAATTGGAATTGTTATATTTTATTAGTTCCAACTCTGAGAAACATATTAGACATAATTGTCCACAATCAAGTCATATTAAAGCACATTTATTTCAAAGGCAAACTTAGCACATCATTTAAATCAATGAGATCCCAAAGTACTTAACCTTGAATGCATTGCTTACACAAACCCCTGAAAGAAGACTTGTGAAAGGTGAGAAAAGGCTATATTTATTTAAATATAACGGTCAGAAGATCTGCAATAAGAAGCCAGTAACAAGAAAAGTATGGGCAAGTAGAGTTAAATGAATATCTGTGAAGGAAGCATCCCTCCACACCCTGATCATGGAAACAGCCACATTGTTGGGTCCCCAGCCAAGGATTGGGAGAAACTTCTCCCACCTTGCTAAGTCAGCCTTGGGTATCTGAGCCCAAGATCCACATCCGGGCCCCGCTGTCAAACATTCACCAAGAGCACCCCCAAGTAACCCCAAGCCTTAGGCTGTGTGTGATGATTCAAGAGCACACTCTTAACTCACAAATGTTTCAGAGTGGCTGCCAAGTGAGTCAGTTTCCCTTACTTGTCCGACTGTATGCCAGTCAGAACAAACATGCCAAATCATTACAATAATGCTCTTCAGTGTGAAGTAGGCAAAAAAAGAGAGTCCAAAGTGCCAATCAGGGGCTCCCCCAAAATTCCTACTCAGCCCTAGAAATGGCGACCAGCCAAGCCCACACTGTAGAGGGAAGAAGGGAGAGAGGGAACTGCAATGGTGAAAAGTGGAAGAGGTGGGTGTGGCGCAGCCCTAAATATTGGTCTGGCACACCCCCTCCTGTTGGGCATTCTTGCCCATGTAACTTTAAAACCATCTCACCTAAGAGAGACAAATACCTATGACTCTCTTCCTGGCAGAGGGGTGCATCAAAATTTCTGGAATTGGCATGTGGGAGCACCCCTTGGAAATATGAGGTTAAACAATGTGTTGAACATGGTCTTCTTATTCATTCCTCTCATACTGATGTGAATTGAGAAATTTTCTTCCTCTCTCATAATATCAGAACCCATGGTCATCCAATGAAGGTGAATATTGGGAGATTAAGAACAGGCAAATGGAAGTACCTCTTTGCACAGCAGAGTTCAGCTGTGGAATTTGCTACTGCAAGATATAACGATGGTCGCTACCTTGGACAGCTTTAAAAATTTGAGCAAATTCATTGGGTTGTGTTCAGAGTAGCCCCAAGCTAAACATTCCATTAGCACAAGGATTTCTCCTTGCACAACGGAATGTTCTCTGCTTGTCCTCTCCTAAATCTGCTCTGGGTGTTCCCCCAACCCTCCAGAGCAGATTTGAGGACAGCAAAGGGCTCACAGGGAAAGGAGAGGGAGAAATCCCGTTGTGCTGACGCTATTCCTTGTGCTAGCACAAGAATATAATTCAATATTGTCCATGGATGATAAAGCTATCCATGGCTGCTAATCATGATGGCTATATTACCTCCAATATCAGAAGCAGTATGCCTCTGACTGCTGGGGATCACAAACAGGAGAGTATTATTGCACTCATGTCCTGCTTGGGATTCACATTGGCATCTGATTGGCCACTGTGAGAACAAAATGCTGGACTGTGTAGGCCTTTGGTCTGATCTAGCCTGGCTGTTCTTATGTTATTATAGATGGATAGATAGATAGATAGATGGATAGATAGATGGATAGACAGACAGACAGACATTACTGCAACCATTATAGAATTTTGTTATTAAAATGATAGTTCAGATTCCCAGTAAACCAATATAACTTTCAGAAGTGTATAATATTGGCTAGAAATATGAATCACAAACTAACCCTCCAACGTGTTCTCTACCTGTTAAATGCATCTGTCCACATCTCACAGCAATCCCCTTTTTAAACTCAGGAGAATTTCAGAAATAGTTTGTGATGTTGCATAGAGGACTGATACCCAAAGGCAACAAGACAGATGTTCCACTGAGTGTGCATGAGCATTTTAGCATGCCTAAAAAAGATCTCTGGACCTGGGTCATATATCTGATATCATTTGAGGGATCAAAGAATGTTGTCTTTAACACAGTCAAAAACAAAACAAAAGTTCCAATCTCCTTAACAAAATACACCTTTAAAAAACAGACTTAAGGTAAAATACTCAGTTGTGAGATTGCAAACATGAAAAAAAATATTCCATAGGAATATTATGGCTGGTTCATTTAAAGAACACTCACTTTTATAGGTACCATCTTCTTCAATCGGCGCCATCTCTGTTTGTCTTTTTGGTGCCTTTTGAAGACCTTCCTCTTTCAACAAGCCAGTTTGCATCTGTGTTGGAACTGTCTTTAGGGTTTTTTTAAAAAAAATGTTTTAAAGATTTATTTTTAAAGATTTTAAGATGTTTTGGTTTTGGGATGTTTTAAATATTTTTAGTGTTTTGTTTGCTGCCCTGGGCTGCTTCTGGGAGGAAGGATGAGATATAAAATTTAATTAATAATAATAGTTATTGGCCTATAAACAGAATTTAGGAGTGCATTTTCTAATATTTGTTTGCAATGTATATTTTATCTTATGAAATATTTAAAAATTTATATATTAGTAAACTGATAACTGAGTATTTTACTTAACTCTTATTTTTGCATCTGTAACACAGTTCCATTTCCAGAAAAAGGAATCTTAATTAAGCTACATTTTGTTTTCTCTTACAGAAGCCCAAAAGAAACAAATAGAAGACTGTGCAGAGTTGATCCAAGAGGAAAGTATATCAGAGAATGCTGACAACTCCACAGAAGATCCAATTGAAGGAGGGCTAGATGCAGATGGGGATGGAGAAGAGATGACTGATGGCATAGAGGAGGATTTTGACGAAGATGGGAGCAACGAGCTAGTAAGGAGTTTAAAATAGCTGCATATGTAAATTGATAACTGTTATCAATAAATGTAAGAAAACATTTTTTTGGGAAAAAATTAAAAGCTGAAGTACTATATAAAGGCCCTTTGAAAAAGTCAAGCCCTAAGGTTATATTCACAGTGAGCCATGCTTGTCAGTTTCATCTTCCCCACCCTGTGCATGGGAGCTCATCTTTGGTAATATATTTTAGGTGCAGCAGTTTAAAAGACACACAGATTTTAAGACTACCAGCCCAAACAAAAAAAGCACCATATGCCAGTTTCATAATTTCACTTACTTGGAAATAACTCTGACAGATCTCAGTAGACCTCACTTTTGAATAATGTGCTTAGGATAACAGCATTTCACTGTGATGCTTAGCCCAGCTGGAATGCAGACCAATGTATAAACCATACATTTAAAGTGCATCTTTCCCCCAAAGAATCCCAGGAACTGTAGTTTGTTAAGGGTGTTGAAAATTTTAGCTCTGTGAGGGGTAAAATACAGTTCCCAGGATTCTTGGGGAGGTGTTTTGCATGTATGCAGCCAGAGTCTTTGCTGAAGAGACTGGGATGAAATAAATTTTGAGTCTGATCTTATGTACGTTTACTCTCCCTGTGTTCCTTGAAACTAACTTTTAAGAAAGTATGCTCTCTCTCAAGGTAGTAATTTATTCTGCCAGTCCTGTATCTTCTAATGAAGTTGCTGGAAACCGCAAGAAGGGAGAGTGTTTATGGGCTTCCGTTTGCAGCACCTGGTTTGCCAGTGTGAGAGCAGCATGCTGGACTATTTGTGTTTACTTTTTCTGTAAGCCGCCTTCAGGGCCTTTTGGCCAAAAGGCGGGGTATAAATAAGCATTAACATAACATAACATAACATAACATAACATAACATAACATAACATAACATAGATGAGCCACTGGCCTAATCCAGCAGGCTTGCCTTATGCTTTTATAGTACAACCTTATTCTCACTTGCTTTGTTATTGGATCTTTCTGATAAAATACAGCTCACTTCTCTCTCAACATTGTATTTGCACTAGCACTAGGGATGTACTAGAATTCTGCCCAATTTGGATTTGGTACTGAATTTTCCATTAACTCGTTTATTCTCCATGGTTGCAGATTGGATTTTTATGTACCAATTTTCTGTGACTATTTTCGAAAATGGATTTTTTTTAAAAAAAATCGGTCTCTAAATTATCAATATTAAGAACAATTTTATCAATGTTTCCTTTCAAAATATATTTCCTTTCAAAATATTGATATTAATATCAATATTTGTGAGAGGAAAAAATTGATTGGTAAAAGAAGCGTCTAGCAGAAAGAGAACAAACTCGAATCTATAGCGACCTTTTAGGTCAACAAAATGTTTTCAGACTGGCACTGGCCAACAGATCCCTCCCTTAACTAGCACCGATCCAGCTTCAACAGCTTGATATCCTGTCTCTATGTAATGGCAAAATATAGGAATAACCTTTCTGTAAGGATGTTACCCTCCCTTTTTTAGACTGTGCTGCTCTATTAGAGCAGAGAATGCACAGCCTGGAAAGAGCTCTCTTTTTCAATATTTAATTTAAAGGTGGGGGAATTCCATGAAACAATGAAGCATTGGTATAAGAGGAGGCGACTGCCTTGCTTGTGCTTTCCTGTTTTGGATGGAAAGTATGAGCAATGCTATCTCATCATTGTTTCATAGACTTCTTTCATTCTGTTACACAAGAAGAAATCCTTGTGCTCATGGAACATTCACTTTAATGCTACATGGAATACAACCCAAAGCTTCTTAAAGCAGTGAAATGTCAAGTGCAGGATATTGTCCCCTTATTATAAAAAGGAATGGAACTAACTTTGCTGCAGGCAGGACAGACTGCTGAATGCGTCTTTGCTGAAGAGACTTGTTTTTAGAAGAGACTGGGATGAAATGCGGGGTGGGGAGGGAAATTCCATTGCACTAGTGCTAATGCATTTAATACCACTCTTTATTCTAAGTGTGTGCCACGAAGAGATCTGTTTTCTAAATAATACCATCTTGTGCTTGAAGCTAGTATGTATTGTCTCCAGAGTGTACATAGTCTTGCAGGATCTGGAAATCCCTGTAGACAAGCTATCCCGGGGTGGAGGCATAGATACAGTAAGGACCATAGTTTAGTAGTAGGGCATCTGTTCTGTATGCAGAAGGCCCCAAGTTCAAATCCTGGCATCTCCAGGTTTGACTGGGAAGACTCTTGTCTGAAAGCCAATAGTAGGATTCAGTATAAAGTAGATTCTTCCTATACTTCCTGAGCAAAGCTCCGGGTGGAATTTTTTTTAAAGTCCTCTTTTAAAAGTCCTTTTCTAAAAGTGCCCTTTTCTTTGCATTTAGATATGGGAGCCATTTTATGTTTTATAACAACCCCATGCAGTCATTTTTTGTTATGCCACACACACGCCAACCATTTTATGACTGGTGTCCATAGTACTTTCTCAAAATTCCAAATGTGCCCACTGGCCCAAAAAGATTTGCGACCGCTGCTTCAGAGAATTAGGATGATGGTCAGGTCTCTCAAGTTCCTAAGGACTAAGTTCCTAAGGACTTTGTGTTATGTGTACTTAACTTTACTACTGAGAAGAAAGTGCATTCTTCCAGTAGTGTACTCTTATGGGAAAACAGTTAGATTGTACACAACAACTGAGTAATGACTGCATAATAGTTTTTTCTAAGAAACCTGGGAAAGCCCCTTAACTAACGTATGCAACTAAATATAATAAATATTCATCTTTATGGACCACCCTTCACCCGAAGGTCCCAGGATGGAACTACAAAAATTAAAACCAAAATTAAACAACAATATTAAAGGCAGCCAACATAAATTTCATACAAATGTGGAATTTAAATAAAGTGAGGATTACATAATGTACCATTCTTCCATCTGTTGCTGCAGCTAGTTCAGAGATGAGAAACCTATGGTCCTCCTCGGACTCCAACTCCTTTCAGCCCAGCCAGCATGGCCAATAGCCAGGAATGATGGGAGTTGTAGTCTACCAGCATTTTGATAGCCACAGATTCCCCAGCCTTGCTTCGTTTGATTTGCCAAAAGAACCAGCTCCCATTTTGTCTCACTTGGCTTACCTGCTCATTAGTATTATTGTTTGGTCACTTCTGAGTTCATGTTCAAAAGGAAGACACATTTGGCCAGTTTCAGTCCTGCCCCACTAGAAACAGTAAAGTGAAGCAAAAGAAACTGGATGATTCCTTTTGTGGAATTCAAGGGATTTCCTCCTTACATGAGAAAGTGAAGGCCATATAGTAGATATACTGTATGAACAAAGCTAAGAAGTCAGTATCATGTAAAATGAAGGTGGTGGTAGTCTAAACTGCAGATATTTTAGCCCTGCTGTTTCATAAAATTCCTGCATGTTCCAAGCAAATATTGCAATAAACATAGGGCAAAATTCAACTAAAAATTGGTGCTAGCGCAACAGGATTTCCCACACTCCCCTCCCCTCATGCATACCTGTGCCATTCCCATATCTGCTCTGGAGGGTTGGGCAAACCCCAGAACAGATTTAGGGAGCACATGGCTGGAGGAGAGGGGGAGAACGTTCCATTGTGCTATGAAACATCTTTGCACTGACGGAACAATCTGCATAGCGCTATGTTTAATACAACCCATAATAACTGAAAGTTATTGTTTGCAATGAGATCTATCCAAGTTGTGAGAAGGACAGTGCTTCTAACAATTTATTGATTTAGAAACTGTAATTGCAATCCTATCCATCATGCTTTTCCTTTATTTCTGTGAAATAATTAGTGTTTATCAATTGTTAGTGTGTCAGATCTTGAATGATAGCAAATAATTATTGTCTTCTGTTAAAAACAAAATAACATCTGATAAATTACTTGGCAGCATCAAGGTGCTTTCGATCAAAGACAGAAAAATTATTTCTTACGAGGAACAAAGTGGAATAGATAACATAGACAATTACATAACACTTGAAAGTTACAAGATAAATATATGTAGATATCACTGCATTAGTAAAAGGAAAGAAATTGTTTTGTGAAGCATACGTGGGAGCACTGCATTATAAATCTAGATCTTCCTAACAGAAGAACACAGGAAGAGCCTGCTGGATCAGGCCAGTGGCCCATCTAGTCCAGCATCCTGTTCTGACAGTGGCCAACCATATGCCTACAGAATGCCTGAAAGCTGGACATATAAATTAAGAATTCAGTAGATCATATTTAAAGTGTCCAGGCCACCCTGTTGACCATACGAGGTTGCTTTATTCTGAGAAAGATCCATCTAGCCCCAGGTATTATCTACTCCTGTTGCCATTCAGCTCTGAGGAAGATACCTCTCTCTGCCTTGTTACCGGTAATTCTTTATCTGAAGATGTCAGGGATTGAACCTGGGACCTTCTGCATGCAAAGCATGAACTGTGTTATTGAACCATGGCCCCACTCTCTCTCTCTCAAAACAAAGAATGTCCAGCTACTGATTGAATCAAATGTTCATTTAAAGAAGGCAAGAAGATATGGCTTCTGACAAAACTGGAGCAACAAAATATCCATATCTTCCGCTCTGGCTGGCCACTTTGGGCTCTCATATTACACTTTTAAGGCAGAGGCTAAAAATGTCAAACAACAAGTGTTCTGCATTAGCTTAAGTTGGAGATCAATTGGTAATGTGCACTAAGTCGCTTCAATTCCAGATAGGCCATTTGTCCTAAAAGCACTGGGGCTGCAGATCAGTTTCCCACCTCTGGCTTTCCTCTTCCTCTGTTTGAGCAGCAAAGATTCTTCATAGCAGATCAGATATTTCTAACAAAACTGGATAAAACCCCAAGGAGCTTTAAACATTTTGGATATCACTGCATCTCTTCACCAGCAGTATCAGAGGCGTGGAATTTTTCATTCTTCAAAGAGCAGCATACGCCACTGTTTCTCAAACTTCTTGAACCTCCTTTTTGAACTTCCTGAGCCAACAACAACAATTTGTTCTACACATGAATGCATGGGGATTTCTCAAGAATGTTTGCACATACCCTGCTGCATGCAAGGATTTGCCCCCAGTATTAGGTGCGGACAGAGCAGGACATCTTTCAACACTTTGTAAAACTAGACTCAGGCTATGCAATCCTGTACTCACTGACCTGGGATGAAGTCTCATTGAACTTAGTAGGACTTACTTCTGAATAGACAACATAGGATTGTGCTGTCAGGGAGCTATCATTGGAGCAAAGCAACAGCTCTTCCTGTGTTTCCTTCTTCCAAAATGTGATGAGATAGCAGGAGCGCTGGGATGCTTTCTGTTCCCCAAAGCCTGTGTGGATCAGTGAATCATGCAAGCCACCCAGGCTGCTAGAAGGAGGGCGGCTCAGCCTACCTGAGGATCCTCTGGCTTCTTAAACCTTTCTCTCCCCTTTCAGATGTTTGCCCCCATAATGAAAGCCTGCCCCACAGTTTGAGAAACACTGGTATAGGCAAAAGGTTTACTGACTTGATGAATATCAACAAAAACAGTGAACTTGAGCAAGCCAAGAAAATTCATGAACAGAGGCACTTGTCTTGACATATGCTGATGCATTGAACCTTCTGAAACACTCATGTACCTAATAAACTATGACTGCAAAAAAGTAATAAAAGTATATGATGAAATCAAAAATTGCAAAACATCCTGAACGCCCCCCCCCTTTATGTTCAGTATTTGCCACATCACAGTCAACTGATTTGTTGTTCTTATTCTGTGTAAATGAACTGCAGGGAAGCCTTGCCATCAGCCTTGCTGACAATTACTCAGGGACACATTTCATAGCCATTATGCTAGATTTAACTGTATTCCTGTAATAGGAGTTCTTTCACACCCAAATCCCTTTTGTGCTGATTTTCAGTGAGTACAATTGGCTGGGAGCATTTCTCTCACTCAGTATCTTTCAATTAGAAACTTAAGCAAGTGACTTATTTTTAATATGAATGCTTGGCATTACATAAGAAGAACCTGTTGGAGCCGGCCAATGGCCCATCTTGTCCAGCACCCTGTTCTCAGAGTGCCCAACCAGATGTCTGTGGGAAGCCCATAATCAGAACCAGAGTGCAACATCACTCTCCTCACCCGCAGCTTCCAGCAAATGGTATTCGGAAGCATACTGTCTTGAACAGTGGAGGTAGAACATAGTCATCATGGTTAGTAGCCAATGATAGCCTTATTCTTATTATACTTTTTCAAGAACACCCAGGGTGGAAAAATTGAGCCCCCATATCATCTTTCATATATAAATTTACAAACCAAGGTCCCAATGTGTGCATGTCAGCATTCCTTTATCTGATGCCCCTGGTCTGGCTTCAGTGTCCCAGTGCTTGTGCAGTGGCCCCACAACTATCCATGGATGTCACCCATCATAACTAAATGGGGCTTCCAAACAGCAGGAGATGTCCATCATTTTTATGTACGCTTTGTGAACTTTCAGAGGTAAAAACAGATTCCTGGACTTTTGGTCCATCAAGAAGTACATGTGGCCACAACTAGACAGACAAGAGCAAGCCAGCACTAGTATAGGTGAGACAGAAGCCCTTTGGTGGCATTCATTTTCATTGCATGATTGCAATCACATCAGGCGGAGCAGGGGGGGCTGGTGAGGCCCACCCCCTCAGCTGCATCACAGTCCCTTTATATGCAGTTCTCTGCAAATTGAATGGCATTTTTCTGAAGTGGGGATCTTCCTGTACTTTTGGAGACTACCCCCATGATTTAAAACTTGTATAATCAGGATTCTATATTGGGGAATAAGACTCCCTGAGTACAGGAGGTTTCCAGCTTTAGAAACTACCCCTCCAACTCATGGACAGCTGAAGATATGGGGATTGTGATGCACTGGAGGATGGATTTTTCAGTGTGTCCCCATTCTTCCTCAAATAGATCTAGGGTCTGTCTAGGGGAAAAAATCCAAAAACCAGTGAGGGAGGGGGCAGAAAAGCATGGAGGTAGACACAGGCAACTATATCTGGTTCACCTTCAAGCAGTACACATAAATTGGTTGTGCAGGTTTATGAAAGCTTAATATATATAGTGGTCTTGAACTAAACATTTGTGATAATCACCCCTAAACATTTTTGCACACTTTAGCAACTAGGCCTGTAAGTGCATATCATCTACAGTATTCCTGATTGTGAATTTTTGCCCTATAAACAGCATTAATGCTTCAGACTTTCTTTTTTTAAAAGAAGTAACCATACTTTTTTTAGAAGTATGGTTTGACAGGGTAACCAGCATGATGCACCATCAGATTAGAGGCCACTACCAGTGAAGACCACAGAAGAGCTAGACTGACACACAGGCCTCAACACTGGGGTTGAGCCAGAGCTAGATCATTCAGCACTGGTTAGAACAGAGCTAAAACATTCAGCACTGGTTAGGCCTCATCTTGAATACTGCATCCAGTTCTGGTCTCTGCACTTCAAGAACGATGCAGACAAACTGGAACAGGTTCAGAGGAGGGCAACAAGGATGATCAGGGGACTGGAAACAAAGACCTATGAGGAGAGACTGAAAGACCTGGGCATGCTTAGCCTGGAGAAGAGAAGACTGAAGGGAGATATGATAGCACTCTTCAAGTACATGAAAGGTTGTCACATAGAGGAGGGCCGGGATCTCTTCTCTATCGTCCCAGAGTGCAGGACACGGAATAATGGGCTCAAGTTTCAGGAAGCCAGATTTCGACTGGACATCAGGAAAAACTTCCTAACTGATTGCAATGGAATCAATTACCTAGAGAGGTAGTGGGATCTCCAACACTGGAGGCATTCAAGAGGCAGCTGGACAGCTATCTGTGGGGAATGCTTTGATTTGGATTCCTGCATTGAGCAGGGGGTTGGACTTGATGGCCTTATAGGCCCCTTCCAACTCTACTATTCTATGATTCTATGACAGTTAAGCAACCCTTGAGCATGGCCCTCAGAGACCACAACCTCTGAGCCTGTGATACCCAAGGAACTGACCATCTTCCCACCTTGGTTCCTGTGCCAAATCACCGGTGCAGGGAAAAGAAACAAATAGAGAGGTGATGGAATGCTAGCTCTAGGTCAAGATAATGTACCTTTAAGCTCACCACTCCCCAAGAAAGAGGTGAGGCCTGAAGCAGTGTAGTCTGAACTGAAAAGCATAACATGTCTTATTTGGATTCCAGATCTTGTTGCAATAGGAGGCTGCCTTATTCTGAACAGACCAATAGTAAAGCTAGCTCTGCATTGTCTACACTGACTTGACAGCGACACTCCAGGGTTTCAGACAGGTTTCTTTCAAAACCCTACCTGCAAATGCCAAGTGTTGAACCTGGGATCTTCTGCATGCAAACCATGAGCTCTACTACTGCCCTATAGCTCTTCCCCCACATGGTCTTTCTTCTTTCCCACTTGGAGCTCTCCAAGGTTCTGCAACTCCAGCTTTACCTGCTAGGAACCCTCAGGCAACTTGGTGTGTCCCATGGGACAAAACCAGAGCTTGGAAAAGTAACTTTTTTGAACTACAACTCCCATCAGCCCCAGCCAGCGCCATGCTGGCTGGGGCTGATGGGAGTTGTAGTTCAAAAAAGTAACTTTTCCAAGCTCTGGACAAAACACAGACATACCAAGCTTCAGCAATGGAACCATGTCACAGGCCTTTAAGAGTATTCTTTGAGCCTTGGATGCACTGATTTCATTATTGATTAAGAGAGTCTTCTCGACATCCTTCTATGAATTCTTCTTTCTTATGGCTCCCAGAAAGCATGTGAGTGACTGGCATATCTTCTCAATGTATGCATCCCACTTCAGAAGCAGCTGAATCTGAATCTAGGACAGCCTGTCCCAATCAAATATCTTCGGATTCAACCATCTCTTATACAACCTCCAAATCTTACTACATTTTTGGTTGAGGGACATAATACATCTCCAGTACACAATAGCTGCTGGCATGCTGAGGTTGGTGAACATAATGATTTTTTTCATTATCAGTAGTGAACAGCTGATCATCATTTTTTGACATCTCTCCATTATGGAAGTATTGCATGTTTCATTGGTGTCCAGATGAATGGCATTCTGCTACAAGTTGTAACCTCAAAAGTAAAAAGGTGAGCTGATGAAAAAAGGAGGAGACTGATGTAGAAAAGTTTGTGAAATTATTCAGAGAATAATAGAGAATTAAGTTTATGTATCCAGGTATCAGATGATTCTAACAGTTTAAGCAACTCTTAAGCTTTAGTTTCAATTTGCACTTCATTTTTCCAAGGAACAGTATCACTAAGACCAAAATTGAAGATGGAGTTATGCATGATCATGTGCAGACAAATGGAATTATTAATGGGGGGAAATCATCAAAAAACCAAAACACCATTTAAAACATGCAGTTAGAATCAGGTCCAGCTTTTATATTGTTCTTTTCCAAATGTCTTAGTAATCTTTGCTTGATCTTTCACACCATTAATTTTCAACTCTGTCACAATCTTGTGATACCTTGCTTTATTTAGAAGTAAAGCAGAAAATCTGTTTCCTTACCCGCGTGCTGTACTTGAAACAGCTTCTGTTCTCCACTTTCCATATTCCTCCCTTGTGGCTCCACTGCTTTTCCCCTCTATTCCATTTTCCCCACCCCTTTTTTCCAGTAGGGCATCTTTCACATTCAGTTCTGTCCAGTTTATTGACCTTTCTTAGGAACCTAGGAAGCTGCCTTCTACTGAGTCAGACAACTGGTTCATCTAGCTAAGTATTGTCTACACTGACTGGCAGCAGCATTCCAGGTTCATATTGGGTTCTCTCCCAGTTCTGCCTGGAGATGCCAAGGATTGAATCTGGGACCTCCTGCATGCAAGGAAGATACTCTGCCACTGAGCAACAACCCTTCTCCTTATATACACGCCATGAGACAGCGTGACCCCATTTTATATATATATAGAAATTTCTTGATCTCAAGGCTCTCTTTTGGCCTACTATCACATTGCTGTCTCTGCAGCTGGGATTTTATTTTACAGCCACGAGAGAATTTAAGAATTTTTACATGGAACTCAATGATAACGTTGGGCATGCTCAGTAAGAACCAATTGTCAGTGTTCTAAAAGCCAGACTCACAGCTGCTTGGCTTGATCAGAGGTACATGTTACCAAATTCTTCCAAGCTACACAGCAAGTGGATTGGACTATGAAACACCAACCCAAATTTTATTTGCATTTTGACAAGTGTGTAGGGCAGTACAATATCTCAGAGAGGAGGTAAGGTCTCCTGCTCCCCTGGTACATTCACTATAGCTGCCCAATTTCCCTGCTTTTTAAAGTTTGATAGAAATATCTGTGGGCTATAGGTACGTTCTTAAACCACAAGGTTTTTTGCCTCTTAGTGAATTTGTTTGTTTGTGTGAAGATATGTATATAGTGTTTAATTAAAAAGATATTTAAGCTGTTTACACAAAATAGTATAAATATTAATTAAAATAACAATAAAAACAGACTTTAAAACAGTAAATATAATTTTAAAAATTATCAAAATATAGATAAAATCAACAGATTTAAAAATAAATGTACATAATCAATTACCTATCTGAGTAGGCTTGCCGAAAACAGTACAACAAAGACACCTGCCTAATATCAATGGGCAGAGAGTTCCAGAGAACAGGTGCTACCACACTAAAATATCACCCAGCTCTGTGATTCTAGAGCTACAAGACCCCCTCCAGCTCTGTGTTTCTAAATTTATCATCTATTATTCCAGATTTTCTAGATTCCAGCCCTATAATTCTAGATTTCGTTTGATGAGACTGACGAATACAGTTGATTTTTAGTATTTTATTTTTGACATATATCACCTTTTTGACATCTATATTTTCAGTCATAATCTTTTTTTCTTTTAAGCAGACTGGATCCTTTTCTTTCAGGTGATATTTTCCTTTGCAAGGATTTATTTATTTATTTATTTATTTATTTATTTATACTAGAATTTAATTTGATTATATCTTTGTTGTGTGAGGATGTAATTTATAATTTCTTAAAATAAATTATTTTCCCCATAAATTAGTCAACTTGTGGGTTTTTGAAAAATGTCACAGCTGCCACACAGCCAAAGATAAATGATACAGAATTTAGCCGAATAGACTGAAGCGAAATTAGTTTTCTGATGCCTCAGGTTAATCAAACTCCTGGGGGAAGTGGGAGGGAGGCTATCTCTCTGGAAATAATAAAAATGTCTTTAGATGTTAAAGTTGTTCATGACTTTATGAAATTGTGGCTGGTTCTAACTGACATACCGTGGTTTTGGGATTTCCTAAATGTTGCCTTCCCATTCCATCCTATTCAAACTAGCCAGATCTGCTGGGGCCATTTTGCTTCTGATTGGGATGTTCAGCACAGCTTCTTAATAACACCAAAGATGTGTCCATCCCTTGGATCTGGATAGTTAGTAGTGCTCTCTTTCCTAATCATAACCCAATGAGCTTTTCTGGTGCTCACAACAGGCTTATGAAAACATCTTCAATAAATCGCCTGAAAATCTGTTTTATCTTTTATATAATAGGAGAGGGCAATTAGGGAAAGGAAAAGAAAAGACTAAAAAAGAGCAGGATGTTTTTGGAGCTGAAAAGTGTGGAGCAGCAAGTCCTTGCAAGAACTATACAGCTACTTCACCACCATCAGGGCTTTCTCTGACACAAGAGGAAGATTGAAGGAAGAAAATATATTTCTTCTGTATATAGACAATTCTGTCTGTGAATTCTGCTGTTAAAAATAGTTGGGAGGCATTTGCACTTTAAATGTATACTCAACTCAGCATGTTCTCATGTATGTTTACAAGAATGAGATGGCATAGAAATAGCCCTACATTTTTGTCAACCTCTACACAATATGCAGGAAATATTGATGCTTTTGACTCTGTGGTTCTATTGCTTCAAAGAACACCTTGCTCAGCTTACTGCCTGACTTTTCTGCTGTTGTTCCTTGGTTTTCTATTTATTTTCTATAACAGGACCCTGATCTCCACACTCCCAATCTGCTCTCCAAAGAGCAGAGTGCTTTGATAAACATAGAGAGCATCAAGGTTTTGCATAGCACTATAAAACTGGTAATTTATGGTACTGTATAAAACTGGTAATTAATGTTCAAGTGGAACCTCATAGTCATTGTGAGGATGAATCAGATTAGAAAATAGAGCAAACTACCATTTATGCTGAATCTTGCCGTGACTAAGATGTGTCACACTTAGAGTTCTATCATAACAGAGCATCAGACAGGCTAGTCGATGCTGGAAAAAGAATGGACTAAAATAAAATGTTAGTGCCTGTCTGTTTTGCCCTCTGATTTGCACTGGGTAACAGGGGGAGGGGGTTAACATTCTATGGTACTGATCCAGATTAGGGCCCTGCAGCTACTTTTTACAAAGGAAAAAGATGGGGGAGGTCCAGTCATGAATTTCCAGCATCACATTTACTTTGGCCCTCCCATTGTCTCTTCTTTAAAATGTTTTCAAACTGAAGTATGCATTTTATCTTACAGTTTCTGCAGATCAAATGAATTGGGAATCACATCCAGTACCTTTGGAAACTGAGAAAGTAATTCACTGACTTCCCAAGGTGGAAATGCAGTTTCTTGCCGGCTAACAACAAGTTTAACTCAATTTTTATTGAAAAACTGAATTTTTCTTCTTGAAATGGACTTGCCATTCAAAACTTAGAAATTCCATTTCTTATATGTTCTTATATGTACAATTGTCAGATTTATATGGTTTAGATTGTAAATGTGTTTTTTCCTGGCTAATTATTGGTATTATTTTTTTAATTTTGATGTCAGAAGGCCAATGAATTGTATGATAATATGAAGGACATATTTAAAATGAAGGAAACACTGTATACAAATGTATATTTGTAAAAGCTATTTTTATGATTAGCATGTTTTATGGTCCATCATATTTAAAGTCAGGTGATATTGCACTTAAATGTTTACAGCATAACAGATTTATGATCCAATATGTTGAATAGAATTTTAATTATTTGTATTTATTTATGTTCCTGTTTTAAAGCCAGTGCGTTTATTAGATGGGGTCAAAATGGAGGGCAAAGTAATATTCATGCCCAAGTTTATTTATTTTTTACAATGCATTATTATACCATAATAAATATTGCATACACTAGATTTATGTGCAGTGCATATCCCTTTGAAATCAATGGAATAACTGCAGTTCATTTTAATACTCGGAACAGTGTCCCCAGATCTTAGTATTTTGTAAATCTACACACACACACACTTGCTACTCTTTAGATAATGATATGCTGAACAACATGCATCAAAACATGACTTTAAAAATCCATTATTAAAACGTCCAAGAGTGTTGCCATGTTTGAAAGCTGACATGTTGTTTGGTTTCATAATTACTCCGCAGTCCACATTTTCCAGATTGCGAGTATTGAAACTCTTTAGTCACGTGATTGAGGTAGTATGATGGTTGACAACCCAAGCAATGTGGGTACCTGCCCATACAGTTAGCCTGTATGTAAAGAAGCACCCATATGATTTGGACTTGTTTTAACCACACATCTCTATACCACACTTTGCCTGATGTTAAAATTGCCCTAAATGATGTGGGTGCTACTTCACACAAGCAGCTAACTGAATGGAGAGGCAATTCAGAGTCAGGGTGGCATCTGTACTATTCAATTAATATATGAAGGGGCCCCTAGAATGTGCACTATGTTTCTCTGCACATATATCTCATTCCTAAGTGTTTCTTGTGCTTTCAAAAGAAGGCTGGAAATATTCCTCCCCCCACACCTCACATTAATTCATTCTGTGGTTTCTGTATAAATTCCCCCTCTCTTCCCAAAGAAATCTGGTGAATTTCATATGCTAATAAGCAAATATTTATAGGTACACTTAATATGGTACAGCTATGGCCTGTGCTGCTGCTCCTCCAGGAAAAGAGCCGGTGACTTGACAATTTTGAAAATAAAATTGCACAGATCAGTTTTCTTTCCATTGCCTTAGTTCCTCTCCTCTTCTAGGAGCACTGTACCCACATATGTCTCTATACAGGAAAAATAGGTCCAGAGATTTTTACTTTCCCTACCCTCCCATTGTCTTGTTATGTAGTTCACTCTATGATTCATAGCAGAAGTACCAATACATTTTAAAACATTTTACTTATGTAAGGGTTTTGTGGAACTAAATTATTTGGCCATTCTTAACAAGATTTAAGCCCCTTTCAGATGGGGAGGGCACACAATCACTGAACATGCAGGGGGAGGTGGTATCACACATGGGCACACTGCAGCATGCAATGGAGGGGCAAAACCAGCTGTCCCATGAATATGTGCAGTGCTTCCCCCCCAAAAAAAACTATCTGAAAAGTGCCTTAAACTCTTGGCAATGGTACTATTTAGGGAAACTCTCTCTTGTTCATGGAGAACTATTTTTCAGTTTTGAGATGCAAAATATTTATTTCCCATGAGTTCATTGTTACATCTTACAGACACAAACTTTTCCCATGAATTGCTGACAGTGGCAGATCTGTAAACCAGCAGTTCCCAAACTGTGTCTTATGAGCTTCATTCATGTGATCCACGGTTTGTATGTAAAAATACAATTAAAAAGCATACAGCATTTAGCACAGCACATTAGAATTGTTACAATACAGAGAAAAATCATTAAGTAGCCCACCAAGACTCTCAGCCATTCTTAAGTAGTCTGTGTGTGGGGGGGGGGAGTTTGGGAACCACCACTATTAGCCACAGCACAGAACTCCTCTGCCACATGCCAGTCTGTCCGTACGTACAGTTCATACAAGGTACATCTATGCAGACACGTGGACCAAATAATAATTTGTTGTTCCAATCCCTGACAAGCAAATCTGGGGCTGTGTATGCACCATGCATTTAAAGCACATGATTTCGCCCCAAAGAATCCTGGGAACTGTAGCTTGTGTACTGGGAATTGTAGCTCTGTTGGGGAGTAAACTACAATTCCCAGGATTCTTTGGGGGAAATCGTACTTTAAATGTATGGTGTGTACTCAGCCTGAATATCCCCAAATTAGAAAAACACATCTGGTCAGCTGGATATACGAATATGTGTAGCTGCCATATACTGAGTCAGACCAGTGGTCCCTCTAATGCAGTATTGTCTGCCCTAATTGGCAGCTGTCTCAGACACAGGTCTGCCTAGCCCTGCCACCTAAGGTCATTTTCACTAGAAATCTGGGACTATCTGTATGCAAAGCTCATGCTTTCCCTGACCCACATCAGCCTCACATGGACCTCTTTCCATTGCTTTATTACAGCCTTTGTACTTGAACATGGTGGTTTCAATGCAAGCACTTTTTTCCTAAGTCCATGTAATAGTTATAAAAAGGAAAGGTGTTTCCCCCCCCAACATGTGGGACATGTTCCAGCCTCTCCTCTACTGAGTACTGCACCCACCCACATACCTCTGCATGCGGCAGAATTGGATTGTAGTTTCCATTTGTAATTTGAATAAGGCAACCAGATTTTTTTACTTTTCTGTATCCTTACATAAAGTCTTGTTATATATTTTTGTCTACAATAATTATTCCAGAAGGCAAAGTCGGTTCCTAAAGCTATGAAAAGTATAATTACCTATATGTACTTGTACCGTCCTTTTTAAAGCCATGGTAGTTTTTAACAAATACAACGGGAGATTTCTTTGCATTCATACACTGAAAAGATTGCCCATGTGTTCTTGTGTAATCATTCATGATGCTTCTGTTCCAAATGTTGTAACATAATTTTTACATTCCTGTAAATAAATATTTTCTCTGACTAATGCACTAACTCTGTTTAGTAGTTCCTGCTGCCAAATACTGGTCCTTAAGAGGAGAGGAGCAGGGGCTAGAAGCCATCTTGTTTTTGATCTTCAGCCCTGTCCCTTTAGAAAGCAGCAAAAAGGGCTAAGAAGTTGTCAGGATGCAAAGATCTATATCTTTATAGCCAGAAAGACAATCTGAGGATGAGAGAGTGAGGAGGAAGCATGCAGAATATGGCCCCATCTGCACTATACATTTAAAGCAGTATCATACAACTTGTAACAGTCATGGCTTCTCCCAAAGAATCCTGGGAAGTGTAGTTTGTGATGGGTGCTAGGAGACCCCTATTCCTCTCAAAGAGCTACAATTCCCAGAGTTTCCTGCGAAGAGGAATACATTGTTAAACCACTGTGAGAATTGCAGCTCATCTACTTTTTGGTGCATGATGTAAAGTCCAAAGCCATCGATATGACACATGCCATTGTATGGAGAAGTTTACATATTAATGTGTATATTTTATCATATATAGACACAGTCATGTGCAAAGGTCCATGCATAAGATCGTGTGTTCTATGTTCTCTGCAGACAAAAACAGTAAGCAAATGATTGCAGCCACATGTGATCTATTTTGAGAAATTGTTTTTCTCCAACAAAGGATGAAAGATAATCATCTTTTAAGCTATTTTTTTCTTCAATCCAAAATTGTGTCACTTATAATCAATATGTCACTCAGATCAAGAAGTACGTTTATTCCATCCAACATGGTTATATAAGGAAACAAGTTTCAGATACCAACTGCAAAAGCTCATGTCTTGCAAACACAAAGTAGTTTTTGACAGCAAACTAGATAAAATCAATTGCAGTGAGTTCAAGGATGACTTGCCTTTTAGAGCTGGTTATCCCTCTCTGCTTACTTGAACATTGCTTCTAAGTGAATTTTGAATTCCTGTGTTCCTTTTCTGAACAAAATCAACAGAGCAGAAAAAGCAACACCTTTCCATTGGAACCAGTTTAATGCTGGTCATTTAGGCCTGTTTATTGGGAGCTTTGGTTTGGATGACCCAGGATGTGAAACAAGGTAACATAAGAGCAGCAGATCAATAAGAGCAATCAAAGAAATGGGTTGGAGAAAAGTATCCATGTAATTGCACACGAGGAGCTTTAGAGACAAAATACAACACTGATTGCTCTATCCAATGGAGAGTTCATCAGGTGCAGAATAATGATGTCAAATACATAGCCTGCCAAGGCAGAAAAAATACTTCTGAGTCCAAAGCACAATAAAGCTTTTGAAATGATGTACAATGGCCAGCTCATGGTTGGGGAAAAGTTGGCCTTGCAACATGCCTCACTCAAAATAAAATGGTGAAGTATTGTTGCATATCATTTTTGCTGATGTTTTGTTTCATCTAGTAAACCTTGAGGTCAAAGAGCCTTGATCTTTGGTTTTGCTCAACCGCCATTAAAGCAACTGAAGATTCCAATAGCTCAGCACTGCTCTTGTGCAACCCTCATTGAAACCTACTTGGAGCCCTTCCAGACTGGTGTTTTTTGCAGATGCAACAAGTTTTTGTCACAATGCATTAGTGAAGGATTTATACTGGACCATCAACACATCATTCCACTTTATTAGTTGTTCTATGATGCTTTACCAGTGCTACCACATTATTGCTAACCACATCCACACCATACATTTAAGGCATTATTATACCACCTTAACACTCATAGCTTCTGTGATGCCCCTGTAAATGTTGTACAGTAATTATGGTAAAACAGCTGGTATAGCACAGTGCGGAGGAGAGCCTGGCTGGGAGTCCAGAGTCTGTAAGTTCAAATCCCCGCTCGTGTCTCCTGGGTGTCAAGGGCCAGCTAAAGATCACCTCCACAGTGAGTGGCTCAGGGGTTATGTGCCCTGCCACCTGTGCAGCCATGGGCAAGCTGCATAGTCCCAAGGAGCCTAGTTGCCCCCCAGCTGGCACTCGCATACAAGGAAGGGGCTGGCTTGTGCAGCCATGGCAAGCTGAGCAGGCCCTAGCCAGCGGGGGAGGACTAGCCTCAGAGGGAGGCAATGGTAAACCCCCTCTGAATACCGCTTATCATGAATACCCTATTGGTTGCCAGGCCCGGCCTTCAAGAGGTCTTCTGTATCTTTAAAAGTTGTGCAGGGGAAAGGGAGAATTCCACCTTGTGGTTTTTCCCATTACAGTGTTGCAAGAACACCTGCACTTGGCTGACTTTCTCTTCTCCTAAAGCTACAGGATCAGTCTCAGGCCCTGAACCTGACAACCCTACACATTTCAAATGTTGGCACAACCCTTTGTCAAGGGCAATCTGCAAAAGTATATATATAAACACCATTAAATTCAATTACAGAGTGAATTCTAAAATATGAAAAGAACTACATAGATATATCTGCTCAAAGTAAACAAAATAACACTCTGCATGATGCTGGCCAAATACTAAAATTAATAAGGAAAGGACAACCAAAATGAAACATAATGAAAAATGAACACTACAAACCTTTCAAAAACTTTAACTAGTTACACAAGAACTCAACACAGCAAATTTAAACAGAGCTATTCACTGAGTAGGATAAACCATAACAAAGAAAATGAAAAAAAAGGATGAAAATAGATGACTCGGAATACCTTGTCCAAATACCAAGCTGGTATCTCATCAATGTAACAAACTTTGACAAGTTAAGGCTCCCTTAACAAACTACAGTTCCCTTTGGGGACAGCCATGTACTTTAAGTGTCAAGCATGGATGTGACCTAAGAACCGAAACACACTAAAGGAATAGGGTTGCCAGGTGTCCGGTTTTTGCTTGGAGACTCTGGATTTTTGGGGTCCTCTCTTGGTCTCTGGGTGAGTAATCTCCAGACTCTCAGTTTTCATTTTTAAAAAAATTAAGTTTCTAGGTGGTCTGGTTCTCGATATATACACCAAAATGTCAGCTGCCACTGCCCCCTCCAACTTCCATGAAATGATCTCTTAGCTGGCTGCTCCAACCCCTCCCTTTCATGTTTGTAGCCAATAAGTGAAATCAGGATTGTGATTGACAAGGGATTTCTGGGCCTCCAGGCAGTACCTAGACTCCATTGCAAAGGTAGAAAACTATTGTCTTTTCCTGTTTATCTGAAAATCTTATAAAATAAGTAAGTATATAGCTTTCAGCAGTACCAAAAGTCTTTTTTTCTGTGTGTTCAGGACTCAAACAAGTTTAAATTCTCCTGGGCTGTTGAAGATGGCAGTGTTTTAAAAACCTTCCCAATATGAAGCTTTAATCCAATGCTCATTTTTCTGGGAGTAAAACTGCAGTGCTAATCCCACATACCCAGAGTAAACCCCATTGAATTCAATAGGACTTACCTTTGAGTAGACATGGTTAGGATTGTGCTGTAAATTAATGGGACTTTTGAGTGAACATAGCAAAGGATTGTGTATGTGTTGTAAATCTTTCTCTCTCCCTCTAATCCTATTTTTAAAGCAATTAGGCAGAGCCTAACTTAGATATCAATGCTTTTATTGTGTAGGAAACTAATACTGATTTTATTTTTTTATTTTTTAAAATGTTCTGCACTGACTAACTCATGTTGACAATAAACTATTATATGGGGCGATGTATTTTTACATCTCCAGTGTGTGTATGTATATGGAGTCTTCCCAACAACCCTGTGAGGTAGGATTGCCAATTGGAAACCAAGGCAGCTCACAAAATAAATCCCTTTAAAATCCAAAAACCATAAAAAGTATAAACAGTCGCAAAACAGCTTAAAGCAACATGATTCTGAATTTGGGGTTGGGTGAGTGTTCCTTATCATTTGAGGATGCAGTTCTGTGTATGCTTCCCTGTTTGTGAAAGTCCCATTGAATACATTGGGACTTGCTTCTGAGTAAACAATCATAGGATTGCACTACACCAGGGGTGCGAGACACTTTTTCTAGGGATGCGAGGCATTGTTCAGGAGATTTTAAAAATTCATTTAATATTAGCTAAGTTAGGCTAAAACACACATTAAAATAAAATAAAAAATGAACAGTATTTTTTCAGGGGGTGCGAGAGCATATTTTGGAAATCCAAGAGGTGCTGGCAGTGGAAAAGGTTAGGAACCACTGCACTACACATATCTTTACAGGTTGTGTAAATAATGAACATTTTTTTACATGCATGCTTATATATATATTTCTTCATACCAAGTTCCAATAAGTATTTGATTTCATGCTATGCTTAGATTATTATTTCCCCTACATTTTAAGTGTGCCCTTCTTCCTTGGGGTTGTCATGGTTCCCCTCTGCTGTTTTCATCCTGAGGGACAGATTAGGCTGAGAGATGGTGAATAACCCATGGTCACCAAGTAAATTTTATAGCTCATTTCCATTTTTAAAAATTAATAAAATGATTTACATGCAGGCAAAGTTTATGAAGTTGATCCACACAACACATTGAAAGCAAATCCAACTCACATTTAAAGCGCATGACTTCCCCTAAAGAATCCTGGAAACTGTAGTTTCCCCCTCAGTGATAGTTCCCGCCACCCTTAACCAACTACAGTTCCCATGATTCTGTGGTGGGATTCATGTGCTTCAAATGTGTGTTGAATGTGCTTTAAATGAATGGGGTGGATCTGCTCTAGTATGCTATGCATTCATTAGTGAAATGAAAACAACAATTTTAAAAGATACTTTTTTAAACAAGGGAAGTGCTATAGCTCAGTGGCAGGGCATATGCTTTGCATGCAAAGGTCCAAAATTCAATTTCTGGAAAAGACTATTGCCTGGAATCCTGGAGAGCCAATGCTAGTCCATGTCATCAATACTCAGCTAGAGTAAACCAAATGGCCTGAATCAGTATAAGGCAGATTCCTTTGTTCCTAAAAATGGAAAGAGACCCAAGGGCCACAGTGATTCCAAAATTTATTTATGTATTTTATTTACAACAATTATATACCACTTTATTGTAAAAAACTCAAAGTGGTTTACAGAAGGAATTAAAACAATAAAATTATTGGCAACAACAGTTAAAAACGTATTTAAAAACATTCAAAATAATAAAACCAACAATGAGTTAAAAACACATAAAAAGCATAATAGCGTCTACATAGGCTTGCCTAAACAAAAATGTTTTTAGCAGGTGCTGAAAAGAGTACAATGAAGGTGTCTACCTAATGTCAATAGACAGGGAGTTGCAAAGCATAGGTGCTGCCACACTAAAGGACTGATTTCTTACAAGAGCAGAACAAGTACTATGTGGCATCTGTAGCATGGAAGGCACACCTTGAACTCAGCAACCAGTGCAGATTTCAGAGATGGGATATTATGTATTGATAGGGTCTCACTCTTGTTAGCAATTGTGCCACAGCATTCTGCATTAACTGCGGCCCCTGGGTCAGGTTGTGCTGCGTGGGGATTTCTGTGACCTTGGCTGACTGGCTGCCAGGAGTTTTGGGTTTTGATTAGGAATCTTGACTGGTTGTGGGATGCTGCATTTTCTGCCTTACTCATAGGAATTTTGTTGTGGTTGGTATGGAAATCATCCTGTCTTATGTTTTCCTTTTTCTGTTTGCATTTCATTTACCTTTAATCTCACTCCCTTACATGCATAGAAGCAACAACAGTGGTTCCATGTGCTCAGATCAACCCCCTTAAACCCACTAATGATGCTCCTTGTTATTTGCATGATAGTTTGTTTCTTGCCCAATAGTGGTAAAAGAGAATTCACATACTTGGAAGTGTGGCTGTAATGGTTGTTGTTCACAAGCTGCTGTCTATGAAGGTAGATCAAACCATGTGTGTTTTCTCTCTGTCAATTATTACTCACTGGAATTGGGTTGGCTGTCAAAGTGAGTTTATAGCAGCTCACAAGGTAGACAGAAAACGGTAAAGTATCTTCTTACTCTTATTCATTTCTCAGACCTCTTTTGGAAGTGAAGGGTTAAATCCGTAAAGACGTTTTGAGCAGCCATGTTGAAAGGTACAGGCAGGGCATTCCAGGCAGGGGGTTGCCAAACCTACTTGTATATGGATATCTTTTTAAAGAATCCCTAGTCAAGCTTTACCAACAGCACAATCCAAACTATATCTACTCACAAGTAAGTCCTATTAAGTTCTATGGGGTTTAGTAAGTGTTAGAATTGCAGCCTTCATGGGCATCCATCTTTATTCCTATCTAACATCTCCTCAAGACTAGGCTCCTTTCTTCCTACAGTGGCCTTCTGATGACTGGGCTGGCCTGAGGGCTCTTAAATCCTTCTTGCCAGAATCAGGTAGGCTAGATTAAATGTTCCCTACCCAGGCTCCTTCTTTTAGCTAAGATTTCTGTCTTAATTTCCAATCAATGTTTGAATTGTATGCTCCAAGCAACTGTGGTTGATACTTAATGTATTGTGCTTTATTTATTTATTTATTTACTTACTTACTTACTTACATACATACATACATACATACATACATACATACATACATACATACCGCCCCATAGCCGAAGCTCTCTGGGCAGTTTACAACATTAAAACATTAAAAACAAATATACAAATTTAAAAACACATTTTTTAAAAAACAATTTAAAACACATGCTAAAATGCCTGGGAGAACAGGAAAGTCTTGACCTGGTGTCGAAAAGATAACAGTGTTAGCGCCAGGTGCATCTTGTCACAGAGATCATTCCATAATTTGGGGGCCACCACTGAGAAGGCCCTCTCGTTGCCAAACTCCCAGCTTCCCTCGCAGTAGGCACCCAGAGGAGGGCCTTGGATGTTGATCGTAGTGTACGGGTGGGTTCGTGTCAGGAGAGGCGTTCCATCTGGTATTGTGGTCCCAAGCCATGTAAGGCTTTATAGGTTAAAACCAGCACATTGAATCAGGCTCAGAAACATACAGGCAGCCAATGCAAGCGGGCCAGAATCGGTTTTATACGTTCGAACCATCTGGTCCCTGTTACCAATCTCGCCGCTGCATTTTGCACAAGCTGCAGTTTCCAAACCGTCTTCAAAGGCAGCCCCACATAGAGTGCATTGCACTAATCTAACTTGGAGGTTACCAGAGCATGGACAACTGAAGCCAGATTATCCCTGTCCAGATAGCTTGGCCACCAACTGAAGTTGGTAGAAGGCACTCCGTGCCACCAAGGCTACCTGAGCCTCAAGTGACAGAGATGGTTCTAGGAGAATCCCCAAGCTATGAACCTGCTCCTTCAGGAGGAGTGCAGCCCCATCCAGGACAGGTTGGACATCCACCATCCGGTCAGAAGAACCACCCACTAACAGCAGCTCAGTCTTGTCTGGATTGAGCCTCAGTTTATTAGCCCTCATCCAGTCCATTGTCATAGCCAGGCACTGGTTCAGCACATTGACAGCCTCCCCTTAAGAAGATGAAAAGGAGAAATAGAGCTGCGTGTCATCAACATACTGATGGCAACGCACTCCAAAGCTCCGGATGACCACACCCAATGGTTTCATGTAGATGTTGAACAGCATGTGGGATAGAACTGACCCCTGCGGAACCCCATACTGAAGAGTCCAGGGTGCTGAGCAGTGTTCCCCAAGCACCACCTTCTGGAGCCGACCTGCCAAGTAGGAGTGGAACCACTGCCATGCAGTCCCTCCAACTCCCAACTCAGCCAGTCTTCCCAGAAGGATACCATGGTCGATGGTATTGAAAGCTGCTGAGACATCAAGGAGAATCAACAGAGTCACACTCCCCCTGTCTCTCTCCCGACAGAGGTCATCATACAGGGCGACCAAGTCTGTTTCCATGCCAAAACCAGGCCTGAAACCTGACTGAAATGGATCCAGATAATCGGTCTCATCCAGGCGTGTCTGGAGCTGACCTGCAACCACTCGTTCAAGGATCTTGCCCAGGAATGGAACATTGCCACCTGGCCCGGCCTATAGTTATTAAAATTTTCTGGGTCCAGGGAGGGTCTCTCCAGGAGTGGTCTCATTACTTCCTCTTAATGACATCACTTGGGCCCGCCCCTGTGACATCACTACAGCCCATCCTCATGACATCACTACGGCCTACACCATGACATCACTAGGGCCCCACCCCTGAAACCTCAGGCTTTGGAATGCTTCTGACCTGGCAACCCTAGGAATATCAAAAACCTTCTTTGGATTTACCACTTCAGAAATAACAGGGGGGCGTTGTAATTCCTAAAACACAGCGAATAGGAGGAGATTACCAACATGCTCTGCCCATCACCATGTCTGATGCCGATATTAAATTATATTGACTGTGCCATCAACAGGATATTCTGAGTCCACCTATCCCTTCTTCCTCCAAAGACTCGGGGCAGGGCTGAACAAAATTTGGTTCAATCTTCTCAAAGATCCAAGGGTTTGCAGGTGGCCCTCATCAAGCTGCTGGATTGTCACTGAGTTCCATGAGCTGGCAATTTATTTATTTATATGATTTATATCCCACCCTTTGCACAAGCCATGGAGCATTTGCAACCAAACAAACAGATTTTTAAAAATCCATAAAATCCATAAAAATTACAGAAATCTTTTAAAAAAACACAACAGCAAATTACTGAACAACTAATCGGGTCTCTCCTCCTCCAAATGCTTGCCCCCACCAAAAAAGCCTCTTAACCAGACACCTAAAACTATAGACATGGGGCCAAATGCATCTCAGGATGGAGGGAGTTCCACATGCAAGGAGCTGCCACTGAAAAGGTCCTTTCCCAGGCTGCCGGCATACTCGCCACCAAGAGGGCCTCATCTGTTGATCTTAGCCCACAGGCAGGTTGATATGGAAGAAGGTCCTCTTGCATTGTGTTCAGCACATTGAAAGTGAAACTCCAGATGCTGAAATGAGCATCTGAAATAGAAGGAACCAAAGTCTATATAAATCTGCTCACTGCCAGATTGTATCAGGAGCTGAACGTGACTGGATATGACTCCACTACTGTTTGGTCAGCAATGGCTACTTATTCTGTTTGGGCTAGTTCTTACTTTTAAAGCTCTAAATGGCTCAGCACCTGAGTACCTTAAGGACTACCTCCTCCCAAACATGGCCTCCCATGTACTCTAACCAATGTCAGAAGTCCTATTTCATATTCCACCACCACAGTGCAGCAGCTGGGGACAAGATGCAGGTGTACTAGAAGATGGTACCAATGCTTTGGAATGCCTCTCCAGGGAAGCCCATCTAGCTCTATTAGGGTGATCAGATGAAAAAGAGGGTAGGGCGTTTGCACCTTTAATAGCTGGGCAGAATTGTGCTTGTGTGACAAGCTACCCTAGCTGAAATTCCTTCTCCTGCACAATGATTAAAGGCGCAAGGGCCCTGTCCTCTTTTCCACCAGACCACCCTAAGCTCTGCCATTTTGCCGGCTGGTTAAAGTCAGTGTGCTTTTTCAAGGACTACTTTGGGGGAGGTTGATGTGAACTGGCAAATACCTTGCTGCTGTCATTATATTGATTATTCTGTTACTCTGTGTTTTATTGCATCATTTGTCTAATGGTCACTTGCTTTACATTTTGTGAATAACGAGAGAAGAAACACAACTCTATATTTGTTGTAGGTGCTCCAGCCCATCCTAATATGGAGTCAGAAGCATACACACGCACACAGAAAAGCTGTGCTCATCTCTGAAGTTTTCAAAATGGGATGGAGCTTTGAGATTCATGTAGTGTTGTGATCGTTCTTTTCATCTGCTTTGGCATCCAAAGTAATTCCAAAAGGCAGCAGACGAGAAAAGGTGGGTGAGGAGCTTCATTTGGCAGTCACTGGGACCCTATGTATTACTGTCCTCAAACAGACTGAGAAAATGAAATGTCACTAATGGAACATTTGACGCTCTGATCAAAAGTGTTCAATTAGAGCTGACGTGCATTAAATTATATCCTCTTTTCATCTTCGTTAAGATCGCAGGCTTTGGTGATGATTATCTCCTCTTGATTGTCTGTAGTCCCAACTGAAATAATTTAACTGCAGCTCTCCTTGCTGTAGCAAGCTATTTCAAAACACAGTCCTCAGAAGTACCATCCTGCTCAGCAGGAATTTCAATTAAAAAGAAATTACTTTAGACCCATTTTCTAAGTCTATTAGTCTGAAGCTGAAGCCTTAAAATGGGGGAGGTAAGATCACTTATAGTGAGGAGCTGTGAAATCTGTCAGAACATGAGAGGCAGAATCTAAGCCCACATTTTCTATTGTGTCAGAGCTACCTTTGTTATGTTGTCATGATTTGGATGATATGAGCCAGGACACTGTGGTCACATTTCTTCTCAATTATTATAGTTCAAATGCTGTCACAGACATTTCTGCAAAGTCTAACAGCTCATCCATTAATTCCCCCAAAGAACAGCAATGATGGAGCTACTTTGTAGGGGTGATGTTTAACTACGGCTGTTGTGAGCATCTGACCACAGGTGCAGCAAAGGCTGGACATCAGGGATGAACTCCAGGGGCCCACAACCCACTGGAATCCCTAGTCACCATCCAGGGTCCAGAGAGCAGCAGATGACGGGGGCCACAGCAATCAAGCCCACCATCAGTACCTGAGCCAACATGGGCACACCAGGACTGACACAAGTCATCAGAGCATCTTTTCTTTCATCTTATATTTAAAAACATTTTTAATCAGGGGGTGGCTGGTCGGGCATGTACATGGTTACAGATTCTTTTTTTTTTAAAATGTATCTTTTTCTACAAGAAAATAATAGTTATTCCCAAGCAAATGTGTTTAGCATCAGGGAAGCAGAAGCGAGCACCATTTTATTCTCGTAGTCATGACAGTGATATGATTTAAGGGAGTTTAAAGTACAAAAGTGCATCTGCTCAGAGCATTTCTTTTTCTTCCCCCCATCCCCTGAAGTTGTCCCTGGAAAAAAGTGATCCCCCCCACCAGTGTTTTTCACAGGAAAACCTAGTTTGCATTTGAAGAAAAGGTAGAAAGTATCAATATCTGGAAGATTATATTATTTCCACCTGTGCAAAAGATATAGTCAAGATGCATACACATCTTATACAGAACACAGACTTGGACCTGTGGATGTTCTATGAACATTGTGTAAAATAAAAGGTAATATTCAGTTTGACACTTGTATTCAGCTCCTGATTACATAAATCCAATTGGCTATGCGCTCATTAGAACAGAAAAAGTGTCACAATTACACAGGTTACAACTGGAACAAAATTATAGCAACCTGACAGAGTTCTGACCTACAAAAGGTAACCTTGAAGTAATCATTAACTTGATTTCTGTCAGAATCTGTGTAAATGTGTAAGCTTGAAAACAAATCTAGCATAAATTAAGCCTCAGAGTTTTATTCTCATTATTGTCATTAGTGAGGGTCAAAGCCTTACAAGGCTGCAAAGTGCTCTTTGTTCAGTATGGATTTATGCATGGATCTCACCAGGTTAAACCCAGAGTGTTAAATTTGACCTTCTACTCTTGTCTGTCATTTACAAGACAGTCCTATGCATTTTTAAGTTCCACTGAGTTCAAGTAGACTTGTTCCTAGGTGAGTATAGGATTGCAGGCAGTGTAGGCTGGTGGCTCTCATGTCAGTAGGGCAGTAAATCCGCTCCGAGTTTTACTCTGAACTTTCAAGGAGCTGCCCAAGATGTTGAATGCACCTTGGACAGCTTCTTGAAAGTTCAGAATAAAACCCAGAGCAGATTCACTGCCCCACTGACATGGGAGCCACCAGCCTCCACTTATTGCCGACTGAGACAAGAAAATGACCAATGAAAAGTCTTGTTCTCAAACAGCAATCTTCCCTCCCAAGGTTACATACAGAATTGGAAAGGAGAATAGGATCTTCTTTTCAGCACTTAAAAACCCTTCAAATTCTGAAGAAAGATTAAGCAATCAGCGTAAATACATCAAATTACGTAAATGTGCATAACTGTATTTAATTGTTCTAGTGTGCATTTGCTTTTTGTTGTTCTCAGGGATTCGGTAATGGTGGAGAAGTGGCAAATCTGCAGAAGGAGAAGATAAAGACTTCAAGCGAGGGAGGGGGAGAAACAAGAAGCTCAAGAGTAAATTGTGAATGAAGGGAGGAGAGTGAGTGGCAGAGAGAAGGCAGCCAAATGGCAGCAGTGCCATTTATTCTAAGAAACTCAAGAGGTTTTCGTAAAATGAGCACACACATTAAATTTATTTACCATCTCGTCTGATGAAGAATTCTAGAGATCTCAAAAGCTTGCACACAATTAAGTGATATTTTGATTGGCCTAATATGGATTTCAGAATCTTTTAATATTGGGCTCAAGGAGGAGGAGGGTGGAGAAGTGGAGGGGTCAGCAATGCAGATAGTTACAAGAAAGGAAAGTGTGAGCAAAGTTTGCAGGTAAGCTGAATCCAGAAAAACAAAGGCTGCTTAGATGCCTCTCTGCTCTTCAGATGTGTGCTGGAGGAATTCCTTTAGCGCGCCTGTCTTTCCCATAATGGAGAAAGGACACTGTCAGCAAAGAAGGCGCAGGAGGCAGGTTATAGGGGAGAAACAAAAAGCAACAAACTGGATCTTCCAACTGCTTTACACTGGAGCAACAAGCAAAACAGTTGGATAGGAAGGAGTCATCACAGCCCAGAGGGTGCTTCCAGACGGGTGTTTACTGTGTGATCGGGGCTCTTCCTGCATGCATGCCTTTTGCAGCGTCCACACAATGTCATTAGTATAAAAACGACAGGCCATATTTCCCGCATATAATCTCCAAACTCTCTTTCAATGCAAAGCTTTTTAAAGAGGATTGGGCTAGTTTACATAGTCATATACTGTACATCACTTGATTTCTCAGCAAGTTATCAGATGACTCACAAATGAATGTGCAAGTGGACTCCACTGAAAAACTATTGTGTTTGGGGGGCTGGCTCAGTAGCACTCTTTATGGCGGTAGACCCAGGATGCCTCATTCAGACCTGCAAGTTATCTCTTGATATTGCAGTCACTCAGTGGTGAGCAGGCATTCATGAGCTCTTCTCCTCCTTCACGTCTTGATAGACCATACTGTGGGATGCCAACTTATCTGTGTCAGGGTTCTGATTTATTGCCCATAATTTCAGAGGGCCCTCAATTACATTAATGCTCCAAGTGGTTGTTTATGAATCATGGATTGGAAGAAGAAACCATAAGAAGGCAGTACCAGATACCAGTGATAGCACCCAGCATCCTGGAGCAGCTGCCAGGGCCCAAGCACCCTGGCAAGACTCACTGGGGCTGCTCTTTGGCTTACTGGCCTGAAGGATGCCAGGAGCAGCAACTGAGAAGCTGCAAAACATTTTTTAAATTTTTTATTTGCAATGCACCTCAGAGTGCTTGACAGAGCACCTGAGGCACTGAAGGAAAGCTTAAATGGTGAGCTGCTGCCAGGTAAGAGCCAGGTGAGCCAGTGGCCAGAAGTGCCACTAATGTGCATAGAGGGACCAACCCAAGGGCATTTTGATGGAACAGGGGGCTCTATCCTGGATCTGACCTGTTAGATACTGCTGCTGGATTCCCTGTGTCTGTGCTGCTGTCACTTCCTTAATACAACTAGGAGCAAGAAATATTCATGAATTGGGAGGCTGATGCACTTCCAGATTTGGATGCTTATTTGGGCTCCATTGAACTTGATAGATGTGAACTAGCATCCTAAGGAAGGTCCACTAGTTAAGTGCAAGATATTCAGCTAGAGGGGGGATTATGGACGTTGCATTTGAATTATAGCCACCAGTTTTCGTTTCTCCATATCCTTACTTAGTACATTTTATTCCCCACCTGTATCCTATGAGGTAGGCTATGCTAAGACACTGTGATTAATTAGCTGAGTGGGGATTTGAATCCATGTCTTCCCAATCCTAGCCCCAACTATACCATGGTGGTTCTAAAAGAGAACGCCCTAACAGATAATTAAAATTAAAATGTATTTTTTATTAAATTACATTGTAATTTAATTAATAAATTAAAATTGTAATTTTTACAATTAAATTAAAATGTAATTTTTGTAAAAATCTGGTCTTTGTGACCTACTTTCTTCAAATGAACATATACAGTTGAACAGATAACCTAACAAAACAGCCACATGTATATTCCTGATGGTTTACAGAGCGAGAGGTGGTAGCTTTTACCACATGAGAAAATATACACATATCAAGAGATTGATTGCAGATGTGTCTCCGAAGGGGAACTCTCAAGGCCACCCTTTCTAGATAACATATGAAGTTATTTTTTAAAATCCCACATAAATTCTGCAAGAAGGCAATTTGCTTGTCACAAGAAGGCTAATCTGAACCATTATTTAATAAGAACCATTTTCTACCCCCAGCTGTCTTGATTATCATCTTAATATTGATTCCGGGCGCCTGTAAGACTTTTCTTTATGTGCTGAATGTCCTTTATGCACATTTTGGTCTTTCTTCAATGCACTGTTTATTTATTTAACCCCTCATTTTTCTTATTTACAGTTCTTGCCAATATTTTGCAGCACTATAAAGATTACTGCTTTTAGTGGAGTGAATAGGAAGAATAGAAAGACTCTGGATGCTTCACCTGAATAAATGTACCAAACACATGCACTCAATGGTCTTCTGGGATTATGCTACCAAGGACAGAATTACCTTTCTAATTTTTTTATCCTCTCTAGGCCCATTGCCAGCATCTGGCACCATCAGGCAGTTGCTAGAGTCCCCAGAACCCAAGAAGGACTCACCAACCCTATACCAGTCCATACCATACATTTAAAGCACATGGCTTCCCCTCCAAAATCCTGGAGTTTAATCCAGTTTGTTAAGGGTGCTGGGAATTGTAAGGGGGTAAGCTCTGAGGGGTAAGCTACAGGTCTCAGGGTTTTTAGGGGCAAGCCATTTGCGTTTAATGTGCTTTAAATGTATGATCTGGGTGTGACCCAGGTGGTGGGCAGCCACAAGTCATTATTTCTATTTTAAACTGTACCCCAGAGCAACCCTACATTGGGCATCAACTGCTTTTATCTGCAGAACTTACATAAGAATATAAGAAGAGACTACTGGATCAGGCCAGTGGCCCATCAAGTCCAGCATCTTATTATCACAGTGGCCAGCCAGAAGCCTACGGGAAGCCCACCAGCAGGATCTAAGCACAAAAGCACTCTCCCCTCCTGCAGTTTTCAGCAACTGGTATTCAGAAGTATACTGCTTCCTACCATGTAGGCAGAGCATAGCCATTATGGCTAGTAGCCGCTGATAGCCTTATCCTCCATGAATTTGTCACAGTGGTGGCTTTTGACCATTAGACCTGGTGAGCTGCTTGGAGGCCAAGAAGGTCATCTCTGATGCTTGCAAGATTGCATCCTTAATATGTTTAATTAATCGTGTGCAATATGGGAGGGGAGAGGTAAAGAAAACACGACTGTTGCTGTAACTATGTGGCTAATTTCAAAAGTCTCTAGACCTGCAAGTGCTCACAGTACACAGCTTCAAAGCTCAACTATTGCATCTCCACAGTTACGAATATGCTGCTTTTCTTCTCAAAAAGGTGACAGCTTTTAATTTAAAATCTTGGTTTCATAAATGTGCAGTCTCATCTAGAAAAACTCTATGTAGCCTTCTCTATAATATAAGAATTTATTCATACTTTGAATCATCTGTTCATGGTATTTGCTTTCCTTGAGCCAAGAAAACCATACCTCAGAAGAAAAAAAGGAAACTTCCCCCTTAAAACCTTCATCTGCAAATTGCTGCAAAAAAATGATCTGATGTCTAGTGACTTACAGCCCCACGGCCTTTGTGGCAGTAACATCAAGTAGCAATTTTGCCATCAGCATCAATTCTTTGTTGTTGTTGTTATTCCAATATGAAATGAGTTTTGCCACAAACAAACCTTTGGCTTAAATCATCTTATCCTACACATTGTAATTTACATCAAATGGCACTTAGGAAAGCAGAAGACTGAAGTCAAGAACATTAGCTAGTCCTGCATGTCATGCTTTATAAAGACTATGGACCATTGGAATAGTTCAGAAGAGGGCAACCACGATGGCCAGACATATAGAAAACAAATCTTAAGGAACCAGGTACATTAAGGCTGGAGAACGGAAGTGTGTGTGTGTGTGTGTGTGTGTGTGTGTGTGTGTGTGTGTACATGTACATTATAGCATTCTTCAAATACCTGGCTATCACATACAAAGACTTATTCTCTGCTGCCCCGTGGGGCAGGATGAGATCTGACTATCTTAAATTGCAGGAAGAAAGGTTTCTCTTGCACGTTAGGATATATTTTCTTGACAGTAACAGCAGTTTGACAATGGAACCAGTTGCCTAGAGGGTTGTGGAATGTCCTTTGCTGGAGGTCTTTAAGTAGAGGCTGGACAGCCACCTGTTGGGGGTGCCCTAGCTCTGGATTTTCTGCTTCAAGCAGGGTTTGGACTACAGATGGCCTACAATACTCCCACCACCATTATGATTCTATGCAATGATATCACACAAGAGTGAACGTTTGGCCTCCAGATGTTGCAGAACATCATCCCTGACCATTGGCCATGCTTGCTGGGGCTGATGGGAGTTGTAGTTAAGCAACATTTAGAGGGCCAAAGGTTCCCCACACCTGATAGAGCACGTTAGGAATCTTTGGATTCTTTTCCATTTTGATTTTGGACAAACAGAAGAACAATACATAGGGTGCTTGTATTCTTTGAAGCCTGAAAGGAAACATATTCAAACATCTGGGTCAGGAAAAATGAACTGAACTGAAAAAGTAAAGGACAACACAAGCAAATACTCGCCACTTGCTTAAAAGGCACTTGTAGGACAATCTGAAGAACAGTAGTGGTTCAAGGTAACTGTATACTAGATTTGCATAGCCGAGATACATTCACAAAGGCTTTGAAGTGATACACGAGGCTGCCACATGGTGAACGATAACTCTGTGCAGAAGCCATTTTTTCCATACCTGTCCCATGTCTTGGTGCAAAGTGTCTTCCACCTAATATCCGCCCCTTGCCCAGTCAACCATTACCCGTCCTTCCTGCTGTCTCCTTCTGCCACTTTATTGCTTAGGAGGTGTTTGGGAGATATTATTGTCAGGTGGGAAGAGTGGGTCCAGCTTTTACCTCAGTTGTTTTGTTTTGTCACTAGTTATAATTTATATGTGGGATTTTTATTGCATTTTTGCATTTGATTTTCATTTGTAACATTCTATTTGATGTTTTAATACTGGTTGTAAATTGTGCAAAGGGCTTTTTTTTAATAAAAAAAAAGTGAAGCGGCATAGAGATGATTGCCTTCAGTGTCAGCTAACAAGGAAGACACACTTGCTGATATTGAGGATGAGCAGAGGAGAATGGGCAGAGAAAGGAATGTAACTGCAACACCAATGGGAGGCTCTTACACAGCACTTTTTTTGTATCATCATAGACCCAAGCGGAGAAGGATCGGGAAGCTTGACTGTGAGATTTCAGAAGGAGAAAGGAACCTCTTAGCACCACTATATGGTCCAAGGGAACATGATCATCGTGATAGAAGCAGGGCTGACCCTACCATTAGGTAGAGTGGGGCAACTGCCTCTAGTGACTGGATGCAGGGCGCAGCTAGCTCCCGCAGTTCTATTGTCCTTAGCCCTCCCCTCCTTCTGGCAGTTCGTTTTCTCCTGATCTGGTCTCCAGGTCACAGCAATGCTTGCTTGCTGCCAGGCTGGTCTGGGCAGGGCTGGTTCGCTGCCTTCTCCCAACACAGGACAAGGAGCGTTGCCAGGAAAGGGATGGCAATCCCACTTCCACCCATCACATATATATCCCTGACCCACCTCTAGAAAAGAAAAGAATACAGCAGAGTTAGTGGCAGGGAACATCAAACTAGGAGACTATCAAACAAAGAAAATGATCAGACAAGACTCACTCCCAGCTCTCGTCTGAGATAAAGACTCACCACTCCCCCTGACTCCCACACATGAAGGGCACAATTTCACGCTAGATTGGACTCTCACTCCAGGGCCATGAAACCATTTCCCACCACTACCACGCACCACCTCCAGCCTCTTACCCTGGAATTGCTCTAAAGAAAACCACAACAACCCTGGGCAGCTGCAGCTATTCAGGCATAATAGTTTCCTGAGGCACCAGTATGAAAGATCCCATGGTCTCTAATGTTGCCAGTTTGATAATGTGAGAGTAACGATTTGATGTTTTCCGAGACCCTGGGTGGTGGCTATCTTTTTTATTCAATGGTTTGAATTAAGATATAAATTATTTCCCCCAAAATGGGGCTCGTTCACTGAATAGGTCTGGATTTCGGGGGTGGGGGGAGAGACTGTGGCCAAAGGAAAAAGTGGATTTCAAAATTTCCATCTGTAAAAATTGAGGGAATTGAAAATTAGTTCCTGAGCATTTGAAACATTTTTAATAAAATTGTAAATTTTGCTTGCTTGCTTTGTGAGTGTGTGGGTAGGGTGAATGGGATGAGAAGATCTTTGGATGGAGCTTTTCACATATCACAACAGGAGTGGAGAAACTCAGGCCCAAGGACAAAATGCAGACCTCGAAACCTCTCTAGCTGGCCCTTGGGACAGTCCTCAACCACACCCTCTTTCCCCAGGCCACACCTTCTCAATCGTCTTACTTTGCTCCCTTCCTCAACATTTTTGCCTGGCTGGAATGCAGCCGTTAATTGTGATAACACCTCTTGCTTACCTGTATGGAGGACAGAGTACTGTGTGTAACCCTAGCCTACAATAACCAAGGACACATTTTATATTTGTTGCTCTGCCCACTTTTTACCTTTGGTCCCACCCACCACTGGTATAATGTGGCGCCCAGAAGGTTGCCCAGAAGGGAAATAAGCTCCTCAGTCTGAAAACTGTTCCCCACTGTTGTATTACAACATGTGACAGAGGAGTGCATGTGCTCCGTAATGAGTTGAATCTGGGCTAAGCTAGTTGAATTTTGGTCCCATTGACCATAAGGTCCAGGCAACATGGAGTAGATGGCCTATATGTCATGTGCTATCAATCCCTTTTACTCTGTATATATCTTTAATGGCATTCCAAACCACACAAGACACTATTCATAGTTTTAAACTATTTTATCCTTTTTAAAAAGCAAAACAAAAACTACCCTATTTTCCCCGAAGCAAGCAAGGTATTCCCAGGCGATGCAATCCTTTCTGTAGCATTCAATTGTCTCCAGTAAAGATCAAAAGAGTGGTGAGGCTAATTTCCCTAAATTATCTTTTCTGTGACTGCATGTGTAAGATACATATACGAATGTGAATGTGATCAGGTAAAACAGCCTGCATGGCCAATGGTCAGGAGTGCCAGGAGCTGCAGTCCAGCAACATTTGGGAGGCCACAGGTTCCTCATCCCTCTCTTAGAATGCTCTGTGCCTGATCTTTCCGATTAGCCCTTTGCATTGCCAGAGCAAAAGGGAAAGGCCAAGTCATGCATTATTGGTAGAAAAGTACAAAATTTTCCCAAAAGGAAAGGTCAATTTATGTATCGTTGGTAGAAAACTAAATCTTTTTTCTTTAGAGTTCTTGCATTCTTTCCTTGTGGCAATGTGTGTATTTTCTTCAAGCAGCACTTTCAGTAGAGGATTTGCGGTATTTAGTTCGGGAAGAAAAAGAGGATTGACAACAATTATTCATAATCCATAAAAAATCCCAAGTAAAGAAATTGAGTTTAATATCCTTTATGTTGACAAGACTGGCTCCAGATCTGCGACCAATGGAACAGATTCCAAGAACTATGAGACCCACAGATGGTCCTCCTGACACAGGTGAGACCTGTACAAATTGCTGCTCATTGTAAATTATTTTGAAACTGTCTCAAGGCTTATAGCAGTAGGAATGTGGCACCATCTCTGTGCAATTGCAATCTGAATAGCAATACACACACACACACAATCTCCACATGATATGTCATTATATGTTAAATCTTCTTATAGAGAAATAAGCCCTTGCATAAGCTTTTTAACGAATTAAGTGCAACAGGTATTTTACTGTCCCACTTTAAAGCATTTCACAAAGTGAATAAAAATAACAAGAAGGCATTAAATGTCTAATTGTTGTCAAGGGAATATGGGATGTTTATTAACACAAAAAGACTTCATATGAGATCGTTCTAAGCTTTCCATTTAGCTCCTAAATGGCATAATAATGTGTATTTTATCACCCTATTTTTTTAATAGAACATATCATACAGAAAGCAGAATTGAACCAAGATGAAGGAGGTGTGAAAATTGGAGGGAGAAATATTAATAATTTAAGATATGCAGACAATACCATACTACTAGCAGAAACCAGTAATTATTTGAAACGAATGCTGATGAAAGTTAAAGAAGAAAGCACAAAAGCAGGACTACAGCTGAACGTCAGGAAGACTAAAGTAATGACAACAGAAGATTTATGTAACTTTCAAGTTGACAACGAGGACATTGAACTTGTCAAGGACTATAAATACCTTGGTGTAGTCATTAACCAAAATGGAGACAATAGTCAAGAAATCAGAAGAAGGCTAGGATTGGGGAGGCCAGCTATGAGAGAACTAAAAAAGATCCTCAAATGCAAAGATGTATTCCTGACAACCATAGTCAGGCTCAATCAGACCATGGTATTCCTGATCTCTACTGATGGATGTGAAAGTTGGACAGTGAAAAAAGCGGATAAGAGAAAAATCAACTCATTTGAAATGTGGTGTTGGAGGTGAACTTTGCACATACCATGGACTGTGAAAAAGACACATAATTGGGTGTTAGAACAAATTAAACCAGAACTATCACTAGAAGCTAAAATGATGAAACTGAGGTTATCATACTTTGGACACATCATGAGAAGACATGATTCATAGAAAAGACAATAATGCTGGAAAAAACAGAAGGGAGTAGAAAACGAGGAAGACCAAACAAGAGATCGATTGATTCCATAAAGGAAGCCACAGACCTGAAGTTACAAGTTCTGAACAGGGTGGTTCATGACATGGAGGTTGTTGATTCATAGGGTCGCCATAAGCCATAATCGACTTGAAGGCACATAGCAAACAGGTAAAATTATGGCGGAATGTGGTGTATGCCTTTGATCAGGTTAGTCTAGGGCTGTGTGATTCTGTCCAAACACAGAAGTTGGTTGTGGGGTTGGAAATCCTGAGAATTTTAGTTTACTTTTCTGCTTACTAGAAAGGAAGCTTCTAGCTCTTATGATTCTAAAGCTGGGTTGAAGAACCGATAGCCCTCCAGATGTTGTTGGACCAACTCTCATCAACCCTGACCATTCGCCATGCTGGCTGGGGCTTATGGGAGTTTGGAGTCTAACAACATCTGGAGGGCTATAGGTTCCCCACCCCATATTAGAAAGACAAAAGTTCATATTCTGTCATTTCATCACGATCCTCTGGATTAATTTAAGGGACACTGGCCAAATTCAGAGTCAGTTTCAGCCATGTGAAAGTATCCTTGTGGCTTTACCTCTTGTATGCTTCCATTATGCACTATGCTGAAAAGCCTCTCTTAATACTCCCAGAGCCTAAATGGTATGGCTATAAGCAATATCAAATACAGATGTTTCTTTTCATTTTATATACAGATACAATAGTCAGCCTGGGGTTTCCCCCCTTTATTAGCACTACCAAGAATAAAAGTGAAAGGGTATAAATGTGAGAAACCTATGCCCCCCCATCCCTGCAGATGTTGTTGGACTCTCATCATTCCTGATCTTTACCCATGCTTGCTGGTGCTGATGAGAGTTAAAGTCCAACAACATCTAGAGGGCCACAGGTTTCCCACCCCTGTTCTAAAGATAGTCTTAAAGTTTATGGACGAAGCCTGGTGAAATCAGAAAAATAAGTGGTTGTAAGATACCTTTTTAACCTTTCCATAACCTGATCAGCAACAAGGTTCAGTTTAGGGGTCACAAATCAAGCACCTCAAGTTTATGGCCAGCTGCCCCCAAAAGGAGCTAGTTGCATTTTTAATCCACAAAAGAAATGTTCATTGTAATGAGATTAGTTTTACCCAACATTTGAGTTCTTGGAGCAGAAAAGTATATTACTGCTGTACTATAGACATAAGTTGAATCAGAATTTCTGACTCTCAGGTGTCTGTTATTGATCCAATGTTATTCTGGCCCAATATTTAATTGGTATTTTAATTTGAACACTGCAAAAATACAATGAAGCGTGATGTTCTTGGTATGGATGGAGGTCATTTTTTATGGATTCTTAAAAAGTGCTGGCTCAGAGTAAAACTGTGTAGTAACAAATTGTATTACATGGATGAGGGATTAGAGGAGGAAACGTATTTATTAGAGGACTGCATCAACTCTGTTAAACCCCAGATTATGAGGTGGATAGGGGTGATTCAGGTAAGGTTTTCACATGTCAGTGAATTTTGTGGCCAGTGCACCACCTAGTAAGCCGTGAAGTGGGCAAGTTTCAGACTGTCACTAAATTATTTAGAAATGCTCTAAAAGGATCTCTCAAAACTGGATGAATGGGCAACAAAATGGCAAATGAAGTTCAGTGTTTGGAGTGGGGATGCAAGGATCGGTCGATTTCAGTTCCTCACTTTTCCTATCTTAAATTCTGTTCTCCATATTTAAAAAAACTAATGAAAATTCATCAGCATTTTGTGCAAATTTCTCTTAACAGATTTTTGTGTGCGGTTTGACTAACATTTTTGCAAGCAATTTATCCTAACATGATGCATTTTTGCATGTTATTTTCATAAATATATTCATTTTTATGCACCCTTTCCCCTAACGTGTACATTTCTGTAAACATATACATTGCATGGTTGAAGAACTGCATCACAAAATTCGGATAAGTACACATTTCAAAGGATGGCTGTGTTTTGGTTCTCATATTGTTTTGGAAACTGCGAACTTTATACATTCTGCTTTAAAAGCCAACTGATAGAATTTCTCCCCCACCCCTAGTCAGGAGTGGCTGGTGCAGCAGCTCCCTACTCCTGCTGATGGTCAGCTGCAGAAGGGAATCAAGCAGGCCCAAAGAGGCTGAATAGGGTGTCCCTCCTGGAGGAGAGATGCTTAACCAGCTGGAGGATAAAGGTGTGGCAAGTGCCACATTTAGACAGAGGGCTGATTCACACGGAGGTTAAACTTCGGATTAAAGACGCAGCTTTTGGCATCACAATAGATTTGCAAGGCTCAGACTTCCCACCTTCCAATCCACTGTTTTCCATTCACACAATTGACGTTACTCTGGAAAGGTTTAGTATCGTTGTTTCCTTATGTCCCTGCCCCCAAATTTACATGTTTAGTCTCTCCAGAATATCCATATTGCTAATGGAGAAGGGGAGGGTTTTTTTTGTCAGTTTCATTGTGTGAGGGGTTGCAATAGACACAAAAAACTTTTTCTGTCAGTTTCATTTCCTCCTGCAATATTTATAGTAAAACCCCTGTTACTGCTGGAGAGCAGCAGAGGCACTGCTGCTGCAACTGCCCAGCCTGGCTTTCAGCGGGATTCCAGCAACCATGGCCTCTGCTTCAGTGAGCACTGCCAGGCCATGCAGGGGGCAGCGATGGAGGCATCACCATCGAACCTTGGTCTGCCTGTCAGGCACCCCTCGCTGTCTCCTTAGACCATGGCAGTTGCTGCTGAGAGGCTGAGCTGGAAGTTGCTGAAGAGGAAAGCCCCTGCCAGGTCTGCCCGATGGAGCACAGCGAGAAGCTGGAGCTGTACCTGGCTGAGGTGGGAAAGCAGGACAAGTACCTGCGGCAATATTTATAGTAAAACCCCTTTTCCTTACTCTGTGTGTGCGTGCCTTCTGTCACATCGGGGGAAAGAGGGGGGAAAGGAAGGCTAGAGTGACCAGAAGTGGCTGGTTAAGCTGACAGAAACAAAATGAAATTCATGGAGACTTTAGTGGGTGGAGAAAGGGCAGTACCCAGCAAAAAACATCAGAACAAAGCACCTACATGCAGGAACACAGTGAAGTGGAGACAGTTTTTCCTTCACTTTTCGCATTTTCAGGGGATTGGTTTAATACAGATTTAACAGGGAAAGTAGCGACATACCTCTGCCTTGCCTGCAACGTCATGTGAACCCTGCAAATTAAACGGGGATGCAAGTAGCACCAATCTCACATTAAATCGCTGTGTGAACCAGCCCAGAGTTCCAAGCAGGAAGGGAGCAAAGAGGGGGAAGAAGTAACAAAGAAAGGAGTAAAAAGCTAGCCTGTGGGCAAGCCTTGCCCCTGCAACTTGGGACACACAATGGGAGGAAGGAAAAAGCAGCATTTCTGGGGCTATCTATCCCAGTGGCAAGTCAAGGAGGAAAAGGGTCAGCTGAAGGAAGGAATGGCCATCTACTCACCTGATGATAGAGAGATTAATGAGGAAGCTAGACTGCTTCAATAAACATATCTCAGAAAGACTCTGAGGATGAGAAGGGCTTTAAGCTCATTAGTGGGAGGGTGGCTTCCACCAGTTGCTAGAAACTACAGGAGGAGAGAGTGCTCTTGCACTCAGGTCCTGCTTTATCGGGTTGGCCACTGTGTGAACAAGATGCTGGACTAGATGGGCCACTGGCCTGATCCAGCAGGCTGTTCTTATGTTCTTATGGAAGCTCTCACATTCAGCAAAAGTGAGTTTAAAGTGGTGCACATGGTGGCAAAAAACCCCTAACTTCACATATATAATGATGGGGTTTGATCTGCTGGTGACTGACCATTGACCATGCTGTCTGGGGATGATGGAGTTGTAGGTCAACAACACCTGGGGACCCAATATTGAGTGGTGTAGACTATGCTTTCTAACATCGTAATAGCATTCCAATGATTGTTTCATCTTCATTGTAAGTCGTTAATGAACAAAGTCTATCAGCATATTCATGATTGATTGGTGATGATGTCAGCATTGCCGGGGACTCTGGGAGTTGCTGTCTGTGTAGCTGCATTAGCTTTTACCCCCTTTCCTGCAATTATTGTGCTTAGGCGCAGGGAGAGAATAGGGTTGTAAATGCCTTACAGTGGTGCAGCTATGTTGTGCCGTGTACTGGGAACTATGACAGACCAGGCTTGCCTTACCAGTGAATAAGTTATGAAAATAGATGCAAGGAAGGAAGGAAGACCAAATTCAACAGAAATGGATGATGAAGCTGGGCCACAACACAGCCCTTAGAATAACGAAACAAATTTTTTTAATGGACATAATATATCTGTATTGATTTTTTTAAAGTCAAAATTTAATTTCCTACTAGCAGTAATGATCATCCCTGCTGATTCTGCTTTTTTCTTTTTCTTTTTCAAAAAGAAAATTTAGCCTCCTAGATGGCAGTGTGTTAGAGTTAATAAAAATGTACTGAGCAGCATATCTGTGTGCTTAGGCTCTATTATTATTAGTAGCAGTAGCAGTAGCAGTAGTGAAGGCTTCCTGGCTGTTTTGCAATAGGATACTTTTCTAGAAAACTGGATCTTTGTGTTGTGTATGTATAGATTTTAGCAAATGAATACAAGCACGATTTTATCTATATCTATATCTATATATATCACTGTCATAAAACATTTCACACTTGACTTGTGTGCATTCAGGCACTCTACTGCTTTGCAGTAGCAACAACATGGTTATACTGCAGCACTTCACAAACGTACACATAGCAATTCTCTGAAATTTTGCTCTCAATCCAGCCCTTTTGCACACTGACTGGGTGGTGCAAGCACGACACTTTATGGCAGAATTGTCCAAGAGTAGAGTGGTGCCTACAGCCCCCACTGGCAATGCAGGCATGTTGCTGCATGCCGGTCTTCATACTTAATGCAGAGGGAGGGAGGGGAAGACTCCAAGAGTATGATGGCTCCACTGGAGTTGCCACAGAAGGAAGGAGCTGTGCACTCTGGCCACCTTAGTTTCAGCTACAGAAGAAGCCAAGCAACCAAGACATATTACCTTTCCAGGCTCTTTCTGCCTCCTTGGGGACCCAGTAGGGACTTTAAGGGCTCTCTCAGTTATTATTCAATGGTTACTTTGGGATAATAATATACTTTTAAAATCAAGTGGTCCTGAGCCATCTTAAAAACTATTCTGTCTGCGTCTGGTTTTTGAAAATTTTATAAGTTCCTGACCTAGAAATTTATTGATCCACATTTCTATCTTGCCCCCCCCCAAAAAAAATAGTTATTGCTGTTTCTCTTAGGTTCTGCATAATCCACATATTTCTTCAGGTCAGATATTATTAGTGTGGTGCCATCTGCTGGACATATTGATAGACACTCCCAATAACTACAGCCAAACCTGACATTTCAAACCCAAATATTTGCTCAGCGGTCACCAGGTACACTGTTGTAACATCACTGCAATTCTGATGAAATATCATATTTTGTGCAGAGTCTATCTTACCATGTAGAGCACTTGCTTTGGGTAGTGGATTCCAGAATTTTTGCATCTGATGTTCAGTCATCTCTGAGAATGTCATTAATTATTGAGATCCGGGCATGGGTGGGGGTGTAATTGTACCTTTTTGCTTCAAGTGCAAAAATGTCTAACACTGCAATTCTATATGTATCTACTCAAAAGTAGATCCCACTGGGCTCAAAAGACCTTCTCCCAGGAACCTGTGTATAGTACTGCAGGCTGCTACTTGGTTTGTGAAATAGCACTGGCTTAACTGTTCGCATTCCTAGTCTTAATGCAACATGAGACATGTAAGTGCAGGCAGAGAACATTGTGAGGGCCACAATACACAGGTCTGCCCACATCCAGCATTCGTCCTCTGTTTTCCTTGGCAGCAACTCCCAGACTGGTTCATTCATGTGAACCCAAGACATCCATCTGCTTTTATAATCAAAACTTTTTTTAAAAAAAAATGAATAATTTGTTGTGGTCCAGAAATAGGGGTGAAGAATCCAAACAGGGGATTTATTCAAAGCATTGATTTCAAAATAAATTTTAAAAAGCAATATCTTGTCTATAGAATCCTTGAGATTCTAGGTCCTTATTTTTCTTATTGTGGTTGGCGCATCTGTTTTAATTGCTTTTTACTGATAGTTTTCTTCTGGGTCCTACAAGTGACCCATGCTGGAAACTGTCATCAGGAAAGACAAAATGGAAAGTATGTGTGCACTGATCTTTTGCACACATACATGTGGAACATATGGATTGCCAACTGTATTCTGCACGTGCAATATTTGGACCACATCCAATACATCCAGTGCACATGGAATCTTTGGACTGCAGCAAGTATGTTCAGTGCACAAAGGCCTGCTTATCTAAAATGCCTTGAAGTTTGAGTCTAGTAATAGGCCATATATCTGCCTTTTGCAAGACTTTTCCAGCTTCAGCCCCATGTAAACTAAAGTCAACCCCATCAAAACAATAGGACTTCATCGTAAACATGCATAGGATTGTCCTATCTGTGCCTTTGTTTCATAACGACAAGCTGTTTCAAATGGCGACCCTCCCAGTGGCAGTAACACCATGGCTCTAAAATAGCCAGATGGTCTTCAAGTGTTTCTTCTGTGATGAAGAAAGAGGTCAGGGTGCGGAGAGAGAGAGATTGAATAATTGAGGGTATTCATGAAAAGCACATTAGACACTGCATTCAGTGAGCAAAAGGAATGGATTTTATTTATTTACATAGCGGCATCAATACAAAAGTGGCACTTTCACAGAGCAGCATTAAAAAAGGTAGGGAGGGAGTCCATGGCACAAGGAACTTACAATCTAAATTTAGACAGTGCAGGGAGACAACAGAAGGGAGACAATAAGGGCAGCAAATCATTAGAAACAAAGAAAGAATCAGCAAGTCAAGCGTAGTGAGGGATAACATGAGCAAATATAGTTCATTTAGGGAATTTGATGTCCTGTCTCAGAGCAGATACCATCTCTTTCATGAATGCAAAACAATTAAGGTGTTCAACTTATTATATAGAGCAGGGATAGGGAAAGAACACAGCCTGGGATCTATTGGTAGATTCTGAGTGATTTAAAGCACATGGGCAAAGGTTTCTGGGCTTCCAGTTGTTTAATGATAGCAATAATTAAAAGGTGGGTAGGTCTTCCACTACCACCCCAATTAGGCTACTGAAATGAAAAAAGTTGGGAGGGAGGGAGAAATGGATGTTTAGGTGAAAGGGCTGTGAACCTAGTTCTGAAAACAAATTCTGGGGCTAATAAAGCCATCAGTAGCATCCCTAACTTATATCAATCCAAAATCTGAAGAAGTGCCCATTTCAAAGGAGAGCCTCATTTCAGTTTGTGTAGTGTTTAGGAAAGATCCTCTGTGGCGCAGAGCGGTAAGCGGCGGTAATGCAGCCGAAGCTCTGCTCACAGCCAGAGTTCAATTCCAATGGAAGGAGGAAGTCGAATCTCCGGTAAAAGGGGTCGAGGTCCACTCAGCCTTCCATCCATCCGTGGTCGGTAAAATGAGTACCCGGCATACGCTGGGGGGTAAAGAAAGGCCGGGGAAGGAACTGACAAACCCACCCCATATAAACGGTCTGCCTAGTAAACGTCGCAAGACGTCACCCTAAGAGTCGGAAACGACTCGCACTACAAGTGCAGGGACACCTTTACCTTTAGTGTTTCGGAAAGTGTGAATTAGGTGGGTTTGTGTTAAAATGTGAATGAAAGCAGTGGAGACTAGTGGCTCTGATGTCAGTGGGGCAGTGAATCCACTCTGGGTTTTAGACTAAAACCTGGAGATTCACTTCCCACTGACATCAGAGCCTCCAGTCTCCACTGATGGAAAGCAAATTTCCTCCATGTGGGGAGGAGGGTCCAGGAAAGCCCCTCTTTACGAACAGCATCCCGCTCATGCTATTCTAGATCCAAACCACATTCTTCAACTGATAATGCAGCCAAGTACAAACCTTTGCCCTTACTCATATTTATAATTAGGTGGTGAAACCTCCAGCAACAACTGCAGATAGCAAGTGATTTTGTCAAGAAACGCAAAATGAATTTTAAAATGGACAAAAGGCAGATATAAGAGAAGACCCCCAAGCATGAAAAGGGAAGCATATACATACTGCACCTTTGGAGACCAGACTATAGGAGCTAAAACTAAGAACAGTGAAATTGCCACCATTCCAAAGGCGACAGGTAAGAAAACCTGCAAAATAGAAAAGACAGGTTTTGGAAAGTAAGTGTCAGCTATACAAAAAAGAATGGGAAAACTGTATATTCTGAACACGGACGATGCTTGTGCTGCCAGCAATCTATTTTTGGATATAGGTGGCAAGAACTGAAACAGCCCCAGGCAGAATCTTTTTAGAGTTGCATTATACAAGACGTTTCCTCCAGACTTCCTGGGTACTGAATGATCAACTTGCAGTCACAAGGGACAGTAGAGAGAACTCTTCCATCATTTTTCACATGTGAAACTTACAGTGCAATACTTAGAATTAAGCCTCATTGACTTCAGTGGGGCGCTGGACAAACCCAAGAGATTGCGCTGCCTGAGCCACCACTACAAACCCCACTCCTCTTCATCTCCTCTGCCCCTCCTCTTCCTCTTCATGGTGGTGGCAGTGAGTGACTTCAGCAGCCCCTTTCTTGGCTTACTCTGTGTGTGTGTGTGTGGGGGTGAAACAACAGCTTGAAACCAGTAGGGGCAGGTGGCGCTGCACTGCCAACCTGGTTACCCAATGCTGTGGGACACTGCTGGTTACCGAGAGAGACGCAGGGCAGTGGGCAGCTCAGCACGGTGCAAGTGCAAGGGAGAGCCAATCCAACACTCCTATCAATGTGCCCGCACTACGCTGAACTCTATGCTGCCTTGCCCCTCCCTAGGGTTGCCAGGCTCATGGCCTGAGAATGATTCTGTATCTTTAAGAGAAGAGACAATTCAGCCAAGTGCAGGTTTTCTTGCAACACTGTAATGGGAAAAACCACAAGGTGGAATTCTCCCTTCCCCCTGCACAACTTTTAAAGATACAGAAAACCTCTTGGTTGCCAGGCCCAGCCTGGGTCCCCAGACTACAACTCTCATCAGCCCCAGCCAGCATGGCCAATGGTCAGGAATTATGGGAACTGTAGTCCACCAGCATTTGGGGACCCAAAGGCTGGCAAAGGCTGCCCTGGACCCCTTCCTAGATCAGGGCAGGAATGGAGGAGGAGGAGGAGGAGGAGACTAGAGAACCTCATCATAGGCAGGAAGGAGGCAGCAGGGCTGGCCAAAGAGGCAAGCAGTGGGTCCCTGGGGGCAACGCATTGCTGCCCTCCCCTGACACCTTAATCATTTGCTTCAATGTGCCTAATGATAGGTGTGGCCCCGATGGGGCTTACTTCTAGGGAAGTGAGTATAGGATCGGGACTTACCTCCAAAGAACTGGGTATACAATTGCAATCTTGTACCCACTTCCCTGGAAGTAAGTCCCATTTAACTCAATGAAGCTTAATTCTGAGTAACCATGTTGTTAAAGTTGCTTTAGTTTAAATTGGTGACTAAAATGAATGTAAGACCTGCATTCATTGCCAGGGCCGGCTCCAGGCATGCGGGGGCCCTTGGGCATCAGCTTGCCCTGGCCCCCGGTGGGTGGGTGTGCACGCGTCCCCCACGCGCCCCCTCCACAGCCCCCCTACCTGTCTAGTCTTTACCATTGCCCTTAATGAAGATGGCGGCTGCGGTTTCCCTAAGGGGAATGAAGCCTCTGCCACCATCTTTGTTGATGGCACACGTGCATGCTACACGCACACATCTCTGCCATCAACTAAGATGGCAGCAGCAGCTTCAGTACCTTAGGAAAGCTGTGGCCACCATCTTCATTAAGGGCAATGCTAAAAAGCCAGCTGACAGGTAAGTGGGGGCATGGGGGGGTTGCGGATCACGGAATGGGAGCGGAGGGCCCCTCAGGGGCTCCTGTAGCTCCGGGGCCCTTGGGCCAGTGCCCAACCTGGCCGCCCTTTAGAACTGGTCCTGTTCGTTGCAATGTACATTCAGACTTTCTTCCACACTTTCTACCATGTAAACAGCGCTTCTACAAAGCACCAAACACTTGAGAAAGGCTCAGATATGCTTGTTAGGCTCAAATGAGATGTGTGGGGCAACTACATGTGTATTAGACATATGCTTGTTCTTGTTAACATAAAAAGCTATGGATGTAAGTATGAAATTTTTAAAGTAAGGGGCCACATAACTCAGTGGTAGAGCACATGCTTTGCATGGTAGAAAGTCCCAGGTTCAATCCCTGGCATCTCCAATTAAAGGTATTACCTTTCAGGTGTTGAAAAAAAAACTCTGCCTGGCCCTCTGAAAGAGCTGCTGCCAGTCAGAGTATGCAATATGGGCTAGTTGGACCCATAATCTGTCTAAGCATAAGGCAGCTTCAAATGTTCAGATGTCTCACTTGATATCAATGGGGCTAAAGCTTGCTTAGTTAAGAGATCACAATGTCCAGGGCCGGTTCTAAAGGGCAGCCAGGTTGGGCACTGGCCCAACGGCCCCTGGAGCTACAGGGGGCCCCTCAGCCACCCCTCTGTTCCCCTTCTGTGATCTGTGGCCCCCCACATACCCCCACATCTCCCCACTTACCTGTCTGCTGTCTTTTACCATTGCCCTTAACAAAGATGGCGGCCGCGGTTTCCCTAAGGTACTGAAGCCCCTGCCGCCATCTTAGTTGATGGCAGAGATGCACACACGTAGCACGCATGCATGCCATCAACAAAGATGGCGGCGGAGGCTTCATCAGCTTAGGGAAACCGTGGCCGCCATCTTGGTTAATGGCAATAGTAAAAGACAGGAGACAGGTAGGTGGGGTGGGCTACACGCACATGCACACACGCCAGGGGCCAGGGCAAGCTGATGCCCAAGGGCCCCGGCATTCCTGAAGTTGGCCCTGACAATGTCCATCACTTAGAGGTTTGCAAACCCACATATTATTTGTAAGACAATTAATTACACATTTTAATTTCCTTTTACCTTATATGGCCTGTGTAGATTAGGCTCTCGGTACCGGAGGACAATCAGGCTAGTGCATGTTAATCCAATCATGAGCCAAATGGAGAAGCCAAAATAATTGGTTAATGCAATTAGATCTGATGGGATAATAAAAATGGATGCAATAACAGTTGAGAAAATCATGGCTGGTGCTGGAGTCCAATACTGGACATTAAGCATGGATACTATGGTGGGCAAATGTCCGGACTGGCTTCCAGCATAGGCTAGTCGTCCGAGTGTAAATACACTGCTGTTGAGGGCGCCAAATATTGAAACAGCCACAGATACAGGAATTATCCAAGCAACTGAAGGTATCACTCTGTCAGCCCAAGTGACTGCTACAGCAACTGCAAGAAAACATCAGCATCATTAACAGGCTCCTGGTAACAGCTCAACAGCCTTTCTGGAGCTGTTCATGCAAAGCAGGATCACCGAGTGAAGCCCACAGTGAGGCCCCCATGTTGCAGTGAATATTGAAGAACAAATAGTTTTATTCCAGACTGTTGAAGCACCAGTGCTTCAAGTTCCTATATTAGATAATCATGTGCCTTTTAATGTGCCTGTACGGAAGCCAGTATTTCAAATTGTGTGCTTTCTACCACCATAAGATTGTCCTGGAGACAGTCAAAATTATTTATTTGTTATTACATGCACAGATATCTTCCCCACCTTTCAGGATACAAATCCTACCAAGGCAGATTCTATACAGTGTGCAACTGTAAATGGCACTGAAGTGCTATTCCATACCAAATGAGCCCATCCAGTACTGCTGACAGGACACAGTTTTGTAACTGTTGATTCTTAGCATTCTTCTTTGGTTACTGAAGTGTTGCAATTATTTCATCTGTATGCCCAGAAACAAAACCGAATGCCTACAGCAACCAAACAAAAATCAATAATAATGCTGATCATATTTAACTGATGTCTTTATACTTTGTTGTTGTTATGTGCCTTCAAGTCGATTACGACTTATGGCAAGCCTATGAATCAGTGTCCTCCAACAGCATCTTTATACTACAAATCATATATCATTACAAGGAAGCAAAATTCATCAATAAGTTTCAGTGAGATTTGAGTCTCACGTCAAAGTAATGGTAAATTATTTTAAACTTAATATCAGATGAAAACTTAAAAGCAGGCACTTCTACTTACAGGAAACTACATTCAAATTTTTGCAAAACTAGCCTGGAATGGTGGCTTATTTTTTTATTTCATAGAATCATAGAATAGTAAAGTTAGAAAGGCCTATAAGGCCACTGAGTCCAACCCCTTGCTCAGTGCAGGAATCCCACTTAAACCATACCTGTGCATGCTTAATCCCTTACACCTGATCTCTATGAAGCTAAACAACTGGCAATTTTAAATGTACTTCAAAAACAGCCAAATGAGGTTTCAGTCAAATATACACACAAATGCAACTGTGTTTTTCTGCCTTCTTCAACAGAATTCATAATCACATGCATTTCAAACTCTGAATTTATTGGAATGGTCAAAATCTCTGTTTTAGTTTGCCTGAGACTCTGACTTGCCTGCCCTTGTCCAAGTGGGATGGGGTTGGAATTTGCTTTGGTTTGCTTTTAATGTGAACTTATCTAATTCTCACTTCCTGAAACGATACATGAACCAAAGCACAGCCATCCTTCAAAATGCACACTTCTCTGAATTTTGCCATGTGGTTCTCTAACCAAAATATGAGTTCAAAAATGCATATATTTTAGAGGAAAGTATACATAGCAATGAATATATTCATGAAAATAGCATACAAAAATACATTATGTTAGCTTGCAAAACTGTTTATATTAGTCAGAATTGTATACAAAAATGTGTATATCACACATACACAGAATTGAGTACATAAATGTGTAAAATGCTGAGTATTCTTTTTTTACAACAAAATCACAAAACTGATGCAGAAATGTAGTGAACTTGACTTAAGATTGGGAAAATGAGAAATGGAGAGAAACCAAAACTGACATATGCCTCCATCCCTATTTTCTACTGAATTCTGTGTTGTATCTATGGTAGGTATGATCAGTCCTTTTCCTGAATCAAAAAAGCAAACCAATCAGCATACCTGAGGAGACAACTTCCTTTGGTGTGAGAACTGTTAGGTATGAAATGTTTACCAGCAAGTAAAACACAGTTACTGAAGGAAGTGCAGTCATCACAGTCCAAGGAATGTTTCTGCTGGGGTTTTTAATCTCTTCTGGAATACAAAAGTTAGAAATAATTCCAAAACATTTGTTTGAAAAGAGAAAATGTGTACATCATAAATATATAGACTCATGACTATTGTTTCTGTTATTTTTCATGAACTGAAGCAGGCACTGAATCTTGTGAGTGCCAGCTTTATATTTATTTTAATACCATGCTTCTAGCTGGCATGATTATGTTTTTTCCCCTCAAACTATCCAGTAGTTCTACAAAACAAAGAATTTAAGCTACCCATAGGGCTTCTATTTATGCTTCTTTATTCATATCTTCTTCACTGGCTTATGTTCCTCCTGATACCATACTGATCCTTGCAAAATAATTACCCACACTACAGAACGAAAACAGAGAAAAATTAGATAGATATAAATATTATTGCTTTTCTATACCAACTCCAAGCCAACAGATCTGGGGTCAGTGCAGAGGTCTGATGCAAACAAAGGCTGTGCCATTCATTCCATTGGTTTGGGATGTTCTCTATGTACAGCCTTTCTTGAAATGGAGGAGAATGCGGTGTATTGCCACATGACTGGAATAATCTAGATGTGCAAGGAAGTTTAGGAATGGCATGTGCATGGCCTTTGTCCCATAATTCACGCCTCATATTCCTCATATCAATAATATATTGGGGTGCTTATTGCTTTGCACACTGTAATGGCAATGTGTTGAAGTTTAGAGAACTCAAAGGACAGGCTTTGTGAGATTATTTAGAAGAAGCTAAAAAAGAAGTTTCTACTCTGTGTTCAAAAACAGCACTTTGGGAAAAGTTATTCAGTTAACCAAAGCAATACAGCTTGTCCCATGCTTCTGCTCTGTCAGGTGGGATTGTTTATGGCTTTCTCAAATTTTGAAGGGATGGTGAGCTAATTGGCTTACGCATGGTCTCACTTGGCTAATGTAAACAAGTAGCCTGATAGTCAAAACAAGCCACTGAACTGAGGGTACAGCTGTGTTCTCAAGCCAAAGTTGTACCACTTGCAGAATCACGAGAGATCACCTGATAATTAAACCAGCTACCTGGATGATGGGAAGATAATGATCTAATAGGTGTAAGGTGCCCCTCCCAGGGGGGCTTGGGGGTATATGGGACCCCTAGATCAGGGAGATTAAGCCTCCAGGGGGCTGACACAGCCTCGACATATCATCAAGAAGCAACATGAAAAAGAAGACTGAAGACTCAACCCCTCCCAGGCACGAATCTTCAGTGTGCGGTTGGGAGGTTTCCAGCCAGTGATGAGCGTAAGATGGGGGGGGGAGAGAAGAGAACTGCTAGCTATTTAGTTTCATTTTAGCTACTTGTAAACAGCTTGCTCCAATAAAACCTTTAACTTCTTCACCAGCAGTGTTCATTACCTTTTTGAAATCTGTAACTTATTTGTCTTGGCAAGGGCTAGGCATTTGGCGTTACATGGAGCAACCCCTGCTTCAGCAGATTTCATTGTGTACCTTGAGGCATATGGAATTTTAGATCACAGCCATTGTGTTGCACTGAATCAATTTGTAATTATTACATCTTGAGTTACTGCTGGCCAGATCACTCCTCAACCAGTAACACCAGTCAATTTGATGCTAGTGCATGGTCTGAGTTCTGTCTTGAAAATACAAAACGAGTTCAAAGACCTAAGCCAATTATCATAATATTTATACTCCTCAGATTTGTTCAACCTTCACCAACAGCAGCTGTAACCAGATGTAACCCAATGGAAATGTTTCACCTCCACTGTGGAATGTTCTAAGTTGGTAGTAACTATGTACCAACCTTTCCCCTTATCTTAAGTCCCCGCTCTTGGCACAAAAATACATTCCTTGCACCACATATGAGAGGGCTGCTTAAGTGGAGTTATATAGCTCTGTAGCTTAGCTAAGTGTGTCCTAGCATACGTTACAGTTTGGCTAACAGAGGTATGCAATCTGGAGCTATCTGGGGCAGGGAATGGAGGGACTGGGAGAGGTGGGGGGAGAAAGCAAGAAGCTGCAGGGAGCAGGATAGAGAAAAAATAGTGAGTGGGGGAGGATGGAGTGTTACAGGAGAAAAAGGGATAAGGTGCATGAGAACATATGTGCTGGCTTAGTCAAATCCTCTTGAAACTGCATGTCTTCCATAGATCCCCCACTCCCAACCACCAGCAAATTACAGAACCATAAAAATCAGATCCATGTTCTGGTGCTTTCCAGCACTGCCATGGCACCAAAACATGGATTTGAGGGACGGATCCTTATGGATCCTCATAATTTTTACAAGGGATCTCCTCAAAACCACTATTAAATGATAGGTCACCTTTATATCCACAGATGTAGATTTGTTGATGTTTTTGTTATCACCCAACTGAAAAATCTTGAAAATCCACGAGGATTCATGCCTTGGATCAATGCTTTTGAGGTATTAGCAAGCACCAGATCTGTGATTTTTTTTTGCTGAACAATCTATCAATATAAGCTTCAATTAGATTGTGGTTTTGTTGGTGGAGCCCATGTAAAATCATACAAACTCAAGATGATATGTGTTAATTCTGCTGGATCTGACTTTCACTCAGACCGTATGGGGGAAAAAAGATGTGCATGTGTGTGTGTGTTCTCCTTCTGTCTGTCGCAGGGAAAGAAGCAACAAAGAGATGGTCCCCCCCCCTCAGCACTCTCCCAACATTCTGAATGAGCCCATGTGCTAAGAAGTGGTTGGCAACCCCTAGATTATAAGCTAGTCTTGTCAGTCACAAACCAGCTCTCCCTTGTTCTTCTCCCCATCTTGTTGTTTTCCTTATATGGCAAGCTTGGGGAGAAATGTTTCATCTTTTGCAAACATACGATCTGTACAGTTTTTTTAAAAAAACATCCAGATCTTTGAATCACGCCAAATAGCTTTGAAGGTCCCCACTTTAGTTCTGGGTGCTTCAGAGAGATCCCACTTCAGCTTGGAGAAGTCCTGAATCTGTCCATAGCAGACACCTCAGATCTTCATTCAGGATTTGTCTGAATCCAATGCATACCTCTAGTGTATATCCAGGATCATATTTTACAACACACCTGGATCAGATCCCAATAGCATGGTTTGCATCAGGGATGGGAAACTGGTGGCCCTCCAGATGTTGTTGGACTTCAACTCCCAACAGCACCATTGAGCAAGGCCAAAGGTCGGGGATGATGGGAGTGCAACAACACCTGCAGAGATGAGGGGGCATAAATTTCCCACTCATGGTTTATACCCTCTCACTTTTATTCTTGATAGTGCTGATAAAAAGAAAAAGCACCAGGCCACCTATTTTATATGCATATAAAATGAAAAGAAACATGTTTTGGGTACTATTTACAGTCATACCATTTAGGCTCTGGGAATATTAAAAGTGGCTTTTCAGCACAGTGCACAATGGAAGCACAGTTCCATACAATGATAAAGCATGTTCCAAAACATAACAAATTATACCTGACGGAAAGCCACAAGGATACTTCTACATGGCTGAAACTGCCCCTGAATGTAGCCTAACATGGAGCTGCTCTGTGCATTCATTGACTTAATGACAGTGGCTCAAACAGAACATAAACTGGTAATTCTAGGGTTCAGAAATGTGATGCATTCTGTAAGATTGAAGAGACTGTTGCTCTGTATTCAATCACTGTGAATTAATTCTTCAATGTCCTCTTAAGAACAATCCACCCTGCAGAGTCCTCCCTCTCTCGCTTTCCTTGGCCTAGAAAATCCCTTCTTCAGGCCTCTATTAAAAACCCTGACCGGAAGGTGTACATGACTCTATTAATCAGCTAGTAAAGTCACACCTGTGCAGAGCCTAAATTCCATAGCCAAGTTTCAGCAAACAACATAGCTGCCATTTGAGAGCCAAAATGAGAAATATACCTGCCAAATAATTGAGACCCCACCAGCCGCCATATGCATACAGCCCTTGGTAAAATGCTTCTGCAATCTGTGCAGCGTCAGGGATCTCTGAGCTGAAAGCGTTCTCAAATCTTCCTAAATTCTCTTTCCTTCCTCTTATCAGCAGGACAATTCCACCAATTGCAATTACAGAGAGAGCCATCATCTTCAGGACAGTAAAAACAGTCTGCACCCAAGCAGCCATCTTGACACTTCGGCCATTAAGGATCCCGAGAAACCAGAGGACTGCCAAAGCCAAACATTTCTTCAGCACATCTGGAGCCAGGCATTCACCATAGAAAGGCTTGGTAGCGTATTCAGCAAACAGCAAGGCTCGAGCAGCATTTGAGGCAGGCTTGTTAAACACTGCTGTCCACATGAAGATGAAAGCCAACGGAGAGCCAAGGGCTCTCTTGATGTGACTGTATTCTCCACCTGAAAGTGGTAAAGCCGTGCCTAGCTCTGCATAGCAGAGAGAGCCCATCAGAGATACAATGCCACAAGCTGTCCAGATGATCAACGCAACGCCAACATTGAGCAAAGAAGATTTCAGCACGCCAGTGGGGGAGACAAAAATCCCAGCACCTACAATGGTGCCCACTATAAAGCTAACACCTTCAAAATATCCTATGGTTCTTTTGAGCTCCATCTTGCCATTTTCACTTTTATTTCTTTCATTAACCTGTTCACACTGGTCTTTCCCCATGTTTTTTCTTTCTTTTGCTGGTTTTCTCCCTCACAAAAAAATTGTTGGTAATTTGAAGATCTAAGTCTCCTTCCCTGACTGTAGTGAAACATTACTTGGAACTGTTTGCAAGGTCGTAACAGAGCTGTAGCCTTTTAAGTTTAACAAGAAGAGTGCTGATGATTAACCATGTCTTTGCAAGAAAGTTGGCAGAGTGTTAAGAAAATGACATTCCCAACACCAATGTGTTCTTCAGTTAAGGCTGGAAACCTATTCAGTATATATGTACCTGGAAGTCAGTCCCACTGAATTTCTGAGTAGACATGTAGGGGCTTGCAATGTTAGTCGGTTAAATGGAGTATTCTTCTTATGCTCTTAACACTTACAACAGATATAAGTTTATAGGCAATAAGGCCTATGAGTGATCATTATTTTGGTAGTGCCTGTAACAAGAAGAATCTGTACTGTCCTTATTAGTCATGGACCCATGGAAGCATGCTAACTCCCAGCATACTACTCATGCTCAGTAGTAATTGGTGAACCCTGCCCTCCTTCCTGATTGGATTTGGAATTACGAGCTGCATGCCACACCATCCATTTAAAGCACATCCCCACCCAAAGAATCCTGGGTACTGTAGTTTGTTAAGGGCCCTGGGAATTGTAGGTCGGTGAGGGGTATACTACAAGTTCCACAACTGTTTGGAGAGGGAAAATGTGCTTTAAATGTATGATGCGTAACACAACCAAGTTGTGCCAGGCCAACCAAGCAATTCTTTTGTTACTCCCAGAAGGAGGACAGCTCAATCCATTTCAAACCCAGTTTGGTCCCAGTGCCATATTTTTTTTTTAATAATTTTTATTCAAATTTTTCCAAAAACAAACAAAACAAAGTCAAAAAAACATAACAATACATCAACAAAAAATGAAAATAAAATAGTTGACTTCCGATTTGTCGCAGATCAGCTATAAGTATATAATATACATCAAACCTGTCCCTTAATGTATACATACAGAGTCCCTTTTCTCCGTAGGCTGTCTTAATTAATCGTCAAATCCCAGTATCATCATTTTATTTTGATCTTTCAACAAAAAGTCTAAGGTCCCAGTGCCATATTGTCAGAAGTGTGACAGGGTCAGAGTCCCTACCGCCAACCTCTGGAGAACCCCCATCCCCCACCTTGCTAATAAAGCAGCACCAACAGCTTCAGTTGCTATTGCAGCCAAGAGCGGCCAGTGCAGCAGGGCAGTAACATGGAGACTGCCTCCTGACATGAGTGTCACTGCTGCTTACTAGAATGATGCAGCGGATAGGCAGGACAGTGACAAGGTCAGGGCAGTGCATGTCTCACTTACCATCCCAGTAAGCAGCAGCAACACTGTTGTTGGCAGGGTAGCTCGGTGGCACCATACCACCTGCTCCTGATTGCACCCTTGGTGGTGAGCAAGAGGGCCTTTATCCCTCTGCTTACACCCCCCTCTCTGGTGCTTTAAACATTGCTACAGCTGTGTTCCAAGTGCCAGAGCAAAAAGGAGTGGGGAAAGAAGATGGGGGAAAGACCTCCTGTCCCACCACCTTTGCAGAAAAATCTAGGCAAATGAATGGGAGGAGTGGGAGTTATTTCTGGTTCAGATTATAATCTGAGTTGGAGAAGAACCAGGTAGGGGTGGGAGTGGCCCATTATGGGATAGTGGTGTGCATGCTAGTGGAATAGCATGCCAAATTCATATTCCAACCTAAGCCATGACAAAATGCAGTGATATTTGTAATGGGCAGACCCAGCTTGGGAGTTAACAAATTGAAATGTATGCTATAAAGCTCTTACATTGGCTCACATCACTTAGGGGTAGCTATGACCACAGTGCCATACTTCGTTTCATACTCAGACATATAAAGATAACTGAGCTCTATTCATGTCTTATCCAGTCTTTTTTTTAAAATTGAATTTATATCCTGCCCTTCCTCCTGAATGAATGCACAGATGATGGGTTGGGAGAAGCCTCCTCTCCACCCTGTTGCCAAATCTTCAATGTGTGTCCACACATACGTGTAGCAGACTGGTAAAGCTCCATAAGATCAGGAACCCTTTAAACTGGAGGTCGCCAACCCAACACTTCAAATGCCTTCACTGAGATGGAGCTTGACATCACTCGGGATGGGAGAGAAATATGATTCAGTTCACATTTAAAGGCAAACCTACCTGATTTGCACTTTTCAAAACAATAAGAGAACTAAAATAGCCATCCTTCGGTATTCACATTCATCCAAATTTCGCAGCAGTCTCCAGCCAAGTAATATGTGCATAAAAACGTATATATTAGTAAATTAGCAAACAAAATGCATTGCATTAGTGAAAATTGCTTTATTATTTTTTATAAAATTGCAAAAATGGAAAAAATCATACAAAAATGTGTATTTGGAGACATTTGTGCAAAAATGCTGATGAATTTTCATGAGTTTTTTAAAAAATCACAAATTGATGTGGAAACATGAAGAACTAAAATGAGAAAAAGAGAGAAACCAACATTGATAGATTCACCCATCCCTGGCCACTAGGGTTGCCAGGTTCATGGCCTGAGACTGATCCTGTATCCTTAAGGGAAGAGAAAGTCAGCCAAGGGCAGGTGTTCTTGCAACTCTGTAATGGGAAAAGCCACAAGATGGAATTCTACCTTCCTCCTGCACAACCTTTAAAGATAGACAAGACTTCTTGGTTGCCAGACCCCACCACCAAGAGGTCTTCTGTATCTTTAAAAGTTGTGCAGGGGGAAGGGAGAATTCCACTTTGTGGTTTTTCCCATTACAGTGTTGGAAGAATACCTGCACTTGGCTGACTTTCTCTTCTCCTAAAGACACAGGATTAGTCTCAGGCCATGGACCTGGCAACCCTACTGGCCACCACTCATACAACCATTCATACATCCCTATTAACTGGTATACACAAATCAGGAGCTCAGCTGACATGCTGTCTATGTACCCCTTTATTATTTGATGCATAAGCCTTTCCAATCTCATTGTGCATCCTCCTGCTATTTAACAATGCAAAGCTATATTGTTGGTCACAGTTTTTGAACCACCAAGCAGACTTCAAGAATGTTCTTAAACATGGGAGGATTGTGTTGTGGATAAACTGAAAATCATTGTAGACATACAGGTCACATCCTCAGCACACATTTAAAGCACTCTTATGCTACTTCAACAGTCCTGGCTTCTCCCAAAGAATCCTGGGAACTGTAGTTTGTTAAGGGTGCTAGAAATTGTAACTCTGTGAGGGGTTTCCTCACAACTCAGCACCCTTAACAAGTATAATTTCCAAGTTTCTTTGGAAGAAACTGTGGACCACTAGGGACTCTCCTGCTGCTCCCTGTTTTTTACTTACTTGGATGCAGGATCTGGGACCCATTCCACAAGGTTTGCTCCTAGGGACTCTGATAGAAAACAGCTGGAGTTAGATGCAGCCCTGGAGAATGACCTTGAAAATGCCTTGGATTCTTCTATAAAAGTTGATCTGGCGGGAGAAGAGTAGTAATAGAGAGACAGGCTAGAGTCCTTATCAAGCCAGAGACTGCTAGAGAGAAAACACCTGCAGGAAAAGCTAAAGTGCCTAAGTGAGTTGTAGTCCTTGTATGAGAAAAGGAGTATTCTGAGTTCCTGAAGGAGGTAAGTATGGACAGGGAAGCAGACTTTGATTCAGCAGACCATTACCTCAATATCTGCTTAACTAGAAAGGTCTTGGCAGGGAAATGCAAGAGAGTCCTTTTCTTTCTTTGTGCCTGCCCTAGCAAAAGGCTGAGGCAGAGCTGCTAGAAAAGGACAGGTCTTGCTTGAACAAGTAAAATAAGGGCTGCACTTACAGTTTGCATGGGAACCCTTGAATTGGGATCAGTGGCTTGGACTAGGGTCTTGAGGGTGTGCTGTAACACCGAATGCCTAACTGAAGCCATTGAACTGAGCATTCCATGTGACTGAGTCTGTTTGCATACAGGAAGAGGAGGACAGTGGGAATGGAAGCAGGTTCCTCTGATGTGCTCCTGTCCATGGATGCCCCACAGAAGCCATGACAGTTAAAATAGTATCAGTGTGCTCTAAATGTATGGAGTGGATGTGACCATAAAAAGTAAAAGAAATATGGAATGCAATATTAATAACAACAACAAAATTTATATCCTGCTCTTCTTCCCAAAGGATCCCAAGGAAGCACTTGTAATATCCTAGCTTAGAGTGTGAATGCTAAGACAGGGTAAATTTCCATTTTGCCTTAAGTATGCCTTCTACAAGTAAAATATAACTTCTCTGCATTAAACAAGGCCACGTCTTCCACATATTCTCAATTATGTCTGTAGAAACTGAGGCACAGCTAACAGCAACTAGTGACAATCCCTTGGTAGCAAACTCTCCCAGTTTTATATTGATTAATTATATTCATTAAATCTTTTGAGCCAGAGTCTCAAGTAGGATCAAAAGCAATTATAAATACTTGTTTGTCTATCTGAGATAACAATAGGATTCATCTTTAGACAAACAGACACATGGGTAAACAAGCTTTTTGGAATCCGATTACCAAGTTAGAATCTGATTGCACATTCAGATTTCCTTCCTCTAGGAAATATTTACAAAACTTTTAGAAGAGAAGATCAAGAACATGATAGATGTTTTTAAATGTCTGAAGGGCTGTCATGCAGGAGATGGTTGTGTTGCTCCAGAGAGCTGGACTAGAAGTAATGGAAATTGCAGGAGATTTTCGGAGGAACTTCATAAGTGTGAGTTGGATGGCCAGATGCAAAAAAGAACAAGACTCTAATAGTTGTGCAGAGGAGGGGATTTCGGCAGATGTTCCTTTTTATGCAAGCTTAAAAATCACCACAAAATTTTCTACAAAAACAGCCAAGAGAAAATACCTGGGTTAATTATGTCAGAACAAATATAAATTTAGTGAGTATACTGGATATCAAGGAATAAAACAGAAACTGCAGATAAGAGACAAATATTAATTCTTCCATGCATATTTCATCCAAAACCTGTCAGCATGCAATAAATATCTGATTAATCAAATTGACATGCTTCCCATTACTCTCCCCAGATTATTCATTATAAGAAACATATGGTCATAAAACTTTACTGATTCTTTGCTGATTTAGCAAATGGTCTCACTGGGTCTCAGCCACACTTCAAGGACTTTATATGTGCCATTAGTTTTAAAAAATTCTAAAAATGCCATCTGCTGCAATGTTTTGATCCTTGGTAATTTAGGCTGCAATCAAATACCTGTCTACTCAGAAGTAAGCTCCATTGGGTTCAATCGGACTTACTCCCAGGTAAGTGTGTATTGGATAGCAGCCTTAAAAACTATTTTCTTACCTTTTCTATTGCATTTACAGCACAATCCCATGTGTTTATTCAGCAGTATCGCTGAGTTCATTGAGATATACTCCCAGGTAAGTGTGTGCATGCAATATTTATCTGGGAGCAGGTCCCATTGAATATAATGGACATCAGAGTAGACTTGTATAGGGTTACAGTGTAAGTTTTATAAACTGATAGCAGTGTCTATTTCTCCAAAATTGCTAGCAGCGAGCTTAGTCTAAGGATGGAGTGAGGAACCTTTGGCCTTCCAGATGGTGGACTACAACTCCCATCAGCCCTAGCAAGCATGGCCAATGGGCAAGGATGATGGGAGTTGTCGTTCAGCAACATTTGGAGGACCAAAGGTTCCCTACTCATGGCCTAAGACATAGCTATGATGAACTGTTCTGATGTCCTAACCCAGCCTGTTTGACTGTGCCATGATTCCAAGTTCCCTTGCAAATCTGTGCATGAAGTCCCTCTCAAGCAAGCATGCAGTTTTGTCATCTAGAAAACCTATTCTGCAAAACATGGGTGCAAATTAGGGTTGCCACATTCAGGGCCTGAGACTGATCCTGTACCTTTAGGAGAAATGAAAGTCAGCCAAGTGCAGGTGTTCTTGCAATGCTGCAATGGGAAAAACCACAAGGTGGAATTCTCCCTTCCCCCTGCACAACTTTTAAAGATACAAAAGAACTCTTGGTTGCCAGGCCCAGCCTCCAAGAGGTCTTCTGTATCTTTGAAAGTTGTGCAGGGGAAGGAAGAATCCCATTACAGAGTTGCAAGAACACCTGCACTTGGCTGACTTTCTCTTCTCCTAAAGATACAGGATCAGTCTCAGACCCTGAGCCTGGCAACCCTAGCACTGCAAATTTAGATGCCCCTTTAGATTAAAAGCAAAACAAAACACCAAAGTGGTTTATTATAGAAGAAGCTGGAAAAAATAGGACAGAATTTATTAGGCAGCTGGCTGTCTTCAGTGCTTGGCTTGGGTGATCATTCTAGGCTGGGTTCAATACTTAAATAAGTGACCCTTTGTTTCAGGTGTCCAGGATAGTTCCAACTCAACAATTCCTCAGCCTGGAGCAACTCCAGGCAAGCCGTGGTGTCCTCAGGCAGAAACGGGAGAGAAGTAGAGAGAGCTACAAGCCCTTTTAAAACTTCTCCAGTCCACCTCATAATCTTATCCTTACATCTCCAGGGCCCAATATATTATGATGATTGATTTCTTCCTCCCAAAACGAACCGAGGACAGCAAAGATCAAGTGATAAAACAAGTGAGGTATGCCCAAGTCTGATTCCAGACTACCACTATTTTGCAGGTGAGATTCAATCGCATGCTATTCAGGTTGCACAATTAAAGTGGTTTTGGTGCTCTTGCACAACAAACCTGCTTTCCAAAAGAGAAATAAAATTAAAGTCACACTTGTGGTGGCAAGGACATTGATGGGGAAATGCACTAGAAAGTGTGGGATAACAATAGCTTGGGACGTAATGATGCGTACAGCCTCCCTGAAAACAAATTAGAATAAAAGCTCAATAAACAGCTGACATCATATAAACTCCCTGCAAGCTCTGTGCAAACAAATAACGAATGTTTAATATACAGGTCACCTGGAAGCAACCCAACTCACCAAGCCATAAGGATTTCTATTATGAATTTGTTTGGTCCCTCAGCATTAAAGAAAATGCTGTAAGCTTTCCCCCACCTGCCTATCATTGATTCTAGTGTGTGGTAGTGGTGAAAATGAGAGCAGACAGAATCCATGGATTGCTGCCTCCTGGGTAGCAAACAGGATTAAGACAGTGGAAATTAGACCCATTCTAGCCCAGGCACTATCATCACAGATGGCACTGCACTTAGAGACATGTGTGCCCTTCAGATTAATACTCAGAGCAACCTGTTCATTTTCCAGAGAATGGCAAATGCCTTATGAGAGAGTATATATTTTCCCTAAGGGGTGCCAGCTAGGTTGCTCATAATTCTTAATGAAAAATAATTATTGTATTAGATTTCTTACTTGCCCTTTACCGTAATGTCCCAGAGCAGGTTACAACAGTAAAAAACAATTCTAAAACACAACCATAAAACAAGAAAAGTGTAAGAGCAATTAAAGGCAGTTCCATATATTTTAAACAATTCCATGTATAAAAACACTACAAACATTTAAATACGGTTAAATAGTTTCAATATAGAGACAGCCAGTGTGGCGCAATGGTTAGAGTGTTGGGCTATGACCTGGGAGACTAGGATTTGAATCCCCACTCAGCTGTTAAGCTCCCTGGGTAAGATTGGGCAGTCACCTTTTCTCCATCTAATCTACCTCAGGGTTGTTGTGAGGATAAAAGGAGTGGAGAACCTTACACAAATAAATGTCCTACTCGAGCCTATTTACACATTACTTGTGTGAGGTCAGTGTTGTGTTTCCTTTGGAGCAGGGCCATGCTTCTAGCTTTCCCTGGATATAAACTATATTGGAAGGGCAGGGGTGATGTATTGGAGGTGGTGTTGCTCTATATGTGAAAAAGGGCATTGACTCTAGCAAGCTAGAAACCCTAAAAAGGGGGGCTCCTCCACAGAATCATTTCGGGTGGTGATACCGTACCCTAAGTGTAACTTAATACTGGGGACATTCATTGAGATGAGAAATGAAATTGAGGAAACATCCAAACCAGGAACTGTTGTAGTAATGGATGATTTCAACCACCCTGACATAGACTGGCTACATATGTGTTCCAGTCATGACAAAGAAGCAAACTTTCTAGATACCCTAAATGACTGTGCCCTAGAACAGTTGGTCATGGAACTGACCAGAGGGATGGCGATTCTGGACTTAATTTTAAGTGGCACCGCAGAACCTGATGCAAGATGTAAGTGTTGTTGAACCAGTTGGGAACAGTTACCATAGTGCTATTAAATTCAACATATATGTAAATAGACAATTGCCAAGAAAATCCAACATGGTCACATTTGACTTCAGAAGAGGAAACTTCCCCAAAATGAGGGGATTGGTAAAAAGAAAGTTGAAAGACAAAGTCCAGAAGGTCACATAACTCCAAAATGCTTCAGAATTGTGTAACAACACAGTAATAGAAGCTCAACTGGAATGTATACTGCAGATCAGGAAAGATACCACCAGGGCCAAAAGGATGCCAACATGGTTAACAAGCAGACTCAAAGAAGCTATTAGAGGCAAGAAGGCTTCCTTCAAAAAAAATGGTGGTGACGAGAGATGAAGTTAGGCTTAATAGACAAAATAAAAACTGACAAATTGCCGGGTCTGGATGACATCCACCGAAGAGTTCTAAAAGAATTCAAATGTGAAATTGCTGATCTTCTAACAAAAATATGTAACTTGTGCCTTAGATACCCTCCATACATGAGGGCTGGAAAGTGGCCAATGTAATGCCAATATTTAAAAAGGGATGAAGGCTGGATCCTGGAACTTACAGGCCAGTTAGCTTAATGTCTGTCCCAGGAAAACTGGTAGAAAGTATTACTGAAGACTAACAAAGCATAAAGAAGAACAAGTCTTGCTGAAGCAGAGCCAGCATGGCTTCTCTGTCCCAGGAAAACTAGTAGAAAGTATTACTGAAGACAAACTAACGAAGCATATAGAATAACAAGCCTTGCTGAAGCAGAGCCAGCATGGCTTCTGCAAGGAAAAGTCTTGTCTCACTAACCTATTAGAATTCTTTGAGTGTCAACAAGCATATAGATTGAGGTGATCCAGTTGACATAGTGTACTTAAGACTGTCAAAAAGCTTTTGACAAGGTACCTCACCAAAGATTCCTGAGTAAGGTTAACAGCCATTGAATAAGAGGTCCTCTCGTGGATCAAGAATTGGTTAAGAAGCAGGAAGCAGAGAGTAGGAATAAATGGACAGTTCTCCCAACCAAGGGGTGTATAAAGTGGAGTCCCCCAAGGATCAGTACTGGAACCTGTGGTTTTTAAGGCTGTGACCACACTAGTTAGCTACAGCAAAGTGGTTCCATCAGCCACACCTGGAGTGGGAACTGGTTGATCTGCTGATCAGTTGTGAAATCTCTTTAAAGCTTAATAAAACAACAAAAACACTCAAGCAGGTTTTACAGTAAAAAGGGGGCAAGGTTTAACAAGCCCCCATTTTCAGAAGAGAGAGGTGGAGATGCACTGGAACCGGTAGAATAGTGAATGTGTTTCTACCCTAACTTGTTCATAAATGATCTAGAGTTAGGGGTGAGCAGTGAGGTGGCCAAGTTTGCTGATGATACTAAATTGTTCAGGGTTGTTAAAACAAAAAGGGAATGTAAAGAGCTCCAAAGGACCTCTTCAAACTGAGTGAATGGGTGACAATATGGCAAATGAAATTCATTGTAAACAAGTGTGAAGTTACGCATATGGGAGCAAAACATCTTAATTTCACATATGCATTCATGGTGTATTGTGGTTCATTTCAAATCTTGCAAATATTACACATAGGGTCTGAAATGGCGAGACCTTGGGGTTGTAATGGATAGCTCGATGAAGAGGTTGACCCAGTGTGTGGCATCTGTGAAAAAAGGCAAATTCCATGCTAGGAATCATTAGGAAAGGTATTGAAAATAAAACAGCTGATATCATAATGACGTTGTATAAACCCATGGTGCAGCCGCATTTGGAATACTATGCACAGTTCTGGTCACCTTGCCTCAAGGATGTTGTAGAGCTGGAGAAGATTCACAAAAGGGCAACCAAAATGATAAAGGGGATGGAGCAACTGCCCTATGAGGAAAGGTTGCAGCATTTGGGAGTTTTTAGTTTAGAGAAAAGGTGAGCAAGAGCCAACACAACAAAAGTGTATAAAATCATGCATGGTATGGAGCAAGTGGATAGACAAAAGTTTTTCCCCTCTCTAATAACCCTAGAACTTGTGGATATCCAGTGAAGCTGAATGTTGTTAGATTCAGCACAGAAAAAAGAAAGAACTTCTATGGAATTTGCTCCCACAAGGGGCAGTGATGGCCACCAACTTGGATGGCTTTAAAAGAGGATTAGACAGATCCGTGGATAGGGCTATCAATGGCTGCTAGCCATGATGGCTGTGTTCTGCCACCATAGTCAGAAGCAGTATGCTTCTGAAAACCAGTTTGGAAACCGCAGGGGGAGGGGGGAAAGAGTTCTCTTGCACTCAGGTCCTGCTTGCAGGCTTTCCATGGGCATCTGGTTGGCCGCTGTGAGAACAGGATGCTGAACTAAATGGGCCACTGGCCTGATCCAGCAGGATTTTCTTATGTTCTCTCCCCCCCCCCCTGCACATCCATTTGCGCGGAGACCCTGCACAAGAACAGCAGCTGGCACGTTGGAATTTATTTATAAACAACTGCGCGCAACATGGTTATGTGAGAAAGGAAGCGCGAAATAGGGCTCAGGTTGATTGGAAAGTAAATGTAGTTAAACCGTCCCTGACAGCGCTCCTTTGAATACAGACTCTTTGGCCTCTATTCATTTTGGTGCCGATGCAGAGAATGGGTGTGTCCGTCCCACCACCCCCACCACGCGAAGCGTAAAACCGAGATCTCAAATTGAACGGTACTCTCTCTAGGCAATGCGTGTGAGATCTAATTTTTCTAGCTTTTGGAGACCACTGATTCATACGGTAGCCATAAGTCGTAATCGACTTGAAGGCACATAACAACAAATGGGTTGTACCCACGCCCCCGTCCTTTTCCGACGAAAAGTCTTCGCAGCCCATAGAGATGGAAAAAATAAGAGGCACACAACCATACTTCCGATATCTATTTGAATATGCGGGGTAGGAGCAGGGAGCGAAAATAGGGAGCTGCTCTTCACACTCTCCCTCGATCTCCATGGTGCTCTGATTTGTTCGTTTCACAGATATAAGAGAAGAGTGGTGCACGTAATGGTTTGAATAGGAACTTCGGGGTTCACGTTAGCCATTCTGAGGTTAATGCCCTGGCAAAGCTATTTTAAAATATTTATAAACTTAGCTGAATTTTTCACAAGGCACGAAAGTTAGAAAGAGCAGGAAAAACTCCTCTCTTCGCCGCTATGTTTTATTTATATTTATCACATAGTCTTAGACGATACTTTTTCTCTCGTCACAACAACCCTGTGTGGTAGGTTCAGAGATAGCGAATGGCCCCAAGTGAACTTGCTATCTGAGTGGGGGATTAGAGGCCAGATCTTCCGAGTCCTGGTGTAACACTCTAACCGCAGACCACATTGGTTTTTCTTCCTTTTGGGCAGGGGTGGGGAACCTGTGCACCCCCTAGACATTGTTGGACTCCAGTCAGCTACAGGAGGGATGCAGTTCCCCTTCTCTGCTTGCACAGTCACAAGAACTGCAGTCAAAACTTAATTTTTGCATTGATTTTTATGGACACTTCTCACTTTCGTCCCCCAGGGTGGGGGTGGGGAATGAGAGAAAACGAAAGAAGAAATCAATTGAAACTGAATTTTAAAGAATAACGCAATGTGTCTCTCTACCCTTTTTTTGCGTCTATGGTTTGTTTGCTATGGAGAATTTTTTGCGACTGCACCGCTCTTGCTCCGTCTCCACCCCCATCCCTTCCTCCGCATTTGCTCATAGGAGCCGCAAAGTAGAGCCGGTCCTCCCGCCATGCCTTGCGGTTGGCAGGATCACAGGGAAAGAACGGGGAGGTGGGAGGAGTTTAAAGCTGAGAGCGGCAAACACCGCGGCTGAGAGTTAGTGACAGAGGGGGCTTGGGAGGGAGCGGGATGGCGGAGCCCGGAGCAGGTGAGCTCAGCCTCATGGACAAAGGCATCAAAAGGTGAGCGGCTGTAGGGAAGGGAATACAGAATTTGGTCCAGACTACTTGGAGTAGACCCATTGAAGTAATTTTGGAGGGTCTGCTCTAAGTATGCCGTCCTATAGCCACGTACTTGGGAGTAAGGCTTATTGGACTCGAACGGGGCTTATTATCGAATAGATATTTTTGGATCCAATCCAGAGGTAGAGATATGGCTAGATCCTTTGAGATTTCGCTGAGCAGTTTGGATGCAGGATACATTCACTTTCTCTAGATCAGTAGTCTGCAGTTTCTTCAGTCTCTTCTCTCCACTTTTAACCCAAACATATTCGGGAACCCGTGTCTTAATTTGTTACAATCCATTTGTATGGACCCACCAACTGTGCCCCATAGCCTAATTTCATGCAGGTGACAAGGAATGGAAAGAGAGCTGTTGGAGAGGGAGGGAGAGACTGCTCCACCCACCAGTGGCACATGGCCCCTGACAAATTAACCCAGAGGGAATGTCACCCTTGGCAGGAAGGTTTTTCACCCCTGGACTAGGGCAAGAGAGGCCTGGGTTTGAATCCCTACTCAAAACCTGAACCTTCCGGAGTTAGCAGAGGCCAGTCGCTATCTTTTAACCTGACCCTAACTCACAGGTTTGTTGTGAAGATAAAAAGTGATTGATGGTGAGTGACTGAAAAATGGAATGGAAAGACATGGCAATTGCACTGTTTAATTGTTACAACAACTCTCTGAGGTAGCACTGAGAGGGGAATTGGCCCAGGATCATCCTGTGACCTTTTACAGCTGAGTGGGGATTTGGACCTGCATCTCCCCAGTACAAGTGGAACACTAACCATACATCATACTGGCATTCATCACTGCCATTTGCAGCCAGTGCTTAGTACTAAAGACCCAGAGACATAGACAGACTTGAACCCTAATAATGATAATACTGATCTACCTTACATATCTGCTAGGGGTTCCTATGAGCTTTGAACATTTGATATGTGCTATATAGATACTGTTATTTATTATTATGATTATTAAAATTTTCAAAATTGTTATATTCTATCACATGCTTTTTTTTTAGTTTAGCAGAGATACCTTTAAGCTCAGAACTTCACACACTCAATTTGCACTGTAACCAGATCTCCAGGATTGAAAGTCTTGATCATATGTTGAACCTGCAGCATCTAGATCTATCATCCAATCGCATACATTGGATTGAAGGATTAAGTTCCCTTGCTAACCTGTGTACCTTAAACTTAGCTTGTAACTTGATAACAAAAGTTGAAGGTTAGTCCTTGGCTTGATTGTTGTTTTGTTGCTAGTGTGAATGTTGCATTTAATTAATGGTTCTGATTATACACTAAACCATACATTGACTAGTGCATGCCACCAAATCGCTTCCACTGCATTCTTCCCCGATAAGAGCAACAAACCATGAACCTTGGCTTACCATGTGTGAAGCAGTGCTTGGCTTCAGATCATGGCTTGGTCAGAGGAAACAGACCCTAAGCACCAGTTCACATCATGGTAAGCCAAGGTTTATGGCTTGTTGCTCCCACTTGCACTAGGGGAGGAGTGCAATTTGTTCACTGCAAGCTATACTTTATGGCTTATTCCAGTGTCATCCAAGCACAGCCAAATGTCTTGTGAATTTCTGAAAGGCTCATTCAAGAGTTCTTATAAAAGCACATGTTGTTGTTGTTGTTGCTGTTTCCATTTATATCCCACCCTTCCTACTGCAGGAGCCCAGGGCAGCAAACGCATCAATAAAAAAACTTTCAAAAAATCATTCTAAAAATAATTAGAAACATTCTCTCAAGCAGTGATCTCAGGAATACTAAGAACAGTGTCTTTCAGCCATCAAATGCCTGGGTAAACAGGAATGTTTTTAAATACCTCCTGAAAGTCAATAATAACTTTCAGGAACATTTTTATTTTATATTTAATTATGTGCATCGCTTGAAAGGCTGTGCATAATGTAGACTTACTCCATAGGAATAACTGCATTTTGAACAGGACTTACAACTTTCCGTGCCAGTTCTGAAATACTGATTGATTCTGAATTTTCAGTTCTGAAATTCTGATTGCTTCAGCATCAACAACTCTTTTTGCCATCATGGGTAATCTGTTGCCCCTTGGCAAGTGTGACAAAAGAGCTCCAGCTTGGAGCTGGGGTGGCAATCGTTGCTCAGAAGCAGAGAGCAACTGCAAGGAAGATTTCCTTTCTCCAGCTCCAAGCTGGATGGGAAGGTTGTGGCTTCGCATCTTGGTGATTGACAATCCTGCCAAGATGCTCCAAGTGCTTTGGCAGCCCAGTGCTCAGGCAAGCCTCTGTTCCCTTCCCCAGCTCCAAGTTGATCTGGAGAGGTGGAGATTGTCTTACAGCTGTGCTGGGCCTCAGAACTAGAGACACAGGCCCCATCCGCACTCATAGAATCATAGAATAGTAGAGTTGGAAGGGGCCTATAAGGCCATCAAGTCCAACCCCCTGTGCAATGCAGGAATCCAAATCAAAACATTCCCAACAGATGGCTGTCCAGCTGCCTCTTGAATGCCTCCAGTGTCGGAGAGCCCACTACCTCTCTAGGTAATTGATTCTATTGTTGTATGGCTCTAACAGTTAGGAAGTTTTTCCTGATGTCCAGTCAAAATCTGGCTTCCTGCCACTTGAGCCCATTATTCCATGTCCTGCACTCTGGGACGATCGAGAAGAGATCCCGGCCCTCCTCTATGTGACAACCTTTCATGTACTGGAAGAGTGCTGTCGTATCTCCCCTCAGTCTTCTCTTCTCCAGGCTAAACATGCCCAGTTCTTTCTATACATTCTATACTATACATTTAAAGCAGCATTATACCACTTTAAACAGTTATGGCTTCCCCGAAAGAATCCATGTTAGAGTATAGATTTTTAAGGGTGCTGAGAGTTGTTAGGAGACCCCTATGTCCATACAGAGCTGCAATTTCAGAGTGGTTTAACAATCAATCCTTCTTCCCAGACATCTCTGGGAATTGTAGCTTTGTGAGGGAACAGGGGTCTCCTAACAACTCACAGCACACTTGACAAACCACAGTTCCCAGGATTGAATAGGGGAAGCCCTGACTGTTTAAAATGGTGTAATATTGCTTGAAATATGTAGTGCAGAAGGATCCACAGTGTGAAATCGGGGAAAAGAGAAAGTACAGGATCTTGGTGATTATACATTCTTATTTCTATATTACCTAATTAGTATATATACTTTATCTGTTCTCTGTGGTCAGTAAACTTTTGTTTTGTTTTGCTGCTTTGTTTTTTACTTTTTTCCTCTCCAGGACTGGAAAAGCTGTTTAACTTAACTAAACTGAATTTGTCTTACAACCGCATACATGACCTTACAGGTAAGGTTTTTCAGCTCAATCCTGTGCCTATCTGATTTGTTTATTTCGGTACAAGACCAGCAAATTTAAAACAATAAGATTGTAAACAATGACCAGATCAGGTACAAAATAGTTACAAGAAGTGTTAAAATGCTTGGGCCAAGCTCTTTCTGCGTGCCATGGCCGCCACACAAAATCTCGCCACCATATCCCTAATGAATGGATCACGGTCGTCAAGTAAAACATGCACCTGGATATCTTCAAAAGGTCTGAATCTTTTTAAAAGGCAAGGAGATATAAACAAAGTGCGAAGGTCTGTGTAAAAGGAGCAATGTAATATGACATGCTCTACTCTACATGTGCCTATCTACAGTAGGGCCCCGCTTATACGGCGGGTTAGGGACCAGGCCCCCGCCGTAAAGCGGAAATCGCCATCAAGCAGAACCCATTGACTTTAATGGGTTGCGTCGTGCGAAAATACCGCAAAACGGCAAAATTGGCTTTAAAACAGGGAATTTCCCCTGATTGAAAGCCACCGCATCAGCGGAACACTGGAAAGCAGAACACCGGAAAGCGGGGCCCTACTGTACTTGGAATTAAGTTTTACTGAGTTTGATATGACTTACTCCAAGGTAATTGTGCAAAGGACTACAGTCTTTGACAGAAACCATTAGCAATTATAATGCAATACAATTGGAGCTGGAAGCTTAAAAGTGCAATCTGATACGTATCTATTAAAGCCTCACTGAGTAAGTGTGTTTAGGATTGCAGCGTAAATCTTGGTTGCACACTACTACAAAGAGGTTATTTAGCCATGGTAAATTTTGAATGAAAATAATGATGGGGCTTAGTAAATGCATTAGTTAAAACACCAAAAGTTATATTCTAAAACATTCTAGTGGAAAAATTTACTGTTAATACAAATGTCCCACTGAAATTTATCAGAGACCTTTGGGTTTGAATAGGGCTACCAGAGCTGGCTGGCAATTTTCCATACTAGAAGAGGCTTGACCTGTTTAACAGCTGTATGGCAGGCAGAAATTCAAGCCACAAAAACCCTGTTTTCCCCCCAATGCCAAACCTAAATCAAAGCCTAGGCTGCCATCCTGTACTCCCTTGCCTTGAAGTAAGCTCCATTAAACACAGACTTACTTCTGAATAGACATGTACATTGCTGTACTGTGTGTTAACTATACAGTGAACTCTTAATAAATCCCTGATATTTAGCTTCTGCAAAACAGAAAATATGCCTAAGCTCCTTTGCAAAACTTTCACATTTGTCTTTTGGTCAGAGGGATATTCTTCAATGTAGTGCTTACATAACTAGTGTGGGTGACTTTGCAGAAAATGATTTCTAGTTACTACGGTGAGACCACAATGCTGGCTGAGATGGACCTTTGGTTTGACCCAGCAAGGCTCTTCTTGTGTTCTTGAGAATGGTTTTTGACACCTTGCATCTATTTCTACAGGACTTCTGTATCTTCGTGGAACCAATTTTAAGATTAGTCACATTGAGCTACACAGCAATTGTATAAGTAATGTCAACCATTTACTCCAGTGCTTGACAGGATTACAGTACCTCTCCAATCTTTCTTTAGAGAAGAATGGAAAAAGTAATCCAGTGTGTGCAAAAATAGGTAAGAATAGTGTACAGGATATATTGGCAATATACTCTATTTGTGTTTTGAAGGTTAGTACAACCAGTGTCACACCAGGCTATGGCTCAGATCCAAAGAACTGTTAGCAGAAGGAGAAAAGTGTGAATGCTGCTCTATGAATATTTATGCTAAGTTAGTAGAAAACCTGTTGCAGTGTGATCGTGCCCCCACACACTATGAAATGTCTGCTCCTTGGAGGCCTGGCTGGTGTTGACATTGATCTCATTTCGGTGCCAAGACCTGGCTTTTGGGTCTTGTTGACTGTAGCTTAGCCTTGATTTATTTGCTTGGTTTTAATTATTATAGTGGACTGTAATTCCACTGTTGTGTTTATGAACTGAATTGTTTTCCTGACTGTATTCCACTCTGAGATCTATTGATAATAGGGTGGGTTAAAAATATTGTAATAAATAAAATATTGGTGGGGTGCCTAATAGTATGAAAAACATGCTGAATAAGGAAAACTGTAACATACAAAGTTTAGTGGGCCATAAGACCCTGAGAAAGAGCTTGCACAAAAGGAAGAAATGCTTTGGTCCCTTCTCATGCAGCACCCTTCTGCTTGATTCAGAAACAGCCCTTCTGTGAGTGGAAGAGGCTTTCTGCTAGCAGGAGGACATCTTAGGAATGGATCTGAGCCCATAATTTAGTTCCACAGTGAGTGATGTTTCAGATAATACAGAGGCAAGGAACCTGTGGCCCTCTAGATCAGAGCTTGGAAAAGTTACTTTTTTGAACTACAACTCCCATCAGCCCAATCCAGTGGCCATGCTGGCTGGGGCTGATGGGAGTTGTAGTTCAAAAAAGTAACTTTTCCAAGCTCTGCTCTAGATATGGTTAGACTTTAACTCCCATAAGCCTCAGCCAACATAGCTAATTGTCAGGAATGATAGGAATTGTAGTCCAAAACATCTGGATGGCAACTGGTTCCTCATTCCTGAGATAATGAAATGTATAGATATGTTATACTGAAATGAATTTGCAGTACTGTCAGATCTTTAGAAACAAGCATGGAGCTTAATATCTTTATTGTTTTAAGGCTACAGAGAGATCCTCCTCCAGGCTTTGCCACAGCTAACCATCCTAGATGGAAGGAATATATTTGGTGAACCAGTAAACTTCGTGGAAGCAAATTCATCAGATTTGAAGTGTTTAGAAGGCCTTTTGGACTGCTTGGCTTCATCCAGTTCTCCTATAGATGAAGAAGAGGTGGTGTGACTCCTTGGGGGGGAGGAAGGCTTTGTCTCTGAAAGCATAAAAGCAGTGTGAATTTTCCCCATATCACTAATGCATTATTTCTTTTACACAGGCATGTATTAATTTGCCAGTGATAACACCCCATATTGACAAGGTGTTAGCTCAGTTTCACCAGCATGCATGTTTACCAACCTGGCCCACCTCTTGCTCTTCCCCTGAGGTCATATCTTCTTCTGAGCCAGAAAGAATTAAATTGGACAATGACACGAGAATAAAAAAACTAGAGGATCAGATATCACACCTGCTGGAAAAGGTACATGTTATGTTGTTCATTCTGGCTTGACAAATGTTTGTTTGCTGATGTAGTTACATCTGAAACACTTGCCTCATGTGACCATAAAACAAATGCTTGTAGAACTGCAACCTTAGACAGGCAATAGCAAAGATATGTGGCTTTTTGGAGTTGCTGCAATATGATCTATTACTTTTTATATTTCACTGTGCAAAAATATTTGTAGGGCAGAATTTTTAACATAGCATCTCCTTTTTGGGCGTTTTGAAGTAGAGACTAACTTGCACTCTTTTTATTTTTACCACATACTTTTCTGCTCCTCCTTGCAATAATTTCAAGGATCCATGTCTAGGGTCTGTGCAGGGATGGGGCGCCTCAGGCCTAGGAGCAATATGCAGTCCTCCAAGCCCCACTGTCTGGCTCTCGGGACTCCCCGATCACACACCCTGCTGAGCCACACCCCTCACCATCCCTGCTTTGCCTGAAATGTGTCTTTGAACTGTGATTATTGCTTCTTGCTGCTGCGGATGGAGTATAGAGAGGGACATGTGAGTGTGAAGAGGCTAGCCTACTGCACAGAAGTTAAATTCACGTTTGTTGCTTTGCTGACTTCCGCCTCTGGCCATGCCCACCAATGGCTTGTGGTTATCAGAAAGTTACTCAAAAGGGATTATGTTCCTTGGTATGAACAAGGATTTCCTCTTCCAACAAGCCTTTTAAGTTGAGACCTATCCCAGCCTGCGTCTGTGTTAGAATTGCTTTTAATATGTCTTTTAATATCTTTAACCTTTTTTTAAAAGATGTTTTTAAAGTTTTTTTCTTTTTATGTTTTTAACGTTGTTTTAATGTATTTTAAGGTCTTTTTATGATGTTTTAAAGAGTTTTTGGTGTTTCTGTTTGCTGCCCTGGGCTCCTGCTGGAAGGAAGGGCGGGGTATAAATAATAAATAAATTATTAAAGGATCCATACCCTGGCCTATGGCATATACCCAGTGACTTTCAAACTGTCCTTGAAGCCACCTGAAGCTTTCCAGGGATTCCTCAAGGAGAATAACAGTAGTGATGAACAACTACAATAGAGCATGCTTCCCTATTACTAGTCTAGCCACAGGGAGTATTTGGGTCATGTGGTCAGTTCATACTGGCCAATGGTCAGACTCAGTGTTACAGCAGCTTTTTCCAACCTTTTGGTCCCCAGGTGTTGCTGGACTACAGTTCCCATAATTCCTGACCATTGACCATGCTGGCTGGGGCTGATGGGAGTTGTAGTCCAGCAGCATCTGAGGACCCAAAGGTTGGGAAAGGCTGCAGATGTTTCCCAGAATACTCTTCAATGTGCAGGAATGCTCTACAATATACATACTAGGCATCTGGAGATCTTGCAGACAGGTTGATGTGGAATATTTTGAAAACCACCAGTCCTAGAATTCTGTTTTCATTTCCCATTTTTTGATGCTGCTAGTCATTTTTTTTTTTAATCATTAATTTTATTCAAATTTTCAAACACAAAACGAAACAAAACAAAAAAGAAACAAATTAAACAATAATATAAAATGTTGACTTCCGGTTTGTCGCAGATCAGTTATAGGTCTATAATATATAACAAACCTGTCTCTTAATATATTACAAAATCACTTTCCTCCAGTAGTTATCTTAATTAATCATCAAATCTCATTAACATCACTTTATTCTTTCCGCAAAAGTCAAAGAGAGGTTTCCACTCGTTGAGAAATATATCCATCGATTTTTCTCCAAATAAACATGTCAATTAATCCATCTCATCAAGTCTGCTAGGTCCAGTAATTTCAATAGCCATTTTTCCATTATCAGTGTTAATTCCATCTTCCAACTTCCATCCTTGCACCCATAATAATCTTGCTGTCATAGTCATATAATAAGAGTCTGATGGGAATTTCCTTCATCACAAATATTTTCTTGCCATCAATTCTGAATGTGTTGCTGAAATATTGTTGTAAAGTCATATCTCTGTTCCTCTTTTTTACGAAATGCACTAGCACATCTCTTGAGAGTTTTTCCATTGTCACATATCTGGAATTAATTCTATAAATTTTCTCTATTTCAAGTTCCATCAAATCGTTCCAGTCCAGAAATTCCATCGAAACATTGATAGCTTTATCTCTGATATCTTCATCAATTTCTCCAGGGACAGCGCCGAATTCCAAACAGTAATCTTTATCTCCAGGGTCCACAAACTCCAAATATTTTTCCAGTTCCACACTTGATATATCTATTCCAATCTCCAGGACTTGCATCCTCCCTTTAATTTTTCTTTCATCTTCTATTGCTTGTCCAGTTATATCTTTGATCTCATCTACATCCTCTCTCATAGAATCCCCTATTTCTTTCAGCTCCTGCTTCATTTTGCCAAATTCAATTTTCATCTCTTGTCTACCCTGTCTCAGCTCCCGTTTCGCCATCTCAATCTCATCCATTATTTTCTGAAACATATTTAGAGAGAGGACCCCTTCCTGTACATCCAGGGTCTCAGCCACTTTCTTGATTGTCATTCTTAAGACCGAGAAAAAAAAAACCCTTCAATTTCCAATATAGCCACTATTCCCAAGCAAAAAGCAATTTATTTCTTTTTCCAGCAACAAAGGAGTTAATATTCCAAAAAAAGCCTTTAATTTCTGATATTAACCACTGTTCCCAAACATAAAGGCTTTTTTCCAACAACAAAAGAGTTAATATTCCATGCCTGTTGACATCATCTGGCCAGCACAGTTCTTATCTCCCGCACGTCCAAGAATGCAAAACAAATTTGGTTCACAGCGCCGAACAATTAGTAACATACACGAACAGCAGATTCGTCTAAAGAAAGTAGTCCAAGAAAAAATAGTCCCAGACATATATCAATCAAATAATCATCTAAATCAGATTTTCTCTTCGGGTAAGTTGCCCCTCATCCGTTTTAATCTTTATAGTTTCCAAATTCAGGCCGGCTTTTTGCCATAAAAAAATAAGATAAGTTTTTTTAAAATTTTCTTTCCTCCTCCTTAATTCCTTGTATAAAAGAGAGAAGTGTAACTCACCCAGGTATCTTGATTGCTGATTCTTAAACAAATCTCTTTTGCTGTAGTAATTTAAGCCAAATGATAAGATTAGACAGAAGAAAGCTCGCCTGTTGTAGATCGTTTAAAAGAAAAACGTCTCGCTTTTTTCCAGTCCAGCTTGCTGGAAGTCCTAACTCCGTCCTCGGCTGCTAGGTATGCCTTCTTTTCCCAGGGAATTCCTGATCAATTCCAGCCACCGACAGCCCAACGAAGTTTCTGTGGATAATCTCTTCGGTTCACCCTTGCCTGGGAGAACATTTATACCAGTCAAAGTTCCCTTTTGACTGATTTTAAACTTAAAAAAGCTTCCTCTGAGACAGAGCTTATCTCAGAGGTAGCCACAGGCGGAGCAATCCTTCCGGGAAGTCCCGATGCTGCTAGTCATTGACTGACAATGATTTATCCACTATCTACTACTTTTCCAGTGACTCAAAGTAACTAAGAGCTAAATGTCAAACATCAGAATCAAGACATCCATTATATATTGTGCACCTATGAGTTAGAAAATCGCAATGGCTGCAATAAACCTAAAACAATTGAACACTTCCCTTTTCCCCCATTTGATTGCTTCTGACTCATTCTTCTTGTTTTAACTCTGAAAGTCTGAATGGACATTGATCTGTATTCCATGACTTTGGATAAAGTATAATCAACAAACCACTTGAGCTACTGTAGACCCAGAACTACAGTGTGAGTAGGCCTCAGAGTGTAGGTTGAGTCAAGTACTTGATAGCAAAATGGTGCTAGTGGTCTGAGTGAAACTGAAGCTTGTAGCTGAGGAGCTTAGGTTGGGTATATTGGGAACTTAAAGGGAAGGAGTAGCTTACTTAATTGCTGCTTGAAGTAAGAAAGGGCACTTCTTACTTTTGGAGCGAATACATTTTCACAGATTATCCTGCTATAAGTGGCTTTTAGCATAATCAGCCTCTCAGACTAGAGACCTTTTTGTCTCAAAGTGATAGGTCTAAAGATTAAGTAAGACAAAAAGAAGACTCTGAATTCTGTTGTTTTTAGATTACTAATTCTTCAAAGGCTGACATCGCTCTTAATGTTCTCAAAGCAAAAAGGGACACAGATCTCACTTCAGAGAGTGGTGGTGAAAGTGGAAAAGAGAACAGAAAGGTAGCTAAGAGAAGCAAGTTCCTTAATTATCGAAAAGCAGCTTCATCTACCAAGTACCATTCTCAGAGAGACAGAACCTCAGACAGGTATCTTCAGTTCAGTGATGCATACTTTCATATTCACATGCAATCGTATACCCACTTACTTGGGAGTAAGCCCCATTGAATCTGGTGGACTTACTTATAGACATGCCTGCTCAGAAGTATGTTGTCCACTGACTTTTTAATATACTTCTAATTGGTACCTATTGGATCTTAATTTGCAGGGGGCGGGGAACCTTTTGCTCTCTAGATGTTGCTGAACTACAACTCCCATCAGCCCCAGCAAGCATGGCCTATGACCAACATCTGGAGGGTTAAAGGTTCCCCATACTTGTTTTATGGTATCACTTAAATTAACTTACCAGTCAATCATAAATATGTTTGTCTTGGATGTATGTTCCATAACTTCATGTTACTTGGATCCTATATAAACATAGGAGTGGGCTGGAAAGCCAACCGGCTCTATTGACAGCTGTCTTGTCTTCTTTGTATAGATAATTTCTAGTTCAATTGGAGTAGCTTGGGTATTAAAAATAAAACAAATTGTTAATATGCTTGTTTATGATGGTAAAGAAAAAGCACAACAAATTCAGCTTCTACTTTTAAGATAACTGCATTTTATTTAACTGTAACATTAACTATCAAACTTATTGTGCAGCTAGTCCGCAGGCACAATTTTACAAATAGTTCAGATCGCAATTGTATTCTGTTTATTACCATTAAGTATTTAGAAGGCATTCTAAATATCCTTTTGTAACATTTAGAAGTTTTTTTTGTCATATATATTAATGTGTTTTAATTCTTGGCTGCATGTGTGAATTTAATTTCTGTATCATTTTAGGGCACAAGAGCAGACTTGCGTGAAGTCAAAAAATCAACGCACTCAGGTTAAAGAGAAAGAAAATTCAAGCCCAACTTCAGAAGCACCAAGCTTGGATATAGTGGGGAAATCACTCCAGAATTTGGGTGGGCAGAAAAATCCAGTGAAAACACTGAAAAGTTTAGATTCGGATACTCAGGAAGAGTCCACTTATAGGGTAGATATATTTTATTATTTTTTCAAGGTACTAAGGGCTTAAGGCTAAAATGGTTTTCACACTTGCCATAAAAACATCACTAATATGAAGACTGAACAACAAAACTTAAGAGTAATTTTTCAAATCAAAGGTAAGATGCGAGAACCCCTAAATGGGTAATGACATTGTAAGCATTCTAGCTGTCAATCTAATGAGCACAGGTTCTCTTGCAGCTGAATCTGATCATGTATTGAGGCTTGCAGATATCGCTACAAGGATCCACAGAAATGCATTTTTTTATTATATTTCTTACTAGCCCTTCACCTTACGGTCCCAGGACAGCTTATTTCTATATCTGTACAGAAACAGCCTCCTAGCACTGTGGTTCCCAACCTGGGGGCTCCGAACAGTAAAGAAATGAATTATTAATTTTTTTCTAAAAGTCTTCATTTCCTGATACTGACTGCTCCCCAGTTCTGCTGCAGACAACACCTCCCCCTTGCTCCAAACAAGAGGGGAAGACTTTTGCTGAAGCGCCAGAACATCTTTCATGCGCGCCAAAGGCAGGCATCTGCCTATAAAACATGTGGCAGATGCCAAAGGAGGCTGAGTGAATTGCTGCCAGGAAGAAGAGGGGATTACTATCCCAACTCCTCGCACTGCCACTGTTGATGATGTCCTTTCTCAGAATGAGAGGAGAGGGCTTTTCATGAAGCAAAAAGAAGCAAGACTGCAAGGAAAGGCTGCCTTCCCCCTTCCTTCCTGCCAGCCAGCCTGCCTGCCTTTCTTGGCTCCTGATTCACTGCCAACATATTTTAAAAATTCTTATTTGTGAGGCTGCCCAGCTGGAGCCAAGGAGCAGTGAGGAAGCTCAGGACTAGCTTGCCCCCCATCTCTGAGGCTAAGTGTGTGTGCCAGCGTCCCCCTTTCTTCCACCTACAGTCTCCCCCCACCAGGCTCTCTCTCCAAGATACTGCAGCAGTTGAGGGCTTCCCCCCTCCCACATGCCCAAATGCATGCATGCCTGCAGATGCTTGCAGGAGGGGCAGGTGTATTTGTGTGTGTGCATGCGCTGATCAGTCTTCTGCTCCACTCATTTCCCAAGTGTGCGCTAACCAAGTCATCAGTTCTGATGATCGTCCCAAGGCCTAAAAGCCTACTCAATCCCCCCTACTCAATCTTTCCACCCTTTTGTCTTCACAATCTAGCATCCCCACCACTACCACATTGCTGCTTCTTTATTATTATTATTATTATTATTATTATTATTATTATTATTATTATTAAAGCTCAGCAGGTTGGCTGAGGCTGGGGTCCACATACTGCAGCTGAAATGTATTTATTTATTTATTATTGCATTTATATCCCATCTTTCCTCTAAGTTGTTCATGGTGGTGCATATAGTCCCCTCCCCCCTTTCCATTTTATCCTCACACAACCCTGTGAGATAAGTCAGGCTGAGTGACTGTGTCTGGCCCAAGGTCACCCAGTGGCTTTCACGGCTGGGTGGGGATTTGAACCTGGATCTTTGTCCAACACTGTAACCCATTGGTGTTGGGAGACAGGACTCTACATCTTCAGATTGTCGGGGGGGAGGGGGATCCCAATTTGATTGGACCTTTGCATTAAGAAAAGAAAGCAGCACCTCCGTGTCTACAGGGAGCTTTTTATGGAAAGGGCTATTTGGAGATGTGATTTTTGCCATGTACCATTTTTTCAATTACGAGATTAAAATTACAATTAGCAGGGGGTCACAAAATGTTTGAGCTTATAAAGGGTCCTGTACTCACAAAGGTTGGGAACCACTGCCCTAGCATATGGTGCACAGAAAGACTGAGGTGAAAGTACTAACGTGCAGTACCCCTTACACACATGCTTCTACAGTTGCCTGTTTCAGTTCCTTATTTTTTTCCATGCATTAGCTCTTCCTTCAGCTTCTACTTATTATACATTTCTTCACCCTGCTATTTTGGAGTCTGTCTTTTTCTTTGCAGTATTTACAGTAAACCCTGAATACCTGGCTAGCATTCTTACATGGGCATTTTTCATTTTTTCTACGTGGAAACTGGAAAAGATGAAACTATTGTATGCCTGTTTCCTTCTCTTTGTTACACACAGAGGGCACTGATAATGCAAATTGCACAGGTCATATAAGCAGCTTAAACATGAACCTACTTCTTTTCTTGGAAACCGCACATTTCTATCACATTTCCTCCTTGTCGAATAGCTTCTATTTTCTAGCATGTCTTGACTTTACAATTGTCAACCTTCATTGTGCTGAAGGAAACCATTTATTGATAAGCCCAGTACTGGTTTTTAAAGTTGATTTGGTAAGCCCATAGATAAGCCCACATCTTCCCCTGCTACAGAGGCCATAGTATGTCACAGAAAAAGATTTTAGCCTAGAAATCTGAAATCCTAGGAAAAAATAACAAGGTTGATTTTTTAAAAAATCTGGGCTTTCACATCTCTGTTCAAACCTAGATTTCCTCCTTGCACCTCATTTTCTATCTAAAAGATTTTTGTGTATGGAGGAGACTTCAGTTATGGGAACCCCCATCTGAAGTCTGAAATTGTTCTGGTTGGGCACCTGTGGTAAAGTAGGTCCTAATTCTTTGTATTAAATGGAGACCAGAGTTGATGCCTTATTTTGTAAGGTCTCTGTCTGAAATTCTAGACAATCTTGGCAGAGAAGTCGCATCATTTGCTTAGTCTTTCCATAAACACAAATTCATAAACTCAAATCTTGCCTTTTATACCAGACTTAAGTAAGAATACTGAAGTATTCTTAAGTCTTTGTCTTCCCTTTAGACAGAAGGTGGGAGGAGGCAAAGCCATGTTTTTTCCTTTGATATAATCTTGTTAGGATTTGTTAGTTATTAGGGGAAAGTAATCCCTGTGCCTTGGCTGTCTAGTATCCCAGTTTTTAAACCTTTCCTCTAGTGTAGCAGCCTGTGGTGTCAAAGTAATGGTCATATAACATGTTATCTTTGGGAAGGGCAAATGGGGTATCTATTATCCCCCCCTCAAAAATGCACCTACTTCTTAGCAACAGAAGCAATTCTTTTTTATTTGTAGTTTCACTTTCAAAATGTTGTCTCTCTTGTTCAGGCACTAATTCAAGAACTGGATCAGGAGAGAGAGAAGAGGTGGAAGGCTGAGCAAGCTGAAAAGAAACTGAGAGAAAATATCAAAGAGCTGCAAAACCAAGCAAAAGAAGAAAAGGGTATTCAAAGTATGGCTGTGTATACTACAGATCGGTAAGAACCCAGCATGTTCAAATGACTTCTTTAAAATTAAGTACAGATTTTTTTCACTTGCATATTTTCAGGTAACAGAGGAAGCACCTTAGTGCAATAAAATGTAACCTAGTCATGTAGGTGCATGTAGATTTATTTGCAAATCACTTCCAATGCGTTTTAGGCTATAGACTTTCCTGCATACTTCTTGTGTACTACTACAGACTCTTCAAACTGAGAACAAACGGTGGCAAAGGTGGATGTAGGAGGAGCCCTGCAGGAAACTGATCCCAGTACATTCAGAACAAGTTCACTCTTCATCAGGGTGGTACTATTAACAATAGGGTGTTTGACTTTCCCTTTAAATAACATTGAAGTGCATTTGGAAAACACTTGTTAACACTTTTGACTTTTTGGACATGATTCTCCACAAATTTTATATGCATAGCTTATCTTTCATGAAAAGAATATTACTTCTACAGCATCACATTTCAAACATAGGCCTGGTTTGCACAAAATGCTAATTCTTGGTTTGTTAAACCACAGGCTTTCTTTTATTGTCTGAACTGTGCCCAGTAGCTTAATTATGGTTTGTTTACTGCCAACAATATCTGAAGGCGTAGCATGTTGTGGAATGCACAGTCCCATGCGGTGTTTTTCAGGTTAAAAGAGCTGGTTTTGAGAGAGAGAAATGTGAAGACAAAACTTCAGATGGACGTTCAGCAGCTGAAAGATGAAGTTGAAAGACTTAGCAAGGAGTTAGATCAATCAAAACATAAAGAGGAGGTTCAACAAAAGGCACTGCAGACTTTAGAGGAAACGCTGTCCAAGCTGGAGACACAAAGAGTACAGCGGCAAGCTTCAGAGGTACAATCTTGAATTCCGATGTGCACGCCAAATTTCTGAATGGAGGTATATTTGGTGGCAGGGAGCAGTGCACAGGAAGGGGAGGGTTAATCCATCTCTTCCCAACTGTGACCCACATGCACACCTGCAAATGACCCCCATGTGGCATTAGCCTTGAAAACGGCCTTCTAAATGGCCTTATTTTTGTGCCAATGGAAGGCAGTTTTCAAGCCCAGTTAATGGAAGGGAGGATGGAAGGCTGCAGTTTGGATGGAGCCCTCGTGGGCTGCCTACAGCTGCTGGTATCTCCCCGACTGTATACAAATGACAAGATAAAGGGTGTTATATAAGGCTTCAGTGTTGTTATACTAGAATTATAATTTTGTAATTCACTGAAAATTCAAAATCACTAGCCAGAATGATAAACATCAGGAGTTTTCCATGACAAATCATGGCGTGATAAATCATGGGGAAACAGGCAGCTCCACCAAGACATTGTAGTACTAACCCTTAGCAACTGTGATTGTCCTTTCCTTACCTTGCTTCAATGCATCACACAGAGGAAGCAAATTCAAGCTGCAGAACTCAGAGCTTCCGCCGCTGAAAGAGAAGTGCAGTTGCTTCGAATTTCTCTGCAGCAACAAAAAGAGAAGGTGGAACAAGTCCATGAGCTTCTTATGTTGAGAGAGCAGGAACACAGGTACGTGCCTCCTGACAATTCAGAAAGCACACGTCACGGAGTACATTAGGAGTTTTACATTTAAAAAATATTCAGCTTTGGGTTGTTGAAAATAGCTAAGGCTGCAATCCTACCCCCACTTACCAGGATTAAACCCCATTGGATTCAATAGTACTCACATTAGGGTACGCATGGTAAGGATTGTGCTGTACATTTATCTTTTCTAAAAAATAAAACTCAGCCACCTTCTACCACAGAAAGCATTTTGCAAGTTTTAATAGTGAGGTTTCTTGGTTGGATCTTGCCTAGCAAAGCTAGCCTTTTTTCCATGTCGCTCTACCTGTGGTCTGACAGAATAATAGTATCATAGGATAGTAGAGCTGCAAGGGGCCTATAAGGCTATCAAGTCCAACATTGATAAAATGTTCTATTAAAAAAAGGTGGGGCAGTTTATTCTGTATTTCTTACTGAACTTTTGTTTTCCCAACAAATCAAAGGTATCACTCGTCTTTTTTAGCAAGATTATAAATTAGCAGGTGTGCCTTTTTAAAGTGTAGTATGCAAGCTCCTTTTGGAAGGAGCCTGGGGAAAAAGATCCTCTTGGCAGAAATTGTCCTGTAGGTGAAGCACTATCCACTCAAGTTTTGTATCTGAACTTGTTGGGAATCTCAAGCACTGTTTGTGCCTCATCTCTACATATATGAGCTTCTAAGACATATAGAAGAACTCCACTTACAGACGAGCAGTTCTCATTCATCTTAGGGTGTAGTTTCTTACCCATATGGCTTGTCGTTCCAGAAAGGAACTTGAAACTAAAGTTACATTGAATGGCTCAGAATTCCAAGAAGCTTTGTCAAAAGAAGTGGCTAGAGAGCAGCAGAGGCACGAATACCACATTAAAGAACTGCAAGGAAAAAATCATCAGTTGAACCAGAATTATAAGGATCTAGAAGACGAGTTCCGCATTGCATTAACTATAGAAGCCAAAAGATTTACAGAGGTAAGAAATAGAGTATATGGGGAGATAAACCTTAGGAACTCCTAGGCTTGCACTAAAAAAAAAAAGTTATTAGCTCTTTTTTTATCATTTTGAAACATTAAATTCATTCCACATTTGCAAGACATCATACCTTAAGTGTGGTAGCACTTGCTCTGTAACTTGCTGTACCTTCATAAGAACATAAGAGTCTGTTGGATCAGGCCAGTGGCCCGTCTAGTCCAGCATCCTGCTCTCACAGTGACCAAACAGCTGCCCATGGGAAACCCAGAAGTGCAAAGAGCACTCTCCCCTCCTGCAATTCCTAGCAGCTGGTATTCGGAAGCATACTGCCTATGGAGGCAGAGCATAGCCCTCATGGTTAGTAGCCACTGTTAGCCTTTTCATCCATGGATATGTCTAATCCTCTTTTAAATCCATCCAAGTTAGTGGCCATCACTGCCTCTTGTGGAAGCGAATTCTATCATTTAACTATGCGCTGTGTGAAGAAGTACTTTCTATTGTCTCTCCTGAATCTTCCAACATTCAGCTTTGTTGGATGTCCACGAGTTGTAGTGTTATGAGGGAGGGAGAGAAACTTTTCTCTATCCATTTTATCCATACCATGCATGATTTTATACACTTCTATCATGTCACCCCTCAAGTTCAGTTTTAAATCTGGAAAATTGGTTTTATTTATTTATTATTTTATTTATACCTTGCCCTTCCTTTCAGCAGGAGCCCAGGGCGGCAAACAGAAACATTAAAAACACTTAAAAACATCATAAAAAGACCTTAAAATACATTAAAAGAAAACAACATTAAAAATATTTTTTTAAAAAAACTTTTATCCCTCTGTATTTTTCCTTTTTTTGGTTAACTGTTGAAATTCAAAAGCCTTTTTTAGTTCTTAATTATGGAATGACTACTAGACATCTCTATTCCCAAAATGCAGGTAATATTCAGTGTTCAATGTCATATGTTTTCAAATTAACCTCCTGCCATTTGTTGAAATGTTGTTTGCAGTTTTTATTATAGAAGAAATAAGTTGCACATAGCGGTAACCTTTCTAATAGTCTGTCATTCCCCCCCCCCAATTAAATAGGTTAAAGAAGCCTTTGATAGTGTTGCCACTGAGTTGGCAGATCATAAGCATCTTCTTGTTCAGTCTCAGCAAAAAGAAAAGCAATCGGCTACCCTAATCCACGAGCTGACATCCATGGTGAAAGAACAAAAAGTAAAGATCACAGAAATAGTCAAATCAAAGCAAGAAAGAACATACAGCTTGAGGGTATGAAATTTAGGCTCGTCCAACCTTTATATGTTGTCTTCTGTAACCTGCATTTTGTATTAATACACAAAAGACTGATGTTAGTTTACAGCATGGAAACATTTCACAACGCTGCAGCTTCAACTGTCATGGATTATTTCATATACTCATTCCATACTTCCTTTTGTCTCCAAAGACAATGAAAGCATTTTTTCACAATAGCTTGTATTCTGTATGTGATCACTAGATAAATTGTGCAGCTAGTAAGCTGGCCTGAAATTCAGTTGTATATTTCTTTTTTAAAAAAAATCATAATAAATAGAAAAAGCTAGAAAGTTTAATATCACAATACAATAGTTATTCTAGGGGTAACCATCATGGTGCTCTCCATATATTCTTGGACTTCAGCTCCTATCATCTTTGACTGCCGGCAGTACTGGCTAGGTGTATTTGGGGGTTGATGTTCACAACATCTGCACAGCACCACATTGGCTGCCATGGATTAGTCTTTCAGGTGCCATGCAACTCTGGCCGAGTTCAGCCATAATGGAAAACCATGGTTTCTCTCTGTGTGAATGGGTTGCAACAAACATCAGACTCACATGCTCCCTCTTCTGTCTGATCTTTTACAACCTAAGGAGGAGACTGGAAACTTTGCTTCCACACTGAATCAAAACACAGCTTCTCCATTAAGTCCAAACTTGGGGAGCTGTGTTTGATTTGAGCTATGCTTTGTGAAAACAAGTTAAACTACAGTTTGATCCTGGCTTGTTTCTTACTAACCAGAGTTTGAAGTACAGTTCCCCAGTTGTTTAAATGTGGCAGAGAAAGCTTCCAATCTCCTTGTGGCTGCAAAAGATGAGAAGGCAGGAGTGGGGAGCACATGAATTCAATGTGGCTCCTTCACATGGACAGAAACTTTGGTTTTTCAGTGTTTTATTGCAACACGCTAAGCTTCTGGACTTTAGCTTTATATGAGAAAACAGGAGTCAAAGAATTGGCTAGTTACTAAAAATATGTCACTTTCAGTAGTCTCAGGAGGTTCCCCAGGCATATTTACATTTCCTGCCCCTCTTTCCAGTTGCTTTCCTGTTAGATTCCTTTTCCTTATCACCTTTTTTCTCCTTTATTCTTCTGGATTGATTCTCCTCTAACCCACAGATTTCCTTGGTATTTTGCCTTACTGGGTTTCTGCCTCATCTTTTCCTAGACCCTTCTGACTGTTCTTTTCTTAAGATCAGAGAAGCTTGGCCAATAGTTGCAAAAGCCTGTCCCACCCTACTGTGACATCAGGGCAGATCAGTCACTTGCTGCTAGAGGCTTCACCAACAGCAATATGCAGTCCATTAGCTACTACAATATTTGTCTAGAGTACCTCTTTTTAAGAGTGCGAAGACTCATTAAAGTTTTTTTTTGTAGAGTCAGATCCGAACACTTGAAAATACGTTGGAGGAATATAAACAGAAGACTATTCAACTTGGGCTTCTTAAACAGGAAAAATCAAAACTTATTTCACAGATAACAGCCCAGGAGTCTGTAATTGATGGATTAAAAGCAGAGAGGAAAATATGGGGACAGGAGCTGGCACAACAGGGTAAATGTCTGCCTTCTATTTTGGTCAGATGCAGATAAAGAACAAAGCAAAACTTAAACCTGCATGTTAAGCCTAAGAGTGCAGTGTCTACATTCTAATGGTGTTATAGTGGGCTATATTGGTAACAAGCCCCATAATTGCATAGCTTGTGTCTGTTTCCTGATGCATTGGCAGCTTTATGTTTTGTCAGTACTTTACACAGTTAGAGGCATTCATTCCGTCCAGCACATCTCTGCTGAGAGCAGGAAATCTCACACATAAAGCTGCTTCTCTTTTAATTTCTGAAAATGTCTAGGTGCCTATCCAGCACTATTGTGAGTTTCTAGAAATTAATTTCCAAAATGCTAACTACTTACTAATATAAAGTTGTTCTGTTAATGAGACTTGGTTATGCTTTTTCCATTTTTAAGCTAAATAGAGGAACAATTTTCAAATGATTTCTACAGTGGCCTAAGCAGAGATATGTTTGAGAAACTGTCTTTTTTCCTGACTGGCCACTGGTATTTTCTGCTCTGGGAAGAGCTTGGTTAACGCTGGCCAGGCCATTTAGAATGTTTGAGAAATGGAGAAGAAGTGGTAGATTTAGTTACTTTATAGTCTTGACAAAATTACCTTCAGTATCTGCAGCTCTGAAAACAACCAATTTGTTTTGTGTCTTCCTGCCCAGGAGCTTCTCTTGCTCAAGATCGGGGAAAACTGGAAGCCAAAATAGAAGTACTAACTAGTGAGACTGAGGCTCTGAAAAAACAAAACGAACGCAATAATGATGCGTTGAAGATTAAGTCTAAAATAGTGGAGGATCAAACGGAAACCATTAGAAAGTTAAAAGAAGTAAGGGCTCTACAAAAAGTCTCCTAAAAACAGATGTTGAATAAAGGTTCTTGTAATAATGTGTGGGGAAAAGAAGGAAATGGCATTGATTGTGCATGGGTTGTCTTCACAATGTTGTTCATCTATGTTAGGGGTATAATAGCCATTCCTCCCCTCCCCCTTTTTTTCTTGGCAAGTGCCTTCTGCTTTTAACAGCATGAGGTTGAGGATGTGTGTGTATATAGTCGGTAGAAATGTTCCTGCTGATGCCCCTTACATCTTTTTCTGCAGTTGAAGGCAATTGAAGAAGCTTGGTGGAATGGTCTCTGTGTTGATGACAAGAATTAAACTCTATTGGGTGGTATCCAGCACTCTTTCTGTAGTGCAAGGGGGTTGCACTAGTGAAACAACTTTCCTCTCCTGTCCCCTGCAGTCCTCTGTGCTCCCTGGTCCAGCAGGCTCTTCCATCCCTATCTAGTTAAATGGTAAACCGCTATGAGAACTGGGCCTTAGTAGTGGGATTGCTCCCAGTGTGTCTTGAGGTCAAATAAGATATGGGAGATCTCTTTTTATTTTACGTTAAAAACAGTTGGGTTGGTTCCACTTGGTTATACTTTTCCTGACTTAAATGTCTTTTCCCCACCCTCGAAAGCTGCTATTTATTGCAAACAGGGAAAGACACAGACACCCATGTTGTACATTTTTACCCTTCTTAGGCTAATAGAATCATAGAATAGTAGAGTTGGAAGGGGCCTATAAGGCCATCAAGTCCAACCCGCAATAGCAAATTTTGGGTGCGGTAAGGAGAGAGATTTAAACTGGGAAAAGGTTAATCCCGCTATCTCCAGAATCCCCAAATTGAAGTTCACCTACAACCAAAGACATGTGGAGGTTAGATCATGGATCTAGAATGCACCACCTAGTTGGGTCTTTGGAGCAGAAAGCGTAAGATAATAGCAGCTCTCGAAACTTTTATCTATTTGATCCCAAATTCCATGATCAAATAGATAGACGTTTTAGCAGTGAAAGAGTAGCATGCTGTCTAAAACTCACTAATATATTTCTAAATTACTAAGTTTTTCTCAAATATGTTTCTGTGCTTCTCTACTGAGACGTACGTGGTCTTACTCATGATGACTGGCCAAACCAAGTCATGTCCATCTTGGCTTCTTGAACATTATGCATCTTGCTTAAACTCATAGGCCAAATAACATCAAGTTTAAAAGTTTGACTTTTTCCCCTTGTAAAGGCTATGGTCAAACCCTACTCTAAATTTGGTTAAATAATCTTGCGATAAAGTCACCTATTATTCCTTGAAAGCAACTAAACTTTTGTCAAACTAAGGTATTAAGGTTTTTTTAGCTGTGGCCCAGTACACATACATCAATGAATAAAATTGTTCTCAAGGCCTTACAGGAGCGAGATGAGCAAATAAGAAAGTATCGTGAAGAAAGTACTGAAATACAGAAGACACTTCAGGTGCAGCTAGAGGAAAGAGATGCACAGCTGGATGACCTTATGGAAAAAGTGGAAAGGCAAAATAAGAGGAAAGAGGAATTAAAACAACAGTTGCAAGAAAAAGAAACGGAGCTTGAAGATATCAAGAAAGCTTATAGGTACTTAAAAGTAGTAATGTTGTAAATGCATGTTCAAATGTTAATAGGTGATATTGAGGCATGATGGGGAGATACAGTTTTTCTTTTCCCACTATGAAAGCTTGAAAGTAGGTATGTTATTTTCCTTGTTGTAGTACGAGTAATCTCTGAAGCCTCTGTGAATATGTCCCTTATATTTCAGTGTGATGAATAAGAAGTGGCAAGATAAAGGAGGATTGTTGAGCAAGCTGGAAGCACAAGTTAAACAAATGAAAGAAAACTTCGATATAAAAGAAAAGCAGCTGATTGAGGAGAGAGATAGAAGTCTTCAGGCACAGAAGTAAGTTATTTGCCTTTCTGATTGTGTTAATATGAACTCATTCAAGACAATCAGAAGCTTGGGTGTATGTATTCTCCATGCAAGATCTGAATAATAGGGTGTCCTTCAGGAGAATAGGATTGTATTTACTGAATGGTGGCTGCAGTTTTGGGGATACTTCTTGCTTGCAGTATAATGGATATATCTTATTAATGAAAAGTGCCAGCAACTGTCATTACAATATGTCTATTTCTATAGCTAACAAAATAGGAAATTCAAAAAGGAACACTTGTAGCCTAATAAAATTAGAAAGCAATTATTTAGCAGAGATAAGTGTTGGTATTTGGAAAAAGAGAGTTTCCCCATGGAAACACAGTATATTTCTGTTACTGATCTTATATTTGGAAAAATAGATAGGGCTCTTCCTTTTTGCCAAATGTATTCCAATCCAACAAAGGCTTCCACACAAAGGAAGGGGGGAGAAGCTATTTTTTGTGATTCCTGTTCCCTCTGCAGTCCCCTGTGCCTCCCAATAAGCTGCTCCAAGGGGTCTGAGTGACCCTTTGAAAACAATGTGGGAGATGGTATTGAGGCCTGTAGAGGAAAGGAAGAATTGGTGAAAATTGCTTTCTGCTTCTCTCTATCCCCTTCCCCTTCCTTCCAGTATAGCATCCTGCGTGTGGAACTGTGTTCATTGGACGTCTGGATTATATGGTTTAAACTTTAGATCATGGACATCACCAAATGATCAATATAGGAATCAAATTGATTATATAATTGGTAACAAAAGATGGAGCAGTTCCATACTCTCTGTGAAAACAAGACCAGGAGCAGACTGCAGTACAGATGAACTGGTAATATCGAAAATCAGAGTAAAGCTAAAGAAGAAGAACAAAGCAATCATAATGCCAAAATACAATGTAAATAACATCCCAGAAGAATATAAAGATCAAATAAGGAACAGATTTGAGGCTTTATATGTAGTTGACAGAGAACCAGAAGAACTATGGAGTGAAGTCAGAGACATTATCAAGGAAAAATGCAAAAAGACAATACCTCTAGTTAAAAAGAGAGAAAGACCTCAATGGATGAGTGATGAAACTCTTAAAATGGTTAAAGAGAGAAGGAAACAAAAGGAGATAGAAACATGGTTAGAACCCTAAATGCAACTATACAGCAACTAGTACGTAGGGACAGAACTATTACAATAGTTATTCTACAGAAATAGAGGACAACAAAAAGGGTAGAACAAGAGCTCTATTCCAAAAGATTAGAGAAATGAAAGGGAAATTTAAACCAAGAGTAGGGATGTTGATTAATCAACAGGGGAACACACTGACGGAGATGAAATAAAAGGAAGATGGAAGCAATACACTGAAGAACTCTATAAAAGAGATGCCAGGATGACAGATTCATTCATGGAGGAACTGTATGATGAAGAACCAGAAATTTTAGAATGCGAGGTGAAAGCTGCTGTTAAAATACTTGGAAGAAACAAATCACCAGGAACAGATGGCATACCAATAGAGTTGCTACAAGCTACTGAGACTGAATCTGTTCAAATTTTGACAAATTTGTCAAGAAATATGGAAAACTAAACAATGGCCCACAGCCTGGAAGCATTCAGTATACATCCCAATTCCAAAGAAAGGGGATCCCAGAGAATGCAGTAATTATTGAACTATTGCTTTAATATCCCATGCAAGTAAAGTAACACTCAAGATTCTACAACAAAGGCTCTTAACCTATATGGAGTGAGAAATGCCAGACATCCAGGCTGGATTTAGAAAGAGAAGAGGCACCAGAGATCATATCGCAAACATACAGTGAATAAGAGAACGGCCAAGGAATTTCAGAAGGAAATCACCCTCTGCTTTCTAGATTACAGCAAAGCCTTTGATTGTATAGATCACGAAAAACTATGGAATGCTTTAAAAGAAATGGGGTGCCACAGCATCTAATTGTCCTGATGCGCAACCTATACTCTGCACAAGAGGCTACTGTAAAGACGGCATATGGAGAAACCGATTGGTTCCCCATTAGAAAGGATGTGAGACAGGAGTGTATTTTATCACCCTGTTTTGTTTAATCTATACGCAGAACATATCATACGGAAAGGGGGATTGGACAAAGATGAAGGAGGTGTGAAAACTGGAGGGAGAAATATCAATAATTTAAAATATGCAGATGATACCATGCTACTAGCAGAAACCAGTAATGATTTGAAACGAATGCTGATGAAAGTTAAAGAGGAAAGTACAAAAGCCGGACTACAGCTGAACGTCAAGAAGACTAAAGTAATGACAACAGAAGATATATGTAACTTTAAAGTTGACAACAAGGACACTGAACTTGTCAAGGATTATCAGTACTTTGGCACAGTCATTAACCAAAATGGAGACAATAATCATAAGAAGGTTAGGACTGGGGAGGCCAGCTATGAGAGAACTAGAAAAGGTCCTCAAATGCAAAGATGTATCACTGAACACTAAAGTCAGGATCATTCATACCATGGTATTTCCGATCTCTATGTATGGATGTGAAAGTTGGACAGTGAAAAAAGCTGATAAGAGAAAAATCAACTCATTTGAAATGTAGTGTTGGAGGAGAGCTTTGTGCATACCATGTACTGTGAAAAAGACCAATAATTGAGTGTTAGAACAAATTAAACTAGAACTATCACTAGAAGCTAAAATGATGAAACTGAGGTTATCATACTTGGACACATCATGAGAAGATATTATTTACTAGAAAAGACAATAATGCTGGGGGAAAACAGAAGGGAGTAGAAAAAGAGGAAGGCCAAACAAGAGATGGATTGATTCCACAAAGGAAGCCACGGACCTGAACTTACAAGATCTGAACAGGGTAGTTCATGACAGATACTATTGGAGGTAGGTGATTTATGGGGTCGCCATAAGTCGTAATCGACTTGAAGTCACATAATAACAACAAATGTCAGATGCACAGTTGCTGGAAAAGTTTTTGTATTCTTTTTTCTCTCTCTAGAAGGCTGTTGCAACAGATCCATTTTTTCCCTTCACGGGTGTCTCCTGATTTCTACTCTATACATATACTGACTCTTCTAATGTGGTCTCTGGAATGAAATATTTATAAGACTACATTAGAGAAAATTCAGTCATGAGCATTCCTAAGAAAATGCTTGTTATGTGTGGACTAGCTACTGGGATACAATTACGAAATAATATTCTGATTGTAGGCAAGAAGTGTGTCTTTTATCCCAGTAATAGTGATATTCACTAATAGGCAAAAAAAAAAACCCTTGCAGTTTCAGAACGTACCTATAGCCCACAGATATTTCTATCTAACTTTAAAAAGCAGGGAAATTGGGCAGCTATAGTGAATGCACCAGGGGAGCAGGAGACCTGGCCTCCTCTCTGAGATACTGTACTGCCCTACTAATTTGTCAAAATGCAAACACAATTTGGGTTGGTCTTTCACATCCAATCCACTTCCTGTGTAGCTTGAAAGAATTTGGTATCGTGTACCTCTGAGCATATGGTGAGTGGTGGCAACACCTGCCATCTCTAAAGATGGAGAATTACATTATTTGATGTTTGTTGATGTTCTTCTTACTTTGCTTCTTTCCTGTGTTACTACTGTTTCTACAGAGAATCTGACCTACAAAATTAGATTTATTTTATTATTCATCATAAAAACCTGTCAAATTTATTTTTATTTCAAATCCTTTTTATTGGTCAATATCATATGATGGTGAAGACAGTGTATTGTGTTTCAAACTGGAAGTTCTGTTTCTATTTTGGGTGCATTAACAGTTGAATCTGGAACTGTAGATTGATTGAAAATCAGACTGATTACAATATGTTGCTACTTAAAGCAATGAATCTAGCTGTTGGAAAAAACAAACTTGGCCAGCCCAAGATGCATGATTTCAGCCTGCTATGCTAAAACCAATTAAGGAAAGGTGGGCATGGTCAATTAAAAACAGAGCACACCTAGAATTTTGCTAGAATATATTTCACCTACTGTTTTATCGTGTGCAAACTGAGACCCTCCTCATGTCAGTTGGAAACTATTCTGCAGAATAGTCAGTGCCATTATTCTACAATTGTTTTTGGATTTTTTAGTGTTGCAATGCGTTGCTGTGCTTCACATATTCACAGAAAGAGAAGCAAAAGAAAATGATTTACTATAGGAAACTTCACTAAAATTGCAAAGTAAACCAAAGATATTTAAAGTTACTATCTGAACTATACCAACTGCCTTAATATTGTTGCTTCCTCCGTGCTGAAACAAGATCGGCACAGCACATTTCTTGTTTGTTATTTGGGCTGATTGCAGGTGTTGCCGCCACTCACCATATGCTCAGAGGCACATGTTACCTAATTGTTCCAAGCTACACAGGAAATGGTTTGGACTGTGAAAGACCAACCCAAATTGCTCCCCTGGTGCATTCACTATAGCTGCCCAATTTCTGTGCTTTTTAAAGTTTGATAGAAATATCTGTTGGCTGCAGATATGTTCTTAAACAGCAAGGTTTTTTTGGCTATTGGTGAATTTCTCTGCTTTTTAATCCGGGAGGTAAGAAATGGGATTCTGTGCAACTTTGCTGAGAATGGATTGATCATTTGCATGCTTATTGAGTTCAGTGGGATTTGTTCCCCTGTAATCAGGGGAAACTGACTACAGAGGAGGAGGAAGGAGGAGGGAGAGCAGAGGGGAGGGGAGAAGGGGAGGTTTGATCATTTGCATGTTTATTGAGTTCAGTCATGCTTAAGATAGGTAAAACTGATGGGGGGAGGAAGAGAGGGAGGGCTGGAGTGGGCAGGGGAGGAGGAAGAAGGAAGAGGAGAGGGTAAGTAGGGGAAAGGCAGGTCTGATCATTTGCATGTTTATTGAGTTCAATGGGATTTCCTCCCGTGCAATCATGGTTAGGATCGGTAAAACTGACCATAGAGGAAGGGCTTGGGGGGGAGGAGGAATGAAGGGGAGAGGGGAGTGGAGGGGGAGGAAAGGGGCAAAAGGGAGGTGATGGGAGAGAGAAGGAGGGGAGGGCAGGCTTGATCATTTGCATGCTATTTGAGTTCAGTAGGATTTACTCCCCAGCAGTCATGCTGAGGATAGGTGAAACTGACCTGGGGGAGGTGCAGGGAGGGGGGAGGAGGGCAAGAAGGGGAGGGGGAGAGAGAAGTCCAACAGGTCTGGGTTTTTTCTCTTTTTATACTTTGAACTCTTAATACTCTGTGACTGTTTTGTATATCACAATGAAAATCTAGAGGGTTGTTAAGCAAGTGTTTCTGAGTTCAGGACTATTAAGTTTTGTAAGGTTTTGTTCTGACATTAGCTTATGGGAAGCATCAGAATGGTATGCGGGGTATTTTCAATTTCACATTGCGGAATGCGAAAAATTCATGCTGGCTATAGTATACAGCCACTGTCATATAATAACATTGTGTATAATGACATTGTGGTGTTATGAAAAGATTTAAGAGTTTAGCTTGTGTTTAGGACTTTGATGGAAAAGATGCATTCTATGGATGATGCGTTCAGAAGACAACTTGAATCAACTCTAGCAGCACATCAGGCAGAATTGCTGCAGTTAGCAAATGAAAAGCAACAACAAATTGCAGCAGCAAATGGAAAGGTGAGACATGCAATTCCTCTTTTTTATATGTTAAAAAATAAGTCTGCTACTTTTTTTCTTTGCTAGTAACATGAAGATAATTCATTAATTACTGGGGCTGCCTCAAATGAATGGTTAGTGGATGCAGAATGTGGCAATCCACCTTTGGATATGGATGGGTCAGAGTAAATACATAAAACCAGTGCTTTGGCAATTTCACCCACTACCATTCACTGTATTCAAGGTGATGGGGTTAACCTATAAAGCTGGTGTGGGGTTTATGCAACTACAGCTTCCATCACCCCTGGTCATTGGTCATGCTTGCTAGGGCTGTTAAGAGTTGTGGTTCAGCAAGATCTGGAAGGCCAAATGTTCTCCACACCTGCTGTACAACCTCTGGGCTGGCTCCTTTCTCACATGACCTTAAGGTTGGCTGGGGATGTTTTGCTACCAATAAGTCCAGAAATGGTCAGTCCAATTTCTCAAGAGTGGTCTGCAGGAGGCCCATTTCCCCCCTAATTTCTCATTAGGAAAGCTTTTTAAAGTTTGAGTGAAATTGTTCTAGAATAAATGTGTTCTCGGGGGGGGGTATGTGTTAGTCTGTTTTTGTGGGAGAGTTCACAGATGAATCCAGAAAAAAAGCCCATAGAAAGGGCTAGCAAATGCTGATTTCCTTGCTCCATTCTTCCCTGGTAGTCCCTACGTCTCCCCATAATCACTTTCAAGTGTTAGGGAACCATACTAAATTAGGAGGGTTTTGACGGAAAGGGAAATTCTGGAAAATCAGGCAGAGGTGCTTGCCAGGGGAAGGAGGGGATGGCAAAGCCAGCTCCTGCTAGCCCATCTGTGCTTTTCTCTGGATTTAGCTGATTTATACTTAAGGCATTACTTATTGTATATATTTTTTAAAAGCAGTTCAGTGTGATATAGCTTTTAAAAACACAATAATAGGTTTTGCATAATAGGGACTATACATATCGGGTAATAAGGGTTGGAGAAAACGGCCATACTTTTGTGCCTCTGTCTATCCTTCCATCCATAACATTTTCTGAAGAAATGTAAATTCATAGTATGGGTGAAACAGCAATATGTTCCTACTGAATGTTTCATTATACAAATACTGTAAGTTCACAAGGCCGTTGTTCACAACCGATATTTGCTAAATTTTATTTCAGGTTTACCACGTTGAAGAAGAAATGCGTCAGCTCCTGCAGGAGACCGCAAACAATAAAAAGGCCATGGAAGACAAAATTAAAAGACTGACAGCTGCATTGAGTGACATTCAGCAAGAGTTCTGAAATACATAGAATCCAACACTCGCGTAAAGGCTTACCAGATTCACTAAGTTAGCAGTTATTTGATGGCTGCACCCATGACGTTAGCTGGTTATTGAAAATTATTCTCCTGGAAAAAAATGCTACATATTGGCATGACTTATATTTGCACTTTATGTATAATAGTTTCAAAATTGTTAACTTTCATAGAACTGTCTACTGTCACTAAAGTTCAAGAAAAATTAAATTTACTATAAAAAAGTAGTTCAATACTAAAGAGGTGATTCAAAAGTCTGAAGAACTCTCCAAACTTGGATAGGCTTAAAAATTGGTCTTTCCTCCTTTTAGTACTAAGGCACAGTAATCTTATACTTGCTGGGGCTGGGGGGAAACATACACCAGTGTGCGCACTGCTCTATGCAGTGGGTTCCCAGTCCAAGAGGCAGCCAATGAACTCATACCATTTCTCCTGCTATACTCACATACCTCACCAAATAGGAACATAGGATGTTGCCCTATACTTAGTCAGGTCCATTGGTCCATCTAGCTTAGTATTGTCTATACTGACTGGCAGCAGCTCTCTAGGGTTTCAGACAAGGAGTCTTCCAGATGCTGGGGATTGAACCTGCTCTACCACTGAGCTGCAGCCCTTTCCCACAAACAACGCTGCCGTAACACTCCACCTCCAGTGCCATATCCAGCAATGATCCTGTTACTGCTAGTCTGTCTATGGAAGGGGTTTGAATCCCCTTATGCTGCTCCCAACCACTGTTTTTAAACACAACACACAAGATGCTATATCACAGATTTCTCTGGGACAAGGGTTCAAGGTTTCCCTCTTTCCCCCCTCCGCGGAAGAAAAACTTTTTTTTGCCAACCAGTACAGGCAGCCACAGCCTCACATAACAGCAACCACCGGTACCTTGTCATCCTGGGCATGCGGTTAAGAAGCAGGGAAAGAGAGTTCAAGCCCCATCAAGGGGGGGGGAGGAAACATGCCCACTCACCTTCAGGAGGGTTCATAAGTACCCTTACCAGGGTAGTTGTACCACACAGGGTTGTTGTGAGGACAAAAGGGGGGTGGGAGAACCATGTTTCTACCCCACCTTGAGTTGCTTGGGGGGAAAAGGTGGAATATAAGTGTAATAATCAGGGCTGTAGTCATCTGGGGACACGGGGTCATAGACCCCTTACGTTTTTGGGAGCAGGATCCCAGCCAGATACCTACGCATGAGCCAATCATCATGAAAGGGAGCATGTTAGTCACTGAGAACAGTCCTTATCCTTTTGTGCTGATTGGAGCCAATCGGAGTGGAGGAAGGCAGTCATCCACTGAGAAGACTCTTCTCAGTAGCTAATATACAGACTCCCCTTTCCTGCTGATTGGCTCCTAGCAACATCTGTTGTAGTTGAGTATGGGCCCAGAGAGCAAGGGAGTTGAGGAAAGTGGAAAAGGGAATGTGACAGTGAGGGGGCAAGTGATTATTATGAAGGAACCCTGCACTTCTAAATTTGCCACTACACTTCCTGGATAATAAAATTAACAGGGACAAAAGTCTTTCAAGGACTGAAACCTACCCTGGTGTGTGGGTTTTTGTTTAAAGTACTTTTCAGATAGAGCAGGATTCGCTCTTCATGAAGTAATGACGGTTTAGTGCCATCCTGTGTATGTTTACTCGGAAGTAAATACCCCCATACTGAGCTCAATGGCGTGCTTATCTCATGTCAGCGTGCACCGACTTGAGGCGCAACCCATTAGAAGTTATTTGCGCGGAAGTAAAGCCCTATTATTATGCCCAAAGAAACGATAAAAGCGCGCTCAGACACTGGGAAGGTAGGTTTCCCTCGCTATTGACTCCTTCACACCATGGAAAACAATGTGCCAAGCCCTGTACGATTCGTGTTGAAGGAGGGTTGAAACCCACTCACCCATATAAACCCCTCAGGCTCCACCTTAAAAAAAGCAACAAGCCTCTTTTCTCTCTTCCCTACACAAAACTTTGTCTCCCAGCAACTGCGTGGGTAGCGTCACTTCCTTTCTCCTCAGACCAGCCAGCGGTGGGCGAAGAGGTCTGGTTCCACTCAGGGCCCAGCTGCGCTCCCTCACGGCCGGAGGAAGGCAGCCCGGGAGAGCCACGTGGGGACGCCGCAGCCGGGGAAACCCCGCTGGCCGAGCTTGGGGGGGATGCAGCATGGCCGCGGCGGCACTGGTTGAGTTGGTTTCCAGCAGTAGCAGCGGTGGGAGCCTGGAAGGCGGCGCAGGCACGGCGGGCGCAAACAGCAGCAGCAGCCGGCATGAGAAGAGCCTGGGGCTCCTCACCACCAAGTTCGTGTCCCTCCTGCAGGAGGCCAAGGACGGCGTCCTCGACTTGAAAGCGGTGCGTGGTACGGGGAGGAAAAGATGGTGGGCTTCTTTGGGGAGGCAGCCAGGGTTTGGGGGTGTTTGGGTTGCGTGTGGGGAGTCCTGCGATTGGGGGAGGAGATGAAGAAATGAAGGTGTCTGTGTAGCGTGTTTATGGGGGGGAGAGGCCCTTTATGTTCTGAGGGATCCAAAGGGAGAATCTGCGGACTAGGATCTGGTGAGGGGGGAAATGCAGAGTCAGATTAGGAAAGCTAAAGGTCCATTTGTAATATATGTTTATTCGCCCCTTTCCTCGAGCCAGCGTACGCGGTTTTGTTACCTTACCTCCCCTGCCGCACTTTATCTTCACAGCAACTCTGCGAAGTAGGCTAGTCTTAGGGTTCAGTTGCTTACCAATGCATTTATGTCCCATGTTAGTCTTGTTTCCTTCTGCATGCAAGTGACTTGATATCTCCGTTTTCTCTAAGGAACTGTGGGCAGTATGAACTTTCTGCTCTTTCTCCCACTGTCTCTTATCTCCGCAAACAGCTCTGTAAGGTTGGTTAGGCTGAGAAATGGTGACTGGCTCAAACGCGCACAATAAACTTCTGTGGCTGAACAGGAATTCGAACCCAGGTCTCTCTAGTCTAAACCCAGTCCTTAACTGCTACATTTGCTGAGCTAGCTCGTGGCCCGCAAACACTCTTTGCCTATATGCTCTTTACATCATTGTGTGTTTGAGACCAGCTGATGGAAATTTTGGGGGCATTACCATGCCCCCCATGAATTCTTGCAACATGTGGAGGATAACTCTGTATAGGACTTCTTCTCTCCCCCCCCCCCCCGAGTTTGTATTTCCTGGAAATGTTCTTAAGTAGAAGTGTGCATAACTTCTGAACTCTTGCAGCATCTCTGTATTGGAGAGGTGGATGGAGGTGTTTAGGAGGTGTTGGATTCAGGTAGCTTCCTTTTTTAGGGGGAGTAGGAGAAGGTGTAGCTAAGCAGTAGAGTTATGTTAAGAAATCAGTGTTGTGTTTTGAGGAGATACCAAGTTAGGAAGATAGGGAACTGCATGAAAATCACACCTGAGAATTGTTGGCCTAAGGCTGTAGAGTGAATTCCTTGGAGAAGTGAGATTTGAATCCAGCTCTCTCCTGTAATCCAAGCTGGGGTGATGAGAAATCTTAGGCAAAATAGACAATGTTTTTGTAAAGAATTTTGAGGGGTTGTAGTGGTGGTGAGTTTGGAGCAGCTATGGAAAGGAAGTTGTGGGGGGTCATGATCAGGTGGTTCTAGTCCTGGAGTTGGATAAAGGTTGTAATTCCGGCTGTATTCTGCACTCCATTGATGGCCCAGGGCCATCTATTTAAATGGAAATGATAACGGCCTGTTTCCCAAGACCCTTTAATACACAGGGAAAAGGAAAGATTGTAAAATATAAAACAATTCTCCCCCCCCCCCAAAAAAAAATACAAGCTCGCAGCAACAGCAGTAAGTCCCAATGAATTCATTAGGTTTTGTGTCCAAGTTAACATGTCTAGGATCAACTTATCTGAATACTCTTACTAGTAGAGTAGGTTAGTCCTTTGCTCCAGCACCAGAAATTGAAGCGTTTCCAACATATATTTAGCTCACGTTTATATTCACCTGGGTAAAGCAGTTGCATTCCAGCTAAGGATAAATTTGTACATTACCCAACTGAAGATCCTCTGCATGGCAGAGAAGCATGTGTGTGCACCTTCCTCTATCATGCATCATGAAGGAGAATGTAATGTGAATGCTCCTCATATAACTAGTTAATGCTAGGTCAGTTAAGCAAAAGATCCCCCTCATCCATGATGTGATCCCGGATGAGAGGGCAGGCCTGGCTTGCATCACAGAGACCTGGATGGATGAGGCTGCGGGTCCCATCTTAGTGGCCGCATGCCCCACTGGGTTTCTGTTTGCGCAGCAGCTGAGGATTGGTGGCCGGGGGGGGGGAGGAGTGGCAGTTCCCTGTTTCTCTCCAGGATACCACTCTGTGAGACTAAGATCACTGATTGTCTCTACTGGCGATTGGGCCCAACGGGCAGTCTCGGGTTTCTATTGATTTATCGGCCACCACGCTGCACCTCAGACTCCGTGGCCGAGGTGCTGGAGGTGGTCTCGGATGTATGTGCGCAATCCCCAAACTTGGTAGTTCTGGGGGATTTTAATGTGCACTCCGAGGCCCCTCTCTCAGGAGCGGCCCGAGACTTTCTGGATTCGATGGCAGCCTGGGAGCTACAACCTATTCAAACAGGACCTACTCATGCAGCAGGTCATGCCCTTGACCTGGTCTTTTTGTCAGGAGAGGTGGGCAGCGACTTGGAAGTCTGGTCACTGCCCCCCTGTCCTGGTTGGACCATTATTTGGTCAGAATAGACCTTCATGTGTCCCCTCCCCCTCAGAGAACTGGAGGGCTCACCAGGACGTTTCGCCCGAGGCGGCTGTTGAACCTGGATGGCTTCATACGCGAACTGGGAGATTTTCTAAATGCTATTGATGGCCAATCAGCTGAGACCTTGGTGTCCAGCTGGAATGCAGGGGTGACCGAGGCGGTGGACCGGTTGGCCCCGAAACGCCCCCTCCCTTTAGATAGATGCAGGACAGCACCTTGGTACACCCCACGGTTGCGTGGCTTACGGCAGGAGGTAAGACGGCTTGAACGCCGTTGGTGAAAGACACGTGCAGAGGCGGATAGAACTCAGAGTAGAGTAGCAGTGGCCGCTTACCAGACGGCAATGAGGAGAGCAAAAAGGGAGTTTTTTGCGGCCTCCATAGCTGCTGCGGAAAGCTGCCCAAGGAGACTGTTTCAGGTGGTCCAAAGCTTGGTGAGGCCAGCTGTGCCAGACCCGACAGAACATGCCTTGGCCTCCTGTAATGACTTCGCAAAAATTTGCGGACAAAATCGATTACATCAAGAATTCCCCTGCCACAGCCTCAGTAATGGAACCAGAAATAACCATCGAACCCTCAGGGTCTTGGGATAGTTAACAGCTTCCTTCCTCTGAGGAAATCACCAGGGCCCTATCCTCGCTTAAACCAACTTCTTGTATACTCGACCCTTGCCCAGCGTGGCTTATTATGAGCTGTAAAGACAAACTTGGCAAGTGGATTAAGGCAATGGTGAATGCGTCTCTTGATGAAGGCCATCTGCCATCAGCCTTTAAAGAGGCAGTAGTAACCCCAATTTTGAAAAAGCCCTCCTCAGACCCCTTGGATTTAAACAATTTCCGCCCAGTTTCAAATCTGCCATTCCTGGGTAAATTGGTCGAATGGGTGGTGGCGATTCAATTACAGGTGTACTTAGATGAAGTGAACTACCTTGATCCATTTCAATCAGGATTCTGACCCAGTCATGGGACACAAGTAGCCCTGGTGGATGACGTGAGAAGGGCACTAGATAGAGGGGAGCATATCCTCCTTGTTCTCCTGGACCTTTCGGCGGCTTTCGACACTGTCAACCACGATATCTTGTTAGATCGCCTTGAGACTCTGGGGATTGGAGGCACAGTTTTACGGTGGTTCCGCTCCTTCCTCTCTGGGAGATACCAGAGAGTGGTACTGAGAGAGGAGGTCTTGGAGCCTTGGCCTCTTACATGTGGGGTACCACAGGGCTCTATCCTCTCTCCCCGATGTTTTTTTATGTCTATGTAAGGCCACTGGGAGATATCATCAGGAGATCTGGACTGCAATTCCATCAATACGCAGATGATACCCAGATTTTCCTCTCATTTAAGTCCCCCCCACTGGTGGCGATAGAAAGGCTATCTAATTGTCTGGAGGCTGTGAGGGATTGGATGAGCAGGAGTAAACTTAGACTGAATCCCGATAAAACCGAGGTTCTGTTGGTGGGTGATAAAGAGAAGCTGGGGATTACGGATTTGGTGCTTAATGGGATACAACTGCCCCTAAGAGATCATGTCCAGAGTTTGGGGGTCATTCTTGACTCCCAGCTATCCATGGAGGCACAGGTAGCAGCTGTTAGTCGGGTGGCGCTTTACCAACTTCACCTCATTCGTAGGATACGCCCTTACCTCCTGAGCCACCTGCTCCCTAATGTGGTACATGCTCTGGTTCTGTCCCGGCTGGACTATTGTAATGCATTATATGTGGGTCTTCCCTGGAGAACGGTCCGTAAGCTGCAACTAGTGCAGAATGTGGTGGCTCACCTGATTAAGGGCTGCCGCCGCCATGATCATATTACCCCAGTACTTAAGGAACTGCACTGGCTACCTGTGGTTGCTAGGGCCAAATTTAAGATCCTGGCTTTAACTTTCAAGGCGCTCTAGAGGATGGCCCACTTTACCTACAGAGTCACCTCCACTCGCACCAGGGGCGCCGGCTTACAAGATCGTCCTTGAATGGTTCACTTCTTATTCCCCCAACAAAAGCAGCGAGATAGGGGAGGACACGGTCCAGAGCTTTTTCAGTAGTGGCTCCCTCACTTTGGAATTCTTTGCCAACTGACCTCCGTCAGGCCCCTTCCTTGTTATGCTTTCGTCAGACCTTGAAAACCTGGCTCTTTAACCAAGCTTGGGAAGGGGGTTAAGGTGGCAGAGGGTAGTTCCGTGGAGGTTTATTCAGTTTTAAAATTTTATATTGTTTGCTTTTTGAATCGTTTTTACATGGATTGTATTGTATTTTGTTGTACATCGCCCAGAGTGGCAGATTAACCTCTGACAGATGGGCGTCTAACAAATCTAATAAATAAATAAATGGGTTCTAATGGATCTAGTCAGAGGCTGTGTACATCATATGTTTCAAGCACATGACTTCCCCCCAAAAATCATGGAAACTGTAGTTTGTTAAGGATGCTGGGAATTGTAGCTCTATGAGGGGTAGACAACAGTTCTGAAGATTCTTTTGTGGGAAGTCATGTGCTTTAAATGTATGGTGTGTACACAACCTAAGTCAGATGTAGTGATGATTTCAGTGAGATTTAAATATAGCTAACAGTCTGGCTCCAAGCTTACCACATGTGCATGCCTTTTCCTTTAAACATGGGGATGGGAGAAGTGATATCTTATGTAAAGGCCTGCTTGTGAACTGGTCATGTTATACATTACGTTTTGTGCAAGGTGGAGAGAGTCATGTGCATCCATTGTACCATGGGAAAATGATCTTTGGGCGAGTATACCAACCAGCTCTTAGACCTACATTGCTGTATTAAGATTCCATCTTCACTCCAATTAAAGCAGGGATGGGGAACGTTTTTCAACCTGAGGGTCAAATTCTCTCTGACGGGTCCTATGCCAAAAGTGGGTGGGACCAGAGGCAAAAGTGGGTAGAGCAATAAATGTGATTCTTAGTTTTGTACAGTAGGTTACATTCCTGCCATGCGGAAGTTTGGTTTCTAGATATGCACCCGTCTTTACCACTATCCATTCAGGCAAAAAGCATTATCCCAGTTAAAGGGCATATTTTAGCCAGGCAAAACCACTTGCGAAGGGCTCTGAGAAGGGCTGGTGAGGAGTGTGGACAAGAGAGGTGGTGTGACCTGGGGAGAGTCCTGAGGACTACATGAGAGGCCACATTCAGCCCCCAGGCCTGAGTTTCCCTGCCCTTGACTGAAAGACATGTTAGCATGGAACTCTATATGTGTGTAGATGTGGCTGAGTCGTTGTCCTTTGTTTAGGAATTCTGAAAAGTTCAATCTCATAATTAATCCTGATTGGAAAGTATGGAAGAGCGTACTTAATGGGTGCACTGTGCACATTATTGGGTTTCATCTCTACGGGATTCACTCCTGCATCTGGTTTTGTGGTCTACACACAGTGTTGTGATTGCTTGAGTGTTGTAAAAATGGAGAGAGCAGGAGGATATATGAGACCGTAGTAAAGAAGATAAATCAAGTGGTGGCAGTTTGTGATTTCCTTTGTTAGTCACTTCTCTTAATATATTTCCCTTGTGCACTGGTCCATACCCGTTTTACAAAGATATGTGTAGTTTTGTAACTCAGGAATTTGGCTCCGTTTGAGTGGGGGGAAATATGTGCATCATGTAGTTTTGTTCCTTGGCAGCCGTATCTCTTGATATCATACAGTGTTAGGTTAGTGAGTGATAGATGAGTGTGACCAGCCAAAAAGAGCCTCCTGGGCCAAATTGGGCAGCCTGAGGGGCCTAATTTGACCCTTAAGCTGACGGTTTCTCACTGCTGACATAGCAGATTTCCTTATATGTTTTGCAACAACAAAAGACATTTCTTGTAGGCGTTTTAGAACATAACATGTATGGAGGTGTGTAAGAAAGTAGTCCATAGTTTTGTTTGCAATATTATGCCTCAATACTGGGTGATTTTTTTCGATCAGCTAGGAATGTCATGATAACTGTCCCAGGATATATTTAAATATGCTTTAGATGTTTACTGCTGGTCAGTATTCTTTGTTGTTACCTGTTTTCTGCCAAGTTTTGATATTCCCCTAATTTCCAAAAAGCACCCTTATACTGATTTTTTTTCCTTTAATTGAAACCAGTGCCAAAAATGTACTGAATTGAAAAATGTACTGAAATTCAAATGTTTGAATTTGCAAATGTACTGCAACACTTCTATAAAAAAAAACCTTTTTTTACTATGCTGTAAGAGAAATCCAGGTTTAGCAGCATAGATCAATTCTGGTTAAATCACATTTGCCTTATCTTCCCTCTGTTATTAGCTGGAGATACAGTGGAACAGGACTAATGGAAGCTGGAGTTTTAATTTTGTGCTTAGGATTGTGTCTTTAGTTTTGAATGATCATCTGTAAACACAGATTTGGAGAAGATTGTTATAGGCTGAATTGATGGTTGCAGCCTGGATCAAAACAACGAATGTGATTTACATTGCTTCTCCAGTATGGACATGGAAACATATCTTGGAGATGAAGAAGCTACCACTGAAAGCTGTATTTTTTGTGGTTGCTAGAAAGTATATGTGTATATCCCTGGGTTAAAGAACAATCCAAAGTCCTATTTGTTGGAATAGGAGGAGAAGTAAAAGAGGTGTCTTTCACAAAATAATACTAAAGTGAAATATGTCTGTTGGAATGGGGGTGGAGACTCAGGCAGCCTGATCCTCAAAGAATTCACATTGGTAAGAGTCCTGGACCCATGCCAATGCAAAAGTTTGACACTCACAGCTTAGGCTGCTAATCACGTTGGCTGTTACTTGCAGGTTGAACTTTACTCGCTTTCTGCTGTTACTTTCAGCAACACTGTGGATGCAATAATGCAAAGTGTCCTAGAGCACATCGCTCAAGCATCCCTGGTTTTAACTTTTTTTCTTTTCATCTTGTTACTACTTATGCTCATAAGGTCCGTGATTTCGTTCATTTAGTGTGTTCATCACTGAGGTTCCCTCTTAATCATTGCCCTTTGTATTTGGAATGATAACAAAATGATAACAAACTTATAATAACATTGTACTTCCATAAAAGATGTTAAGAAGTCTATCTTCCTTTGCTACAATGAATTATCAATTCCCCCTCCCTCCCACTAGTCTTAGTCCCATATTTTTTTTAAAATGCCAGATTATTCCTTCGTTTCCAGTTGAAGAAAGGCCATACTATCTTTTCAACTCCCCCCTCACCATTTCCCCACTTCTCATGCATGGCTAATTCTGAAAGAACTTGTTCCCATGTGGGGACTTCTATGAGCATGTTTTGAGAAAGTCATTCTAATAGGCATTTTGTTTGTTTGAAGGTGACTGTCCCTGTCCCAGAGTCGGGGAGGGTGGTCTGAGGCATCCAATTGGACATCTGTGACTGTGGCAGGTTGAAGATCTACCATTTTAGGCTTGTGATTAATATTCTCTAGGAGGTTTGTACAGCTTCACTGAAGCTGTTTAATGAGGCTCCCCTTTTGCCCTTCATCTGCATATATTGTTCTTTCTCTTACTAGGCTGCAGATACACTTGCTGTGAGACAAAAAAGGCGGATTTACGACATCACCAATGTTTTGGAAGGGATAGATCTCATAGAAAAAAAGTCAAAAAACAGTATCCAGTGGAAGTAAGGAACCAATTTTATTTTTTTTTCCGCATAGAAATGTTGAAGGCTATTTCCCTTCACAGGATGAATGTTATAATTGTTAGATATTTTTGTAATGGTAATAATATATGTCAGCAACCATCCATTTCTGTTATCTCTGCAGGCACTAGTCTGCAGACAGTGGTTTGGCAGAACCTGGAAATACATTTTGCCAGAAATACGAACTCTTTCATTGGTGGTCAGGCAACAGAGGCATCGCAATTTCAAGACATCACAAATGAAAACCCAAAAAGAGATGGCTTACCTCTGTTGTGCACAACTTTTGAAAAAAGTTTTTCCCTTACAAATGCAACTGCTAGCACATTCTTATATCACATGTTGATTAAAATTTGATATGATTGACATAGATAAAATTTTCAGTGCACCATCCTTGCCTTTTGTTCTGCTCAGCAACTTATAAGGCTGTATCATAATGGAAATGGAATACTTGCTGATCCAGTACAAAAATGATCCATATATGGTGAGTAAGAAAAATAGAATCTGAGCCTGGTGGTCCATGATTCATGTGTAAGACTTGGAGCCCAGGCAAACTCAGCAAACATAACAGATCAGGTCCCATAGACTCATCTTCTGCAGGTGATAAAACAAGACTGTGAAGAAGTCAGTGAGTTGCTTGGAGAGCTACATGGGACCTTAAAACTTTTTTTCACAAGTTGTGCACCTGAAAATTAAATGTTAATGCAGCATAGGAAGCTTCTAATGCTTGTCTGTGTGGGGCTGTCAATACATTGGGCCAGTTCTAAATCATCTTGTCTTGATCCCCAGTCTATTTTTCTAAGCTGTACATGAGCGATAAACAATAAGCAGAATTAAATGTCCATGTTTTAGTAGACATGTAGGTGAACATTGGTTAAAGTATGAAAATAACATTTTCTAAGTTGTTCCCACTGTTAAAAGAAACAACTAGATGAGGCAGCTGTTATGAAAAAGAATTTGAATGTTCAATCAAAGTAGTAGAAGAGAAAAAAACCAGATAGGCATGTGTTTTTGTCTGTCTTAAAAATGTTTACAATTTTGAAATTTGGATGTAGTTTTAAAATTGTTTAAATATGTGTTTTAATTGTAGATCGAAGTTTTAGTTTGTACACTGCCCAGAGAGCTTCAGCTATGGGGCGGTATAGAAATTTAATTAAATAAATAAATAAATAATTTTTCAGCTATATAATTTTTCATTCACCTCACACACGGGGACCTGTGGCCCTCCTGATGTTGCTGGACTTCAGTTCCCATCATACCTGATTTTTGGCCATGCTGACAGGCCAATGGGAGAGAAAGGCCAACAGCAGGTTCCCTACTCCTATCATACCAAATCAAAAATGTTATTCTAGCTTAGCTCAGGACACCCTTTATAAAATTAACGCTTCTTAAAAACACTATTATAATTTCTTTGCTGTTTTTGCCTATTTGTTGTTTGGTAGCATTAACTTTTTGCTCTCTTAAGAGGTGTTGGTGCCGGTTGTAACACAAAGGAAGTCGTAGATAGACTGAGATACCTTGAAGCAGAAATTGAAAATTTAGAACTAAAAGAAAAGGAGCTGGATCAGCAGAAATTGTGGTTACAGCAAAGCATCAAAAATGTTAAGGAAGATTCTACAAATAAAAGATATCCTTTAAAACATGCTGTGTGATTCTTGCAAATAGAATTATTGCAACTATCCTTTGGTGAAACAAGGCACACAGAAAATGGAGATGGGAGAAGTGATGGGCATTTTCTGTAATGGAGGTTAGGGGAGAAGGTTGCAAACAGTTAGGCTAATTCTCTGTCTGGCTATTGGAAGTGAGCGGTGGAGGCAGAGTTTCTTGGTGGAATAATGAGGAAAGTGAATTGTACATCGTGTATGCCATCTTACCTCCAGTCCAACTAAGGACAAAATGCCATTGGTAGCTTATTATTAGCTACCAGTTTGATCCCATTCATCTTTACTCAGGAGTAAGTGTCATCATATTTACTGTCTTGGATCAAAAGGTGTCATTTCAAGAATGGAAAGCATTTCTGCTCACACAAGGCAGGGCTCAGTTTTCACTTATTCCCCACCCACTGCAGCTTTCTGCACTATGTTGCATGTTGATACAGAAGGTCCCACAATCTTCAGATGCCGTTTCTGGGCTGCAGGAAATAAGGGTGCCAGCATTAACTAAAATAAGGTATCCTGACTTTTACAAAAAAACATTTTCCACTTACGCAATTGCACCTTTGGATTCAGGCCAATGAGCTTAGTCTCCAGTAAGATCATCTAGGCCATTTTATATCCCAAGTTATAAAATGGGAGGAGCCTATTTTTAACTGTACAATTTCTGTCATTGCCCCATTTTATACCAGGCAAAATATTGAAATAGAACTGTTGTAAACTTCCAAAAATTTAATTGAAAAGGTCAGCAGACTTGTGTTATCTGTTTGTTCTGAAAATTTCCTTGACGCAGACCACTTTTTCCTACATCACACATGAAGACATTTGTGACTGCTTCAGTGGTAAGTTGCTGAGAATTTTGATCTGTTTGTAAATGGTACCAAGGGAAAACCCACTAGTGTCCACTGTGGTCCACATAAGAGTTGCTGCCGTTGGTTTAATCACACAGCAGTTGATTGAAAATAATATTGAGTTAGCTTTCTGTTTTTGCAGATGTGGGGATATATCTGTATTATTAAAGAAATCCTCAAGAACCATTAGCAGAAGACCAACTTGCTTTCACTTTATGTTATGAATGGAGAACTTGTTGCCTTCTAGATGTTCTTAACTCCCATCAACTTTAATTATTGGCTATGGCTCATGGAAGTTGCAGTCTAACAACATCTGCTTTATGCGCCCCTGCTTTATGCAGACCTGGACTTGGGCTGCAATCTTAAAATACACAAAAGAGTAAGCCCCGTTGAACACAGTGGGACTTAACTTGTGAGTAAATATGTTAAAGAGAAGGCAGCACCAGATTTTAATTTTTTTTTTATTTTTTTGGTGGTAGGGGTGAGGAAATAAAGCTGGCAAAATACAGAAAAGTGAAATGGCCAATTTGGGATCACTTAGAGCTTCTTTCTCAGAAATATGACATTTCAAATTGATCATGTAAATTTGCAAGTATTAAGCTGGATTTTATGTTGTACATTTATTTTTATAGGTATTCATGTCCTATTGACCATGTCCTCTGCACAGTTTTTAAAAATTGATTGTGTAGCCTTCAGGAATGTGTGTGCATGCATGTAGTTAACACTTGACAATTACTCTATAACCAGGGGATACACTACTAGCAATTCAGGCTCCTTCCGGGACACAGTTAGAAGTTCCTGTACCTCATGTGGTATGTATATACAGTTGTTTTAAACTGCTTGATTAGAAAAAAAAAATTGTGTCCAAGCAGCACCTGTACTCTAATTGGGGGTTATGCTTGAGGAATGACTTTGTTTAATGAATAACACAGAATAATATTTCTAGTACCTTTTATGATAGTATTTTTTATGTTCTTAAAAACATGCAGCATTCATTATTTCAACTATTTTGATATAAATTATTACTTTGGTAAGGGTATTGGTTGTGTGTGTGTGTTTTATTTGTTTTCCCTTTTGCTCTTATGGAAATGATCTTTGCCTAGTTCTTACAGTATTGCGTCTCCAGGAGGGAGGGAAGTTGTGCTTGGGACGTGATCACCTGGGGAGCGGGGGAGGCAACTGCAGTGGTTCTAGGTAAGGAGAGGTATGGTGTAGGAGAGGGGGCAGACCAGGTAAAGGGCAGACCTCACAGACAATTGGTGCTTGTGCCATGTGCTGGCCCTCTCTCCAGTCTGAAGAATTGCAGTTGACTTATCAGCCAGCCCTTGGGTCTGTGGCTGGTGCTGTTGAATGTCTAGCCCAGGGGTTCTCAACAAGTGGAGAATTCCCCCCCGGGGGGGAATTTTAGGGTTCCGGGGGGGAATTGGGGCCACTATTCAGCAAAGTGTGGTGTCCTGTAGATTATGTACAATCTGTAAAATTGTAGTTAGTTTTTAATTTAATCTGCGACATTCAATAAAGTTTATTGAATGTCACAGATTAAAATCAATTCTTGAACATGCAGCATTATTTTCATTTGCAAAATTAAATTCTTATTTAAAGACCAGAAAGTGCTCCAAGAAATTGTGTTATAATATAAACTAAGAAATTTTTCTCTGACGAGAAACACCACCGTCAGTCACAAAACGTCAACACGCTATGAGAGACTATCTTGGGAAGGGGGGAATTATATTCTGAACAATGGTGAAAGGGGGGAATGGAGCAAAAAAGGTTGAGAACCACACTCTATCCAGTTTTTAAAAATATCTCCCTTTTTCATGACTTGATTGTGGATGAGGAGGCCGACCTGGTCTGTGTTACTGAGACCTGGGTGGGTGAGCAGGGTGGAGTGTGTCTCACCCAGCTGTGCCTACCTGGATACTCAGTTCAGCATCAAGGGAGATTCGAGGGTTGGGGAAGGGGTGTTGCTGTGGTCTATAGGGGTTCCATCTCCCTCTCCAGGCTTCCTGTCCGCTTGAGTGGGGATCTGTTCTAGAGTGTCTGTACCTGGTGTTGGGTAATCGGGACAGATTAGGGATTCTGCTGGTTTACAGCCCGCCTCGCTGCCCAGCAGTCTCCCTGCCTGAGCTGACAGAAATAGTCTTGGATATGGTGTCGAAGACTGCCGTGACAACCATGGGGCTATCCCAGCATGTCTTCCACTCAACTCATGTGGCAGGCCACACTCTGGATCTGGGTTTTTTTACTAGGTGGTGATCTCTGCCCCTTTACATCTGCAGATGTGGCAGTGGATGTTCTAGATCAGTGTCTTGCCTTGGTAATGGACTGGATGAGAGCCAATAAACTGAAGCTTAATCCAGACAAGACTGAGGCACTGTTAGTGGGTGGCTCCCTAAACCTGGAGGATGAGGCATGGCTTACTCTGGATGCGGGTATACTCCCTCTGAAGGAGCAACTATTTAGCTTGGGGGTACTTCTGGATCCATTACTGTTGCTTGAGGCTCAAGTAACAGTGGTTACATATCGAGTGCCTTTCAACAGCATCAGCTCATGGTGCAGCTGTGCCTCTATCTGGACAGGGATAACCTAACTTCAGTTGTCTACACTCTGGTAACCTAGGATGGACTACTGCAATGCATTATACATTCGGAAACTGCAGCTAGTGCAGAATTAGGGAGCAAGACTGTTGACCAGAATCGGATGGACGGAACATATAAGACCTATTCTGGCATGACTGCACTGGCTACCAATTAGTTTCTGAGCTCAATTTAAAGTGCTGGTTTTGACCTATAAAGCCTTACGCAGTCCAGGACCGCAGTACCTCAAGGACAACCTCTCCCCACAGTTTTGCGTGTCCCTCACCTGATGTCATCTGACATCAGGAGACGGACAGATGGATGTGACTTGGCTCAAGTGGCCTCACGGCCCAAATGGGAAGATCTGGTGGGTCTAATTATGCCCCTAGGTCACAGGTTCCCCAACTGTGGTATAAGTGGAACAATTGCCACCAAAAGCTGTGGTGACATTCACTGGAATTTTGATGTAGTTCTGTAATAGCGAATTCAGTGTGCATGGTCATTTCTAGATAATTTGTTTCCTGACATCTCGTGATGGTCTTGATCATGTGAAGATATAGGGAGTTTATTATGTGACACACTTTAGAAGTAGGAGCGAAGGGATACCTGTATTTTTCTTTATGCATTGATAATATTAGAAACATGATGCTCTTGTATTCAGAAGAAGCCAACAAGGGTCAACTTATCACGAAACAGATTCTCTACTTTCATCTACAGCTTTTTACTTCAATTAAATTTGGCTTAATTGCTGATTCTACTTCCATAAAGGATTGTAATTTTACCTTTTATCTATGTTTCCTTTCTAAAGAGACAAAACAAATACCAGATCAATCTAAAGAGTCATTCGGGGCCTATCCAAGTGCTGCTTATTAATAAAGAGTCCAGTTCCTCAAAGCCAGTGGTTTTTCCAGTACCTCCACCTGATGACCTCATGCAACCTCCAGCTCCATTGACTTCCCCTAAACCTAATGCAGATCCTCAGAAGTTACAAGAATTTAGAGACACTCATCAGGGGCAATCCCTTCCACGGATACCACCAGTCACAGTTATGCCATCAGGTAGATGCAGTAACTCCTTTGCCTCATAGAAATTAACAGGAAAACTAGGGTACAGTAGCAGTCGGTACTACTCTTCCTACTCTTTCTTGACTGTCTTATTAGGTTTCCAGGGATTTTGAGCTGTGATTCAGCAGCATGTTGAAGAATACCTCAGTGACCAGGAATGTCATGTTGAAAAGTATGCTAAAGACAGGACCAAGCAAGGAAGCCTGGTGGTTTCTTATACAATACAATAGTGCTATCTAAAGGTCTGTTTAGTTGTCTACTGAGACTGAAATAACATTACTGCAGATGTAGTGATTTCCTGTTTCCCAAACATACCTATTCCTTAGTGGTAGCTAGTTAACCATGCACTGTGTACTTTACAGGAGGTGGGGCGTAACCATTTTTTAGATGGAAGTACAATATTGAGTGACATCTTCTATATTTGACTACTCTAAAATCTAGCAACATAATCCATGTATCAAGAATTACTTTTTGAGGGTAATCAGCAGAACTGCTCCCTTTGAATCTTTAACACGTTTCAAGGCATACAAAACAAGACGTATATATTTTGCTACATTAATGTCACTGCAAACACATGTATGCTAATATTTTACAAAATGTGAGCTTATGGTAACGAGAGTTTGCCTTATATCAAAAAGGTAGTGTTCCATTAATTTGTCTATTGCATTGAGTTAATATTGTCAGTTTCTAATGGGAACTTTTCCACTCTCTAGACATGAGTTTCCAAGATAGCCCAACTCCTGAAACTCTTTATGCCAGCATTCCAGAATCAGAGCTGTATGACAGCGTGATAACAGAAACCACACCTAGCTCAAATACCTGCCAGTCCTTCTTTCCACTGGATGTTAATAGAATTCTGAAGCCAAATACATTTGACATAGCAAAGATGGATGAGCCTGGAGGTAAATAATATATTTCTCTTGATGCCAACTTTGAGAGGGGAAGGGGGAAGGTGGTCATTGTGCTAAAATGCAAAACAGAAAAGCAGCCTAGTGCTGCTATTTGATGACAGTATTGTAATTGTGGGCTTTCTATTTGATGGCTTAACACTGGCTGAATTTCTGTGAGAGAACCTTTACTCCTATAGTTGTTTTGTGAGATGCTGAAGCAAATGTTCATGGGCAAATAGGTTTGGTGGGAAAGGGGCTTTTGGATCCTCCCAATTACCCTTTCCACACCAGTCCATTCCAGTATCTACTGTGGTGCTTAAAAAAAGGCCCTTGCAATGCTGTAGAGCCAGTCAGTTTTGGCTATTTAACAATATCAGTCACTGAAACAAATGAAGCTCTTGCATTCTCCTCACTCTGATAGAGGGGAAGCGGAAATGCTCCCTGTCTTCTTGTACTCTGCTGGTAGCTTTATTGTATACCATCGCAACACAGCAAGACACGAAGAATATGTCCAGCTGCTTCAGCAAAACACAAATATGTTTCCTCTTCTCTCCTGTTCTATAATTGCACTTCACTGAGAAATCACTAAAAGGAAGGAGTGCTTCTGTGATGAGAAAGAAAAATCAGTCATCCTGTTTTAGATCAGCATTAGTTTTGTACATGCGTAGGATGGACACAGACCCTCCATGGCGCAGAGTGGTAAGTGGCGGTAACGCAGCCGAAGCTCTGCTCACGGCCGGAGTTCAATTCCAACAGAAGGAGGAAGTCGAATCTCCGGTAAAAGGGGTCGAGGTCCACTCAGCCTTCCATCCATACATAGTCGGTAAAATGAGTACCCGGCATATGCTGTGGGGTAAAGAAAGGCCGGGGAAGGAACTGGCAATCCCACCCCATATATACGGTCTGCCTTGTAAACGTCGCAAGACGTTACCCTAAGAGTCGGAAACGACTTGCTCTATAAGTGCGCGGACACCTTTACCTTTAGGATGGACAGAACATTCCAAGTGAGCATAGCAATCTTAGACTTCTGGTTTTCCTCTGTCATTAACGATAGCTAGAATTCCCAACTTTATACTACTTGGACATGCATTCTACCTGCTTTTTCTAAGCCTTAATATTCAGGCTTCAAAGCAACACCTAATCTGTAGCTCATTTGAGACACTGCTGCTTTTAAGCCTTGGTATGCAAACAAGAACAGAGAAAGTGGCTGCCTCAAAATACTGTTTCTACCTACAAGTTAGAAATGCAGTTCCACTGTGCACTGACTTGCCATTGTCATATACTGAAAAGCAATAGAAGTGCTGCTGTAGAGAATATTAATGTTGGGCAACTGGACATTTTGTGCTTGAATCCCTGTACAGGAATGTTGCGGAAACAATGACAAGCTCATCCCTGTATGATTTCAATGCATATGTGACTTCATATCTTCCATAAACTTGCTAGGTGACTGTAGACAGGCTTCTGTGTCTGAGATTAGCTCTGTTCCCCCCCCCCCCCCGCCCCATTCCCAGTAACACATACCAGACCGTATCTCCCTATATGAATCTGCCCGGGCCCTGAAATCTTCAGGAGAGACCCTTCTCATGATCCCAACACCTTCACAAGTGCGACTGGTGGGGACACAAGATAGGGCCTTTTTGGTGGCTGCCCCTAGGCTCTGGAACTCCCTCCCTAGGGAGGCAAGAATGGCCTCCTCTGTGCAGTCCTTCCGCAACAGCTAAAGACTTTTTTCTTCCGGCAGGCCTTTGGAACTGAAGGTTTTAAGGGTAGTGACTGAAGAGGATGCTGTATGTTATTGTTTTACTTGTATGCTCCTAAACTGGGTTGCAGTATTTTAAGTGTATATCTCATTGGTTTTAACATCTTAATAGCTTAATCCTGTTTTAATGCTGATTTTATGTTTATAAGTTTTATATTTTTATAGGTTCTTAATGATATGTACTTATTTTTATCTGGAAGCCGCCTTGAGTTCCAGTTTGGAAAAAGGGTGGGGTATAAATAAAGATAATAATAATAGTCTCGTCATACCGACCTATGTGAAAAGCTGCCTTCCCCAGCCTGCCTGCCCTCCAGATATTGTCAGACTGCAACTTCTATTAGCCCAACCACAACCAGGGTTAGTAAGAATTGTGATCCTAAAGTATCTGGAAGATGTCAGGTTGGAAAAGGTTCATTAAGAGGACGATCGCAAGGATTACTGACAATGTGAAGCATTTTCCATATGAGTCCGGCCATCACTGCGGGTTATAGCTCCACCTATCGTGCGAAGGCAAGAATGTTTTTGAAGTCAAGACTAGGGACGTCAGGCCCCTCCCACTCTTCAGTTCATTCTTGCCTTCGTACGAACAAGTTTCAAATTCAGTTGGCGTAGCTTCTAGCTAAGTTTTTGTACTTTTTCTGTGTATTGTCTGACAGAGTGTGGAGGTCTGTTTATGTGTGTTTCCCACGTTCTTTCCTCCCCTCTGTCTCGTGTTTAACATTGTCTTTGTCCTTATCCCTGGGGGATTTCCTTGCGGGGGCTCTCCCTTCCCGGGCCAATTTCTTTTTCCCCAGGTTGGAGCCTTACGGCTCTTTAACAGACCGCGGCTGCAGTTTTTTACCTTTTTCCGGCGAGAGCTTGCGGCTGCAGCTCTCTGCTCTCTCCCTTGCACGGGACAAGTTATTTTTTCCAGATTCTCGACTCGGCTCTGTAAAGACCACGGCTGCGGCTCTTTTGTTTTTTCAGGCGGGAGCTTGCGGCAGCAGCTCCCTGCCCGTCTTTCAGGAGCCTGCTTAGCGGCTTTCTTTGCTTTAGTCCCAGACCAGCTGCATTGCTGCCCGCCTCGATCGGCAGCGGTTTTTCCCCCTCTCTGCCCCTTTTCGGCCAGGAGCCTGCGGCTGCGGCTCCCCCCCCCCGGGCTACTCGACCTCCCTGCCTCGCTCCGCGGCTTTAAAGCCTTGCCGCGACGGGTTTTCAGTCAGCGGCTGTAGCTTATTCCCTATTACCCCCTCAGCCGGTCCTTCCCCAGCCGCTCTGCTTCCCTGACCAAGTCTCGCCTGTCTGCCTTTTCCAGCCGCGACTTCTTTTTTCCTCGCGGCTGCAGCACGCTTTTCAGACCCTCAGAGCCACCATTGCCCCTTCGTTGTAGCCGCCATTTTTGATTGCATTGTTTACCCACTCATAGCGGGCACCATTTTTACCAACTTTTTCCCGCTCTTTCTGTTCACCTCAGTACTAATAATAAAAGTGAGTCTAGCCCTGTATGTGTGCTGCAGATAAGAATCCACAGTTCTACATGCGCTAGTCTCCGCAACTACTGCTCCTGTTTCTCTCGGATGCTGCACGTTTGCATCCGGATCATCAAGGCTGTGGCTGGGCAATAGACTTTTTGATTTATACATTCATCCGTCCATGCACCAAGACTGCTGAGATTGTGCACGAGTTCTTTGATCTGTACATTCTGCCCCCTCTGTGGCCGTGTACCAGGACTGTATAAACAGTACATTCTGCCCCCGCTGTGGCCATGTACCAGGACTGTATAAACAGTACATTCTGCCCCCTCTGTGGCCGTGTACCAAGCTGCTAATACTGTAAGGCTGTTAATATTGTACGTTCTGCCCTCCGGTACATTCTGCCCCCTCTGTGGCCGTGTACTCAGCCATCTGCCAGTGCATTCTACCCCCGCTGTGGTCGTGTACTGAGCCTGTTCGGGTCTTTACATTCTGCCCCCTCTGTGGCCGTGTACTGAAACCCATAGAGAATATAAGATGGCGGAACAGCCAGAGATGCCTCAGACAGCCAAGCTACAACCATCTAAGACAACTAAGACTAAGCATGTCAAAGCTGCGGCCAAGACTAAACACCTTTCCAGCCACAGCAAACCCAAACGCCCACGCTATGCCTCTGCTCCGACCCACACTAGAGCAGTCCAGGAACAGTTAACAGACGTATTTCATTCTCCTGCTGCTTCCTCTGACGAAGAGGAATGTGCGGGTTTTCCTGCACAGCCAACAACTAGCCAGCCTCCTCCAATGTTGCTGCCCAGGGCTTATCCGATGTCACAGTCCACTGTGCCACCTACTCAAGCGCCTCCATCTGCGGCACCGGGGCTGCAGCTGTCTCATGAGTTCCTTTCACAGTTACAAGGCATGTTGTCATTTTTACAAACGCAGTCACCACAGGTCCCTGCCATACCTCAGCACAGTACGAACCAATATGTATATAATGAGGCAAATTCATCTTGCTCCCCAAATCCTTATGATACTGCCAGAGGCAGAGGTATTGATGACTTCTCGTGTGGGGCGTAGTCACCCTTCGTTGAACAAGCTGAAGGTGACAAATGAAGTGATTATTCGGAACATGAGGATACCTCGTACCGCTTGTTCAATGCCTCCGACTATCAGCCTCTTGTTCGCAGGGTAGTTAGCACCCTTGGTCTCCAAGCTATTCCACCTGCAGCTACCGCTCCAGCTATTAAAGGGGCCAGGGTTCTGAAATCACCTGCACCAGTAGAACATTACCTCCCGGTGCCAGATCCCATCGCAAAACTGGCCGCCGACGAATGGACTCATCCCTTGCAAGCTCGCCGCTTCAAGAACCTTGCGGACAAGCTTTACTCTCTGGCTCCTGACTTTACCAACAAACTGGCCGTTCCCGGCATAGACGAGTCTATTGCTAGTCTTGTTTCTCGCTCTCTTTTGCCACGGGAAGGGGAATCCCAACTAAAGGACGCTACTGAGCAGAGGTTAGACTTCGCTCTACGCAAGAATCATGAGGCCACCGCTTTCTCCATGCGTGCCTCCGCATCGGCTTCTATTTTCTCCAGGGCAGCAATGTTGTGGCTGGATGATCTTCTAGAGGATCCTAATCCTGATCCTGCATCGATGAGAAGGTCACTAATAAAGTTGCGCAAGACAGCGGCGTTTGTAGCTGATGCCACCTTGGACGCCAATCAACTGGGAGCACGAGCCATGACGGCTCAGATAGTCGCTCGGCGAACCCTTTGGCTTCGTCACTGGCAAGCTGATTCCACAGCCAGAGTCAATCTCTCCAGGGCACCTTACTCTGGATCTTTACTCTTCGGCGACGATGCCCTAAAGGCAGTGCTTGTTGATCCGAAGGATGCTCGAAAACTGGTTTTGGCCACTGTCAAAAATGTTGAGCACCGGCCTTTCAGGCGCTTCCCCTCTTTCTGCACGAACCAGCCCTTTCAAGGAACGCGGCCAGGAGGACGAGACCGCAACTTCCGATCCTATAACGCCCGTCCCTTCTGGGGAGCCTGGAACAGACGTTTCCAGGGCAGAGGTCAGTACCAAGGGCACAGAGGTTCCTCATATAGGGGAGAGTCTCGCCAGAACAAACAGTTCTAATGTACTACCGGTTGGGGGCAGACTGCTTATGTTTGGAGACCATTGGCTGCGTCTGACTAAGGTCGCCTGGATCAGGGACCTTTTTTGTTACGGCTATGCAATAGAGTTTTGGGCAACCCCACCAGGCAAGTTCCATCCCTCTCCCTGTCCCAGGGCGCCAGATAGGCACGGCATCATGCAGACAGCTATACATCACCTCTTGGACATAGCGGCGATAGAGCCAGTCCCTACAACAGAGAGGTCGGAAGGGGTGTACTCCCTCCTATTTGCTGTGCCAAAACAAGATTTGTCTATCAACCTAAAGGAAGCGTATCTCCATGTGCCCATTTGCATAGCCCACAGAAAATTCCTTCGGTTTGCTTTTGGCCCCCAGCACTTCCAATATAGAGCGATGCCGTTCGGCCTCTCCTCTGCCCCGAGAGTATTTACCAAAGTGCTACTCATCTTAGTGGCTTATCTCCGGATTCAGGGGGTCCATCTCTACCCATATCTGGATGATCTGTTAATACGGGCAAGTTCTGAGCAGCTGGCTCATCATCATATAATGCTCACCCTCAATGTCTTGCAGGCCTACGGCTGGCTTGTCAACTTTGACAAAAGCCATCTTCACCCAACCCAATGCCTACTACATCTAGGGGCGACGTTGGACACCCTGGAGGCAATGGTGTTCCTGTCTCCAGATCGCATCACTGCCATCACAAACATCGCAAGGTCCTTGATGCAACAAACATTCACAGATGTCATGCTTCTAGCCAGGGCGCTCGGAATGTTCATCTCTACCATCCATATTGTGCCATGGGCTCGAGCCAACACTCGTCACCTTCAGTGGGCTTTGTTGCCTTTTCAACAGGACATTGCCAGCTCCAATCATCGCAAAGTTCCGTTGAGCCCTGCACTGCGCCTTTCATTCCGCTGGTGGACAAGGGTCCAACATCTTTCCAAGGGCACTCCGTTCAGAGAACCCCGCAGAACTGTTGTCACCACAGATGCCAGTCTCATCGGCTGGGGAGCCCACTGCAACTCCCAGTATGTTCAGGGGGTTTGGTCCACCGCAGAGCAGACTCAGAGCATCAGTTGGCTGGAGCTAAAGGCTGTCCACTTAGCTCTACTTCATTTTCAGTCTCTGTCCCCTTTGGACCATGTTCCCATTCGAACGGACAACACGTGTGTAAAATCACATTTGAACAGACAGGGGGGCACCAGGTCCCGCCCTCTGCAGGACCTAGCCTTCCTCATCTTCGTCTGGGCAGAACAACATCTACAATCCCTGAAAGCAGAACATCTCAGAGGGATTTGGAATGTGACAGCAGACTGGCTCAGCAGACAACAGGTTTTTCCGGGAGAATGGAAGCTTCATCCAACCGTTTTCCATCGTCTTCAGTGTCGGTTCGGCGCCTTCTCAATCGACTTGTTTGCTTCCAGTCGCAATTGCCAGCTTCCCAGGTACTTTGCCCGATACCTGGACACAACAGCGGAAGCAGTGGATGCTCTGTCAATACCGTGGCCAGACGGTCTTTTATACGCCTTCCCTCCAATACCACTGTTAGCCAAAACCTTGAGGAAGGCGCGGAGCGAGAGGGCACGGCTGGTTCTGATAGCACCATATTGGCCACGCTGACCATGGTTCTCGTATCTTCTTGCAATGTCAGTGATGGATCCTTGGCCACTACCAGTCAGGCCAGACCTTCTATCCCAGGGTCCAATATGGCATCAGGACCCCACTTGGCTCAATCTAACAGCATGGCTTTTGAATGGGGACATTTGAGGTCGGCTAGCCTGTCTGACACTGTTATTGATATTATCTCGGCCTCGAGAAGACCATCTACCACTCGTATTTATCGACATACTTGGGTAGCTTTCTCCAAGTGGTGCCAGTCCCACCACCACGATCCTTCCCAGGCCACCATGCAACAGGTGCTGCAATATCTCCATAGTGGCTTACGTCCACATGCCTCGACTTTGTCGTCTATTCTTTCAGTGTCTCCTTCTGGTGCGACTATTGCCTCACATCCGTTCATCAAATGCTTTCTGAGGGGTGTTGCTCTACGATCTCCGGCTGTTGTCCATCGGTTTCCCTCATGGAGTTTGTCAAAGGTTCTGCAGGCTTTGCAACGTCCTCCGTTTGAACCTATCAGGACTGTGCCTCTACATCTGCTGTCCTTCAAGGTCCTGTTCCTGATCGCAATCACGTCTGCGAGAAGAGTTTCGGAACTGGGTGCATTGTCTTCTGCTTGCCATCTCTGTGTCTTCCACAAGGACTCTGTTGTACTGAAGACTGATCCTTCCTTCCGTCCCAAGGTCGATTCAGTTTTCCACTGCCACCAGGACATTGTTCTTCCTTCATTTTGTCCGAATCCTTCCCATCCTCTCGAGAAGGCTTGGCATTTGTTGGATGTTCGGAGGGCTCTCAAGACCTACCTGTCTCGGACCCAGTATATATGACGAACTGAGTCTCTATTTGTATCCTTTAATCCACGTTCTATGGGGCATAAAGTAGCTAATTCCACCTTATCCTGCTGGTTGCGGGCATGTATTGCCTTAGCTTACGAATCTCTTAAGCCTCCAGTACCAGCTAGCATAACTGCTCATTCAACCAGGTCAGTGGCTACTACGGCTGCTTTTGCTACAAACGCTCCTGTTGCTGATATTTGCAGGGCTGCTGTTTGGTCTACCCCACGCTCGTTTATAAGGCATTATAAAATAGATCACTATGCCTCTGCTGACGCCTCTTTTGGCAGACGAGTGTTGCAACAGGTTCTTAATGAGGATTAGCATGTGGGCGGTCCCTCCCTGTATGGGCTGCTTTGGTACATCCCGCAGTGATGGCCAGACTCATATGGAAAATGGACCATTGGTCTCACCTGAAGGGTGATTTTCATATGAGTACGGCCATCACGACCCTCCCAGTTGGAGGATGACTAGATTGTTTTATAATGTGTTATATATTACTGTTACGCTATTATATTTAAATTTTCTAGTGAAGTCAAGACTGCTAGTTCTGTTATCTTGCTGTGTTGGAGTCACGTTATTATGACTGTTATTATTGTGTTATTTTCCTGCTGGCAGGCCTGTTGGCCTTTTTCTTGTATTTTAAGATATTTCTCTTTAGACTCGCTGCGAATGAACTGGAGAGTGGGAGGGGCCTGACGTCCCTAGTCTTGACTTCAAAAACATTCTTGCCTTCACACGATAGGTGGAGCTATAACCCGCAGTGATGGCCGTACTCATGTGAAAATCACCCTTCAGGTGAGACCAATGGTCCAATTTCAACAAAGTTCTACATAAATGCTGAGCGTGTTTTTATTATGAAAATACTCTAAAGTGATCCTGGTTTCTCTCTAGCTGTCCCTTCAGGATATGTTAAAGAGGCCATGGGGCTGGTAGTTGACAATGTGTTCTTCTGGCCTGACGTTTTGTTTTGTTCTGAATCCTGTAACTTGAGAACAGTTGGGTGTGAAGCAGCTCTTTATTTCTGTTTCACCAGAGAATAGCCTACATGAAATATTAGAAGCTCAGGAGAAAGTTTCAGGAGCTTTCAATAACTGTAGCCAACTAATATGTTTACTTGATTAACTGCAAGTGCTAAGTAAAAGTACGAGAGCCTCACAGCTCCCTCCCATTTATTCACTAATTTGATCTTACTGCCTATGTAGATAGCCATGAATATGTTTTTGTGTTAACAGGCATAATTAACAGCGATATCATTGATGAATTGATGTCCTCTGATGGTAAGTTCCTTGTGTTCCCATTGTCTTGTTCTTTTTACAAAATGAGATGTCTCTGCTCCAGTTCCCTACAAACGCTATCCACTGTTTTAGATAGACAAATACTTGAAACAGACAGATTTTGTTACCTGTTCGGTTTGGCGCAGGTGGATTTTCCCTGCCATTAACAAGGCAGTGAGTTTCCCTCCTAATGTTATTTATTTATTACATTTATATCCCATCCTTCCACAAGGAGCCCAGGGTTGCAAACAAAAACACTAAAAGTACTTTAAAACATATTAAAACATACCAGATCCAGACTCTCAGGACTGACCAGGGTTAACTGAAACAGGATCTTTTTATTGCAGACTCTGAATGAGCAGATCACCACTTACATTAATCTATTTTTTTGTCATACCTTTTCCCACTTGGAAATTGTTACCAATTATTGCAACATTTTTGCAGAATTATTTAGTATTTTGTCCACCAACTTTCCAAGGTAAGGCAACACACTTGAGCCTTTCATTTTATCCTCTTAATGTTGCTGCAGAGTAAGATTAGGGACTGACTTAGTCAGGATTCAACCCATGATGCCCCCATGCCAACACATAGGAATAAAGAATTGGGGAAACTGAATCTCATATTATTAATCTCTCCAGAAATGCCCCAACTCTTTGCCCAAGTTTTCTTTTTGCACAAGCTAGTATGTAATGTTCTGACACTATACATTGCCAATGATGTGTGAATTACATCCCCAAATAAAACTTGGGCTATTACAAATCATGTACAAGGAGACTGTACTAGCATCATGTCTAGGCCAAAGCTTTAACCAAATATGATTCTCCCCCACCCCCATACCATTACATTTTTTTCCTTTTGGATTTGCCCATAAGTAAGAATGTGGGGGCTTTGCACCACCAAATTAGTACTGCCCCCAGTAAGATGTATTAATCTAAATGGTTGCATAAGTTTTCCTCCAAGCACAATTTTCCTGCAGCTAGAAATGTGAAAAGGGGTATGTGGCATTTCTGATATCCCTGCTATTATGTCACCCCTCCTTAGTAGAATCCTGACTGAGAATGTCATATATTTATCCTGGATGATGCAAACAAATTCAACAACTGCTTTTTTATAACCTCCTTACATGCCTTTAACAAACTAAGAGAGGATAGTAAAGCTGATATTATATTGTGATTTATAGGCTTAATTGTTTTAATGGTACATTTGATGTTACTGGTTTGTAAAAAGTCTCACAATTTTTGTCTGTTTGAAAAAATGACGAGGCCCCCTTTATATACACACAGCCCTATACCAGTGGGAATGTTCTTGTTCTTAAAGAATCCGTAGAAAATATCTGCTGTTGCCTGAAGACTACCACATCTCATGTTGTACACATCTCGATTCTACCATAAAAAAATCTGTTTTTTCCAAATTGTACAAGCGGATTTCCAGTGCTGTATAGGCTATCCCTTCCACTTTGTACCTAGAGGGAAAAGCTGCAGTTAAATAATGTGTGTTAAAAATTCCTTTTACAACCCACATTTTGATATATGTGTCAAAGCTAATTTCATGGCACAACTTTGTTTCTTATTCTTGTGTGTTGACTTTGGCATAATTACTTGTTAAAGCATGTTGTAGGGCAGAGTTGGACAGTGGCATCAATATATGTCTTGGTAGCCCAATGCTTATTTTACAGTCCAGAGGTGTGTAAACACAAGTTCCTTATTCAAGCTGCTTGTGAACAAGGAGCTGAGAGTCAGGAACTGCTTCAGTCTCATGCTTTATTTGATTTCACTTTGTTAAATTCCACCACAAGAGAATGTAGGCAGTCATTTTATATGCCTATTCTAAGTAGATTTCACCAGAGTAATTAATTGCATTGCACGGTATTTACTTTGCTATGGCGATTCGATTCAAAATTTGTATGGGCTACAAAACAAGCTGAGACTTAAATAGATATAGAATTTAAAAATCCACATAAAGATATACTTGCATTTGTGAATTCTATGTTTTTGGTACCAAAATCATTATCTATTGTCTATCCCTTCTAACAGTCGTTTGCCTTTCTGCCTAATACAAAGCCAGACCTAGGATGGATTTCTATTTGGCCTAGGTAGAGAGCAGTTCAGCAGGTACTGGAGTTGGACCTTTGACATCCTCAATTTCAGGAGAGATTCTAATGTCAAAACAGCGTTCCAAGATCTTGGAAGAATGTGGCAGCAATGATGCCAATTTCAGAGGGAGGAGATTAATAGGGTTTATTCAGAACCACCCATCTAGAACCCACTATACTTATGGTGCCTTGCAAAAGTAATCAGACCCCTGACAAATGCTCACATATTACTGAATTACAAATGGTACATTGTAATTTTCCGTATGATATCTTATTTTGAAACACTGAAACGCAAAATAAATTACTGTAAGGTGACATTGGTTTTATGTTGGGAAATATTTGTAAGAAACTTAAAAAACCAAAACATGTGGCTTGCATAAGTATTCAACCCCCACACATTAATATTTGGTAGAGCTACCTTTCACTGCAGTAACAGCTTTAAATCTTTTGGGGTAGGTATGTACCAGCTTTGCAGACAGTGTTAGAGAAATATTGGCCCATTATTTGGGGCAGATTCGCTCCAGGTTGGTTGGACATGGCTTGCGGACTGCAATTTTCAAAGAGCGCCACAGATTCTCAGTGGGATTGAGATCAGGACTTTGACTGGGCCACTGCAGGACATTCACCTTTTTGTTCTTGAGCCACTCCAATGTTGATTTGGCCTTGTGCTTGGGATCATGGTCCTGCTAAAAAGTGAATTTCCTCCCAAGCTTCAGTTTTTTAGTGGACTGAAGCAGATTCTTTTGCAGTATTTCCCTGTATTTTGCTCCATCCATTCTTCCTTCAATTTTAACAAGATGCCCAGTTCTTGCTGATAAGCATCCCCACAGCATGATGCTGCCATCACACTTCACTGTAGGGATGCTGTGTCAAGGCATGGGCAGTGTTAGGTTTGCACCACACATAGCGCTTTGAGTTTTGGCCAAAAAGCTCTATCTTTGTCTCATCTGACCAAAAAACCTTTTTCCGCATAGCTGCTGGGGCACTCTCATGCTTTCTGGCAAACTCCAGATATGCTTTCAGATGGTACTTTTTGAGTAACGGCTTTTTTCTTGCAACCCCCCACATACAGACCAGTGTTATGCAGAGCTCTTGATGTGGTTGACTGGTGCACCATTATTCCACTCCCAACCTCTAAACTCTGTAGGTCCTTCAGAGAGATTGTTGGCCTCTCTGGCTTCTCTCACAAGTCTCCTTGTTTGAGCACTGAGTATTGAGGGACGGCCTTTTCTTGGCAGTGCTGGGTGGTGTGATGTAGCTTCCACGTCCTGATTATTGATCCAACTGTGGTCACTGGGATATCCAAACACTTGGATATTATTTTGTACCCTTTTCCTAATCTGTGCATTTGTATTGCATTATCTCTCACTTCTGTAGAATGCTCTTTGGTCTTCATTTTCCTTCAGATCCACAGCTTGACCAATGGTCCTTCGACAGTGAGGTTTTTATCCTGACAGTGTGACAGCAACTTTAATGGTTCACAGGTGGAGGCCAATGGTAAGGTAATTGTGTCCTCGAGAGGGCAGTCTCTTTCGTCTGTATAAAGTGGGAGCTTCCACAGCACAGGGGTTGAATACTTATGCAAGCAACATGTTTCAGTTTTTTATGTTTCTTACAAACATTTCCCAACATAAAACCAATGTCACCTTACAATAATTGGTTTTGAGTTTCAATGTTTCAAAATAAAATATCATACAGAACGAAATCACAATGTACCATTCCTAATTCAGTAATATGAGACCTCTGGTCAGAGGTCTGATTACTTCTGCAAAGCACTATACATGGTTATTGCAAATGACTGTTTCTGTAGCTGTAGGACACAAACTCTGCTTAAATTAGAATTTAAGGACTCAAACTCTGTTTAAATTAAAAAACTTTCCCCCTGCAGTTTTTCCCCTCTTACGGCTGTCTCCTACTCCTGGAGATGATTACAACTTCAACCTGGATGATAATGAAGGAGTCTGTGATCTCTTTGATGTGCAGATACTGAACTACTAGATTTGATGCAGCCAGATTGCCTCATCTACCTCTAACTATGTAATATTGTAGACTTTCATAACACAAGTATTTAAAATAATTATTGTAAACTTTTGTAGTTCAAGACAGTGTACTTTTGCCTTGTTCTTTGTTATTTTGATCAACTTCTAAACTCAGTAAAACAGAAGTGGCCTTTTAATGCAGTGCAGGGACTGGTACTCCTAGAAATGTTACGGTAGCTTAATAGTTATCTGAAAACCCCAGTTTTCTTTATTTGTTCTTTAAGAACTGAAGCTTCATAATTATCTCAACTCTGCTTCCTGTACAACTTCAGACTGCTGCATTTTGTTCAGATGTGGCCACCTGGAAATTCTCTAGTCATTCCAAAATTTTGGCCTTACGTCTAAAACTTCCACTGCCAATTGTAGAATGAAGGGCATTAGCTAGGTGATACTACATTGTTTCAGTGAATACTTCTGTGGAGTGCCTTTTTAATTAGCACTTTAAGTTTCTTGTCTTTTCTTCTTTACTTCTTACATTCCACATTCCTAGCTTTAAGAAAGCACTATTTGCAGTTTGTATTAAAGAGTGCCAATGCTTGTACATTAACAAGATTTTTAAAATAAAAATTATAAAAGAGTTGCTTTTTGCTGATATACCGGGAGATGTGATATTGATTGCAGACACACTGGTTTTGGCACTACAATTGAGACAACAAGTTAGCCGCAGCATCCACATTGGCTGGTTCACAGTCCAGGGTCTTTGAAATCTGATGGGGAAGACACATACACTTTCATCTGACCATTATACATATCTCAAGACATCTCACGGAAGCCATCTACCCTACAGACATCTCATGGAAGCCTAAAAGCAGCATGTTCTAAGTCAAGAGTGTATTGAATATAGATGAGAATCTACTGGTAGCTATCTGGGTGACTTTTACAATAGATTGGCAAGGATTTCCAACTTCCAAATGTTTAATAATAGCAAAACTAAAAGTTAAAACCTGTGCTTTCTCTTAGCCTCAGTGTTCCTCACCTGTAAAATGCTAGTATTGCTTACTTTTGATGAGGTCTTTGCACAGCTCTAAAAAGTTTCAGTTTTGAATTTGATCTAAATTAAATGTAGATTTATATATATACCAGCCTGGTTCAGAAGTCATAAAACCATCATTAAAAAAAATAATGTTTTTATGTGAATAAGTGGTGGGCTTGTGCATGCTGCTCAAAAGTCTTGTTTTCTTTTCTTCCGGTCCTGTGTTATGTGTGAATTAGCACTCATGATTTGTTTTTCTCCAAATAATGCAAAGTCAGCCTCTGGTTTGTTTCCTTCCCAGTGGGGGAAGAAGCAAAGCAGGGACTTTTGAGCAGAATGCACTGATAACCATTGTTAATATGAACACAGTGTAACAACATATTTGAATCGGGGCATAATGTATGGCTTATTCAGTTACAGTACAGAACGATATCCCCCCCATCCCCCCTCACTATTTTGCACTTGGCTCTGATTAGTGGACCTCCACTTTCTATTAAAAACAAAGATTATACAAGCACCAAAATCTGCCCAATCCTGCCTCTTTAACTATTTCAGAACCCAGGTTCTCTAAGTCTAACTATGACACAGAGGCACTAATGCACAATAGCGCGAGCATCAAGCAAATATATGGACATGCAAAAGACTAGAAAAACTACAACTGAAGTTACTTCAATTTTAAATGTTACCCACAGATATTCACAATATTCCACGTTTCAGGATGCCTAGCACAATCTGATAGATATACTTCCTGTGCCAGCTTGTTCTGGGATGAAACTCTTCTAATTAGGAATTCCAACTAAAGGCTTCATTTTAGCAAAACCATGTGGATTTCCCTGCCCACCTCCAAAATTAAATTATTCAACAATTTTCACACTTAAATAATTTAAAGGATGTATCCGGCAGGATTAATATTGCATGTTCTAAAATGCTGTTCTTCAACCTTGGGTCCTCAAATGTTGTCTGACTACAACTCCCATCAACCCCAGCCAGCTTAGCCAATGGCCAAGGATGATGGGAGTTGCAGTCCACCAGCATATTGGGACTCAAGACTGAAGAACAGCGTTCTAAAAACTTTGCATGATAGCCATTTGTGCCCATCTGCCAATAGTTGAGAGACCCTCTGGAGCAGATTTGGGGGGCTGCAAGGGAGAGGAAAGGAAAGATGTCTCGCTATGCAAGCAGAAGCACACTTGTGTGACACTCATCTGAACAAAGACTGAAATCAAATTTAATAACAGTTAAAGAAAGATCTGACTTTTTTGCTTTTGTATAATCTAAAAGAATTACCTGATGCCTCTTTGGAGGGTCTGACAAAATGGCTTTGGACAATTGCTTAACTTCTTTTTGTACTTCTGTAAATATCTTATTTACCATGTTAACCTTTTCATCATTCACAATATTGATCTTTGGAAAAAGAAAACAAAGTTTAGGTTTTTTTATTTCAAGATGAATCTAAAGCATTTACTGTGCAATAGCTATAAAAACCGAATATACCAGATTTCAGTATAACTTTATTCAGCATAACCTAGTGTAATTTAACTCAAATTAATATTTCAAAAGTCTGGTAAAAAATGTATTAGAATAAAGATGTAAGTCACCAAGAAAACCATTCTTACATAATGGCTCAGCTTGTTAATTAGGCTGCCCTAGGAGGAAGAGTGGAATATAAAGTTAATAAATAAATAATATAATAAGCTGGGGTAGGGAGAAATCTTTGAAAAATATGCAAGAGCAGCTCTGCATTTTACACCTTACAAGAATGTTACAGATTTAAGAAACAAGTAAAGTGCTATGGGTGCTTCCAGACTCACTATGTTTGGGTGTTTTCAATCACATCACAGCCAATTCAGGCTTCACAATTAAAGCTAAGTTGAAGGTCTTGTGAAACAAATCCACTTCCCCAAAAGAGCAGACTTTTTGCAATAAGGAAAATAACCAGAAAATTCACTAGAAAGTGGGATAACACTTGCTTTGATGCAACATCATCTAATCTCCCCACAAAGAGGGCTGAAGGCTTATTAAACAGGTCATTTGGAAATGGAGATGTTCAAGAAGCAGCTAGACAGCCACCTGTCAGGTATATTTAAGCTGGAACCTTTCATTGGTTGGACTTGATGACTTTATAGGACCCTTACAACTCTATGATGATTCAGTCAGAGGGCTTAAGAGAACTCTCTTAAAGTCATGTTACTTCAACAAGCATGTTGACTAAATTTGTAGAGGGAGACCAGGAGCCTATTTGCTGGCCTCACAGTTGAAAGCATGGAGATTAAGATTTTGACCAGCAGGCATAATCTCCCTCCTGCATTCATTCACTTTGGATTTGAAAGCAAGAACAGGGCTAACAGAATTCAATACTACAACCTCTTCCATCATTCTGCAACTGAATATGCCATAAGCTAGGGCTGATTGCTTTAAACGTGCACAGTAGAGTTTACTAAGACGTTCCTGATGAATATTTTAAAACAATATCATGAGAGAATGTTCTGATACTAACCTTTTTTAGACTTGTTGTTACTGGCTTTGCTTTACTTTTAGCTTTTGCAATTTTCTTGTTGGCCACATGGAATACATTTATTTGCTTCTGCCCTTTTGCCTTGTTCTTGCCCATTGCCTGCAATGTATTTCTTTAACGTCATTTGTTTTGCCTATCAATGCTATTATTTTTCAACCAGTTCAGTAATACATTTTAGTTGCTGTAGTAAGCAGTAATAGTTAAGAGCTCAATGAATCTTTCATGCAAATATGGCTGCAATTTTACTCACTTACTTAGGACAAAGCCCCTTTAAAATAAGCCGGATGTGTTTTTGAATCAAGATGCAAATCCAAATGCCCAGTTATTCAAGCTCTAAGAATTAGCACACAGTGGCCAAAATTCTACACAGAGTTCAAGTGCACTTCAGCTGTTTCAATACTACAGTAGGGCCTCGCTTTTCGGCGTTCCGCTAATATAGCGGTTTTCAATTAGAGTAAGGCCCCACTCATACCGCACTTGTTCCGCTTTTACGGCATTTTTCAGGCATCGGGTGCCATTTTATTGACGGAGTTCCACTTTTCGGCGGGGGTCTGGAATGCAACCCACCATATGAGTGGGGCCCTACTGTATTGTGTTACAACTGTCAGCAATAAATTTAAAGGGCCAGCAGGGTGCAACTAATCATGTGACTCACCCAGTATAGCATCACAGCAATGCAACAGATAGATAATTGGGAGAAAAGACTCCAGCAAGTTGTCTGCCATGCAGGACTAAAGAATAATAGTAGTCTTAACTTCAAAATGTACATTTTCCTTCTGAATTTAAAAATAAATATATTTAATAATGTGAAGCATTTTTAGTATTTTGAAGGCATTTCATGTATATTTTCTCAGCAATCTTTACAACAATCGTAAGGTATGTCTGTATGTCAATGCTATTATGATATTGCAGATGGACAGGAGAGAATGATATAGTGGCTTGCCTAAGGCCATTCTGGATTCATGGCTAGATCAGAATTTATGAACTACAGATCTAACCCTGGTACCTGGAGAGAATACAGTTTTAAAAAAAAAAACTATTGTTTTTATAGCGCTTTCAGTTGTTCAAAACTTTATCTAGTTGTAATTTTTACAACAACCCAGTAAGGTTAGTCAGTATTATCTGCTATACCGTAAATAAGGAACACCGGCTGAGAGAGAATGGCTTTGTCTAAGGCCACCAAGTGAATTCATGTCAGAGGAAACATTTGAAGAGGCAATTGGACAGTCTCTTAGCCACAATACTACCAGGGAGAAGCAGGAAGCCCAATCATGCAAAGACCCTATGTGTGTCCTGTTGTATGCACAAGGCTGACTACAGACCTAAAAATGAACACATGGAGGTCAAATAAGCACTGATCCTATCCCTCCTAATATGTTCATATATTGTCTGTAAGGGCTCATGTAAACACCTATACATACAGCTTTGCACATACTTGGGAACTTGGGAGGGCAAAACCTAAAAGTCTTTTTCAGTTTGGAGATAATGAACACGTGTGTGGGCCACACTCCAAACACATTCAATTATTGCCATGTTAAACAACTTAAAAGGGTTCTCCAACCACGAGTACAGTTGTGTAGGTTCTGTTCAAACCTTCAGGTAAAAAAGCAAGGAGGTGAGAGGCAAGAACAGTCCTTTCCACACGTTCAGTTGTGCATGGGTGAATACACAAACCAGCCTGGAAGTCGGTATAAACGCTGTTTGTTGGATCAAGTATGAAACCTGATATTAGACCAACAAGACAAATATTAGAACCAGCAAGTCATCCTTTTCTCTAATAGCAAAGGCGAGTGATTGCCTATCAGTTTGGAACCAAAATGGGCAGCTTTAAAAAAAGTGAGTGGATTCTATATACTCTAGGACTCCCTCGTTATGCAGATGTCTAAGTCCAATAATAAAAATTCACACATACTATACAGAGGGAAAGAGGAAGGCCCTTTGCCCCTCCAGATGTTGCCGGACTACAACTTCCAGCGTCCCTAACCATTAGCCACGCTGGCTGGGGTTGACAGGAACTGGAAGTCCAACAATGTGTGGAGGACCAGTCTCCCTGGCCCCTTCTATACAGCGGCGTTTCAGAAGGAGGCAGGAGACACTCTCCAGAACCGCATGCCTCCTCCATCACAAGTTATCAAATGCTCAGTTTTGAGATTGGCAGTCCTCCAGCGCTTTACAGCACACCAGGTGGAGTAAGGAGAGGAGAAACAGAAAATTACTTTTCCCCTCCCCACCAAATTTACAAGGACGAGTCCAGGCTGGCTGCAGTCCTGAACAAGAGCGCTCCTCTTAGGCGCTGGGGATACACTGAACATTATCCTGCAGACCCCGCTTCTGGTCGGATAAAACACAACAGCTGGTACACACCTACGTCGCTCTCCTCCTCTGCTTGGCCTGCGACTTTAGCTTCTTGCACCCAACGTCCAAAAACACCGGCTCTGAAGCTCCGGCTTTCCGACTCTACCACGTGCGGCTGCGCCAGAGTCTTGACGTCATCCGAAAGCGCCCGGGAGTTTTACCACTGCAGGCTCGGACCAGAAGGCGGGTGTCTTGTGTATAAAGTGCCGCCCTTTGGAGAGCTGGGCGGCGCTTTCCTTGCCCCCGGTCGAACGGAAGAAACGGTGGGGAGAATCACCTGGAATTTGCGTGGTTGGGTGCTGCTGGGCATTCAGGTTTCAGTGGAAATGCTGAACTGACGCAAGATTGTTTCTAAGGCTACAGTTCCTAAGTACACTTGATAGACTCTACGGTGGTAGTGTACTGGCAAATTCAGAAGTGCAGGGGCCCTTCATGATAGTCACAGGCATGCCTCTCACCTCTTTTTTGCTGCGGGGTTGAGAATGAGATCCTTGTTAATGCGTTCTCCCACAAAAACAGATGTCCCTAGGAGACAATAAGTATGACAGGGGAGAGTGTTAGCTACTGAGAAGAATATTCTCAGTGGCTGACTCACCTCCTTACACTCTGATTGGCTCCAATCAGCAAGAAAGGATAAGGAAGCATGTTAGAAGACTCTTCTCAGTGGCTTACAGACTCCCCTTTCATGCTGATTGGCTGGTAGAATGCTGGAGACATAGGGACCCTGCCCCCCCAAAAGTAAGGAGTCTAAAGCCCCTGAGACCCCAGACAACTACACCCCTGCTCTGCAGACATAGAGGAAGCCCCATCAGAGCACAGTAGGGCTCACTTCTGAGTAAGCACGCTTAGGCTTACACAGGACACAAGATTGTGCAAAAGAAGGGCTCAGGATTTTAGCCTTCTTTTGTTTCTGGTAAGATTGATTCACGGCAGTTGCAAACAAACAACTTCCCTTTGCCATATAGCAAAAATACTTTGGATAGCGTCAGCTTAGCTGAGTCCAATTTATTTCCCAAAGTGAGGAATCTCTGGAGTACAAATTAGGATACTAAACGTTTCAAAAGTTATGTTTGATTGGACCACCAGGGGCTTAATTTGAGCTAGGGCTCAACCCCACTATCTTTAGTCAATGGTAAGGTTTAAACCTAGATGACTAGAATATCAATACTTGTGGCAAAGTCCATCGGACAATTTCTGGTGGGTCTTGCCCCACACAGCAAGGGCTATTTGACTAGGTGAATTTAGCTCTAATCCAGAAAAGCACTTTTAAGCAATAGTGAATACTCGGGAGCACTTGACATATATTTTCTTTATATCTCCCATTTATTTATATTCCATTATTTCTCCAGGAAGCTTAGGGTGGCTGGCAAGAGGGTAACCCCCCTCATTGTTATCCTTACAACAGCCCTCTGAGATAGTCTCCAAACACTCTTCACAACTGCAGCACCCCGTAGCTATAATATGAGATATTGAGTGTGTACTCTTATTTTGTTATTTAAAATATACCAATGGACTATGAGGATTTTAGTTTACTTAAAAAAAAAAAAAAGAACATCACAAGACCCACCCGTGTTAAGTACGCTTTCCTCATTATTGAGTACCCAGCCATGGCAGTGAGCCAGACCTGAGCCATGAGGTGTTAGGGAAGAACTTTCAGAAAGGACTGAGCCTAGGTGCTACTCAAGTTAACAAACGTTTGGTGGTAAGGTTGCTACTATGACAAGCTTTTTGACAACATCAGCCTATTTTTTTCTTTTTGTCTTCCTCCCCCATCCCCGCTTCCTCCTCCTGCTTTGCATAACATCCAGCCTGAAGAAGAGTTTTGCAGAATTTGAAAGCTTGCTCACTACTTTCTTTTTTTCTAATATAGGGAGCCCAACTGTGGGTTTTGAACTTTTCTTACGGACCAACATGGCTTGATTTGTTTTTTCAGAAGCTTTTGTTCCATGTGATTCTTATGTTTAACTTGGTATGAATGTCATTCAAGCTACTGATAATGTTTGCTTGGCAAAAAGATATAATAAGTGTGAAACTTGCAACAAAACACAAGTATAAGTAGGACCTTGAAAAAAATTGCAGTGTAAAGTGCTCCCTGTACAGGATCCCAGCTACTCCATTTCATTCCCAACCAATCTTCCATTCTATATGCACAGAGAGAGAGAGTCAGCATTCCATTGTCCATTCAATATTCAGTCCTCACTGGGCTGTTTTGGCTGTTTCTAATTGGGGGGGTTGTTTTGTGTTTTATTGGTAATTTTGCAAACCCCAAGGCTCCCCCAAACCTGCTGATACCTCCCTCTTGTGAGTAATACATAAGCAACAATACACCCTCTCAACACTAGAAGTAGAAGCAATGATGCTTGATAAGTTAGAGTAGCAAGTTGAACATGGCTGTATATGGCAGGTCAAACCGGAGTATGGACAATTGAAAACAAAATCCAAATTGCAATATCAGCACCAAACTGAAGGGGGCAGTGTGCTCTTATATTTTTATATATTTTAAGACAAGTATGAAAGTTTCTGGATCAGGCTAAAACACCACCTACAGTATTCTAGCATCCTATTTCACACAGTGGCCAACCAAAAATCCACAAGCAGGGCATGAAGACTATGGGTTTCCCCCACTGCTGTTTCCCCAAAACTGGTGTTTTCAGGGGCATCATGCTATAAATAGAAATTCCTTTTAGCTATCATGGTTCATTTACACATGCAGTAGAATAAGAATGAGGAACATAGGAAGCTGTCATACTGAATCAGAACATTGGTCTATCTACCTCAGTATTGTCTACACTGACTGGCAGTGGCTTTCCAGACAGGGAATCTTTCCTAGCCCTACCTGGAGATGCTGGGGATTGAAGCTGGGGTTTTCTGCATACAAGGAAGATGCTGTATCAGTGAGCTATGACCCTTCCCCTGTGGCCTTCCAGATGTTAGCTACGCTAGCTGGGACTGTTGGGAGTTGTAGTCTAACATGGAGGGCCACAGGTTCTCTGCAGCAGAATATAGTAGAATGGGCTGTACTACTTCAGGTGGAGATTACAATTAAAAAAAATACTTTGTGTAACAACTCCATCCATGTAGAACACTAGCACATGAGATGTTACATTCATGCTTGAGCACTCACAAACACATGTCCTTCAAACGACCACATGGGTGCATTTTCCCCAGAATTGTAGGCAATGCTAAAGAAGCCAGAGATAGAAAATAAGAGAAAGGTGCAATTAATGATGCCATAGCGTGAGTTCAGTTTGCCTGGAGCTCTGTTCAACATCAGACAGCACATGAGTCAGTCTAGCCCAGGATTCTGCCCAATTGTTGGGTAACATCTCGATACCAATTTATCTTTGTTCTATTGGCTTTCAGATGGATGCAGGCTTTGTGCAGTTTTCTTAGCGCTCAGAACTGCATTCATCCACAGCTCTGGTGATTGAGACGTATTTCATGCTTTTGCTAATTATCAGTGCAAAAAAACTACTGCAATAAGGAAATGCTTGAGTACATGGAGAACTGACATTTCCTTCAAATCCATTCTGGTTTTACCATTCTATGACAGAACAGACTTTCCTGGGCGGCCAGGTCATCATCTTCTTTTCTTACTGCATGCCACATTTTATGACCACATTTTGATAGCGCTTGTGTTACTTTATCTCTTCAACAACCCTGTAAGGTAGGACAGGATTATTACCCACATATTGCAGATAGGGAAAGCTGAGGCTGAGAGACACATGACTTGCCCAGGATCCCCTAGTGAGTTCTTGGCAGAGATGAGATTTTAACTGGATACCACATGAATCACAATTCTCTTTCTTAGCCACAGTGTTACTCTGATTGACTGCAACAGAACATTATTACTGAGGCAGATTAGGGGAACCTTAGACAGAGAAACGATTACCTGTAAAATAGTTCAGCGCTGTGTGTTCTAATTTAGAGACTATGGCACCACACACTTAGATTAGCAATTGCTGCCCAACAAAGTGATATTCTGAAGGCTCTTTGCTCAACACCAGTTTACCATTGCAGTAGTGGTTGGAACAGGTTTTTTAGTATAAGGGCAGAGGGGAAGAACAATCTTTTATCTCTCTGGCCAGTATTTTCCACACTATCTCATAGTTTCCACACATCCCTTACGTGTATTCTCAACAATCATCTCTCTCTTGCTGTCTTGGGAGCAGAGAAAACAAGAGGCAGCACAGAACGATTTGGTGTGCATATTCATTTCTTGCATACACAATTCATGACATTTGCTGTACAAAAGCTATTCTGCAATGTAGTGCACCTGCTTGCTCGCTCTTTGTGGTGCACTGTTGTCTGAGCTGCATAAGGTTGACAGAAGGGGAGGCTACTCTGGAGAGATGGGCTTGCCTTTCAAAGTAGGGGGTTAGGGCTGGATGATCTTTCTGTGGTTTTTATTGAATGTTTTTCATCTAGCCCTGGGAAACCTGCCACAGTGTGTGTGTTAACAACCACATTTCACATAGCAATGTCTGTCACATCACATCTAAAAAAAATTATATCAGATCTCCCCCAACCTGGTGCCCTCCAGATGTCTTGGACTACAACTCCCATCAGCCGAGCCAGCACGGCATATGATTGGAGTTGCAGTCCAAACTTTCTAGAGGGCACCAGGTTGTGTGTGTGTGTGTGTACTAAATGCACCCATGATACACTTACTCAGTTCAGACAGATGTTTTGTTAATACAATAAAAACCTCTTAATACAATAAAAACGTAAGTTACTTACAAGCATTCCCCAGTGATATCAGTGATAGCATTGACTTCTAATATGTGCCCATAGTCATATAATGACATTGCACACAAGAGATCACAAACAATGATGGTACTAGTGCAAATGGGACAAATTGCATTTTATTGGCAGTCTCCATGTACAGACATTAGTCTCCAAAACCCGCAATGCATCCAAGGGAAGAGATTCTGTATGCCCAACAATGAAGCGCATTGACCTCTCTCACAAAAAGAGAACTCAGTACAAGCCATTCAGATAAATGTGACCTAGTTGCTTCCTAGCTACAACCCCAGTATCAGACAAGAGTCAAGAATGCAGACACTGGGTTGCCCAGGGCTAGCCCTGCTATTAGACAGAGTTAGGTGATTGCCTCAGGCAACAGAAACTAAGGAACAGGCAGTGGCAGTGAGGGGACAGAGTTGTGAGTGCCATGCAGCACCGAATTTTCCTGCTTCTCTCAGGTGTGGTGGAAGGTGCTATACTGTCATTAGGGATGAAGTAAGATTTAGCTCAGACCAGTCAGTTCTGCATGTTGAGGCAGGAGGGTGCCACCTTCCCCTTTGACTCAGGGAGCAAAATATCTTGGGGTTGTCACAAGTAGGAAAAGGAATGTTTAACCAGAATAAGTCTGGCAAAAATTGGAAGCAGATCTATTCTACATCAGCCTGATATATTAGTTCTGCCCACCAAGCTGTTGCTGCTTAAAATTCCTGCCCATGGTGACAAACACACAATGCAATATCCTTGGGATGATGAAACAGTGGATGAGTTCTGTTTACACTTAGGGGCTGAATAATTGTCTTGTTTTGCATTTGGAATAACTTTACAAATCCCACCCTCTGCCACTGACCTGTTGGGCCTCACTTCCAATGTATGTGAATTGATAATGTTCTCTGAAACATATGAAATAGATCTCACCAGAACAGAAAGAAATATATGATATGCCTGTATAAAAATTACAGTAGAAGGGGTCAATTTTCCACATTAACTTGCTTCAGCTGTGGCAGTTTTGATTGGATCGGTTTGAAATTTGGCACATTCGTAGTCCTCATCAGGTAGACTGTGTATGCTATATTTCAAGTGATTTGTTCAAGAGGTGTCATTTTTCAAGTTATAGAATGTTGAGGTTTATAATGGTAGGATTTTTTTTAACGAAAGGGCCTTTGAATGCCCCTTTAACACTGCTACACATTTTGTAGGCTAAGATTGGTAGTGATGGGCAAGTTGCCTTTTGGGGAACCTTATCCCCCCCGAAACATCTTTTCATTGTGGAATCCCTGATAAGTTTCAAAGGACACTGCTCCACACACACTCTCCTGAGCCAACTGTGTAAGTTACTAATGAGTCAGTTGTTTAACTAGGGATTGGGAGCTATAGTATACAGGTGAATGGAAAGGGTGTGGCACTTGCTGACCCCTCCCCCCCACACCAATTAATATAAATTTCATAAATAAATAAATAATGTTGGGGTCCTGCAATTATTGATTGCAGCTCTGTGGAACACTATGGTTCGGATTGATCTGATGCTTTAAAACTGGACACTTTTTCAGCCCCTTCTTACTTGCTATGTTCCTTTTTATGAGAATAACAGTGCTATCCTATACATGTCTACTCAGAAGTAAGTCCCATTAAACTCAATGGGTCTCACTTCTGAGTAGACATGTCTAGGATTGCGCTGCATGGCTGCCCGGCTTGTAACCCTCCCAAAAGCAAAGCTGTTGTCAATGGATTTGGGAGATGATCCAGCAGGAATCTCTCCTGACCAGGAGTGTAGTAGCAAATTCAGAAGTGCAGGGTCCCATCATGTTAATCACAGCCATGCCCCGTCCCTGTGTTTTTGCTGTGGGGTTGAGAATGTGATTCTTGATAATGCCTAGTAACTAATAAGCATGAAAGAGAAGAGTGTAAGCTACAGAGAAGAATCTTCTCAGACTGATGGACTGATTGGCTCCAATCCACAGGAAGGGACAAGGAAGCATGTTAGAAGACTCTTCTCAACAATCTGCTTTCTTGCCGATTGGCTTGTAGGATGCTGGAGACATAGGGACTCTGCTGCCACTCTGGTCCCAAAAAAGTAAAGGGTCTAAGACACACACACCCCAGACCCTGCACGACTACACCCCTGCTCCGGACATTCTTAATCCTCTGCGGATTTCACTAGGAAGCAAACGGGATTAATTTCTGAGCAAACCTACTCAGGACCAGGTCTCAAAATGCAGTTTTGACCAAAGCAGAAGACCAAAGAAGGCGAGCCAAGCAGCGAAAAACCGGTGGCTCGAGTTTCAGAGAAAAGCTCTCTTCTCTAGTGACGCCACCCCGAGGTGGCTGCTGACGTGCCTTTGCTGGAACAGTCCCCTAGCGGCCGATTGAGGCACTGCAGGGCGCACTGAGCATAAGAAGGCGCCGCGGGGGCTGTCCTGGGCGCTATCGGTACCTGCCTCGTGGGTTGTCTGGTAGTTTCTCGTCTGCACAGAGACGGGCGTTCGCCTCTCTGCATCGCTTCCATCATCCTCAAGAGCATCCCGTTAGGGGAGTAGCCATGATGCACTGGGGATACGATGAGGACAACGGTGAGGGGGAGAGCTCCCGATGGCTCTCTGGGGTAATAGGACAGGACGGGAGGGGATTGTAGGGAGACGGAGCACTCAGCCCGGGGGGGGGGGAGAGAAAAGAGGGGGGGCTTCTAACCATGTTGCTCTTGTTTCCTTCCGCTTAGATTTATTATTATTATTATTAACAATTTAGTGGGACTGCAGCGAGTTACTTGTATGAAGTTAGGCAGAAAACAGCGGTTTTTCTGCATTAGTTTTCAGAGGACAACAACCGTGCTTCAGACACTTCCACCGCACGTGCATCTCAATCCTATGGGTTGTAGTAAATAATCTCTACTCAGTAGACCCATTGAAATTAATGAATCTGTTAGTTATGTCTATTAACTTCAGTGGGCCTACTCTGAGTAGGACTAGCCATGAATATGCGTGCTTACTCAATCCTATGCGGGTTAATCCTACACATGGAGTACGTCTATCCTTTGCGTGCTAATCCCGTCCAGTCCCAACTGTAGGGACTGCAGGCGGGCAGGAACGTCTGTCTTTAGCAATCCGTGGAATTTGCCCGTTCTTTCTTTCCCCTTCCATGATTGGATCTGTGCTCCTTAAAAGGCGAGCTCGATAATCGGATTAAGCATGATTTTTAAGAAGAAAACGCCTAGCTAGCTCCAATCCTGTTCTCTTTAGCAATCTGGCGAAAGGGGGAAAGGGTTGCTCTTTAGTAGGAGTTGTTAACCACAATTTGCCAAATATGCTTTGAAATGAGAATTTAAAGTGGATGATTTTGAACAGCGCTTCTAGAAGATAACTAGTTTTGCCAATTAGAAACAGCAGCTGCTTTTCATGTTATAGTGGTTTCTGCGGGGTGGGGGTATTTTAATATATATATACTCTGATTGCCAAATGAGATGCAAAGCTGTAGTAGTTTAATATGGTTGGATTTCTTTTTCCAGACTGCATTGACAACCTTTCTTAATTAATGTTGTGTTTCACAGTGTACATTCCTCCTTTCTAGAATGGACTCTATGGTTATAAATATAAAGCCCTTGAAATTGGTTCCAGGGCGGTGTTCACATAAGACCCTTTTCTCAGTGACTTTCAAAAACACATTTAGTGTGTCTCGGTTCTTTGTATGCCATGTGTGAATGTTGTCCATGTCAGAATGCAGAAGAGAAACTGGATTTTGCCCTCATATTTTAAACTGATTTAGGCTGCAGTCCTTATCCCACTTGTATGGACATAACCCCCATTGAATTCAATAGGATTTACCTTCTGAGTAGACATGGCTAGGGTTGTGCTGTGAAGCACAAACCTACCTGTTCGGAGATATTGAAGCTCCAAACTAATTTGCTGCAATATCATAGAGGTAAAATGAAGGGGCTCTAAAATTTAATTCTGCCTGAATTAATATTGCATACCATGGCTAAAATTTCTTGGGATTAAATTGAGAAGTGGAGGGCAAAGATTAAAGCAAAAATGAAAAACAAAATCCAGCAGTTGCGGAACACAGCCCCGCTGATTTTGGTGGCACCTCCACATACTTGCCTCAGTTCTGCTAGCTAATGCAGTCCTTGTATATATGCGTGAGAAAAAAAGGGGTAGCAAAAGAGAATCTGGGAACAGGATGACCATGCATTCAACAGCTCAGATGCAAGAACATTACACAACTAAAAGTAACAGGTGTTCTGTATAGTTGCTGCCTGCCAGTGCAGATCACCTGTTAGGGTAGTTAGAGGAAACGGAGGCATTTGGAGCCAATCTTGTTGCCCCATTGTCCCCAGCAGTGATTGGCATTGCTTTCTGGCAGGTGCTGATCATACATTGGGGGAGTAGGCAGGGCTCTCAGAACATAATTCTTTGGGATCAGGTTTTGTATGTTAGAATGAAGTTTCTGATACTAGAAAAAGGTGGTTAGGTATGAGCCAATAAGTCAGCCTTTAGAGTAAGCCTTTCCATGAAACACCATTGCCACGTGATGTGTCCCTTAATCTTTCTAACTTGAATACTGCTTTGTGTACCATAAGTTTCTAGGGGCTAGGTAGATGACTTCAGATACTCTTTCTATCTTCTGTAATAGGCAGGATCCAATAATATAACTAATAACACCTCTTTAAAACCAGCATTTCTTAGTTCATGCATACCTAGCAAGGCAGTTTAGTATATTGAATTCTTAAGCATTACCTTAGGCCACATACACACCATACTTTTAAAGCACATCAAAAGCAAATCCCCCCCCATCTTGGGAACTATAGTTTACTCCTCACAGTTCCTTGGATTCTTTGAGGGGGGGGAATGCTTTTGCTGTGGTGTGTATGCTGCCTTTGTCTGCAACCCTATACCCACTTACATGGTAAACCCCATTGAACTCAGTGGGATTTACTTCTGAATAGACGTGTAGGATTGTAACGTTAAAGTTGTATGCTTTATTTTATTTATTATAAAATTATTAAACATTGGGTTGCAGTTGTCTAATCCTGATGCAACAGCAGGGTGGATGAGGCTACTCATCAAATATAAAGTTGCACAACATTATGTTCTGCTGCGTATTGTGGAGCACCAAATAAGTTATTGTATGTCTGCCTAATAACATCTCAGAGCTTAGTAAGGTACCTCCTCTGCAAACTAAATAGATGGCTGACAAACTTCATGACCATCCAGCAGCTCTAGTGGCTCATAACACACTGATGTGCTTACAAAATGTTGAATGGATGCCCCATTTGGTTTCACTGGCAGAATATGGGTGGAATATTCTAGTACTGCAATGGAATATGTGGCTTCAGGAACCCCTGTGAGTGCACCAGACCTCTGAGGAATTTTGGCTTACTTATACAATTGTGCTTTATTTTAAAAACACTAAACAGTTCTGAACTGGAAATACCAGATGAATTCCCTAGAACAAGAATAGCCTTTATTGGATTAGAAGGTGAATTCCCATTTCAAGAGAACTATTACCCCATGTTCAGGTGATCATTTTTACATATATTCTACTCTTTATTTATACTTGACAGCTGATAAAATGCTCCTTGCTACATAACATGGTCTGAAGGCACATGAAGCCAGCTCCCTGCTGAAGCTAAGCAGGTCAGGTCTGGTCAGTGCCTGGATGGGAGACTGCGAGGGAACCATATGTAGGCCGCCTTGGGTTTCTAGCATGAAAAGAAAGGCGGGGTATAAATGTAATAAATAAATATAGGGTAACAAAGATGAGTAGTTTGCAAACTTTCTTTGAATTGAATTGAAATGGTCTGGATAGTGTAAATCACACACTGCTAAAGGCTTTGATAATATGCACACTTACATTGAACTCAGCGGAACTACTAAATAAGATTTTTCAGGATAGGATTGAACTCTAAATCAGCCTGCTTGAAATTAAAACTTTCTTGGTTTCAGTGAACAAAAGCCATTTTACAAGTACTTGTGCAGGCTTAGTTAACTGAAGGGTTTCACAGTTGAGAGGCTGGGTAAATTGGGTACAGCTTTTTGCAAATGAGTTCTTGGTGCTATATACTAAAGTGATTCCATAGACAGGACCGTTTTTTAATGTAAGAGCATTTCGTAGCTATAATTTGACTTACCATGTATGGTAAGAAACAGAGTCTGAAAGACTGGGATAGGTAATCTTGGTGGGACAGAAACATGTTTGATGTAAAACAAGCTGTGCATCCCAGATAATGTTAGAAGTGGTGGTGTTTTCCTAGAATTAGAGACACAGAGTAGGTCAAGATGTTATCTTGTCAGACTCAGCAGGTTGCCTTGGGTAAGTAAACCAGCCTCAACCCTCTGTCTGCAATCTTGGGATAAAAATGCTTGCCTACTTTACAGAGCTGTTGTAGGGATTGCTGAGCTAATGCAGAAGAAGTACATTGAACAAATGAAATGTGCTGTGTGTTATGATTCCCTTTTTTTGTCTTTTCTCCTAGCAGTAGTGGGAGTGAAGGAACACTTTGGTGCTAGAATTTACTGCCATGATTATGCTAGAGCAACAATCTTTGTTAATCTGTGGTGAATCAATTATAGCTCTAATTATATGAAGGTGTCTTGGGAGCAGAGCTTGGAAAAGTTACTTTTTTGAACTACAACTCCCATCAGCCCTAGGCAACATGGCCACTGGATTAGGCTGATGGGAGCTGTAGTTCAAAAAAGTAACTTTTCCAAGCTCTGCTTGGGAGTGTATAGGCATCTTGAGTTGCACACTAGTACATCAGTTGGAAATTGGCAGGGGGATCTCCTGGAGGCTGTTTATAATCTTTGCAAGCTTTCTAAGGATCTGGAAACTAATGGGATGGGAGCAGCAGAGGGGTCAGCCTACACTAAGCCCTAAACTTCACCAAGAGGATTTCTGACTTCATTAAGGAGATGAAGCTGCATTGAAGCCATTCGTCTCCTTGTGAAGAGTTCTTAAATAAAAAGAGGCGGATAGCTTTCTTTCTTATACAGTTAGAATTGCTTCTTGCTAACTATGGACTGAAGTCAGGGACATTATCAGGGAAAAACGCAAAAAAAACAATACCTCTTGTTAAAAAGAGAGAAAGACCTCAATGGATGACTGAAGAAACTCTTCAAATGGTTAAAGAGAGAAGGAAAGCAAAAGCAAAAGGAGATAGAAACAGGGTCAGAACCCTAAATGCAACTATACAACGACTAGTATGTAAGGACAAAGAAAACTATTACAATAGTTATTGTATAGAAATAGAAAAGGACAACAAAATGGGAAGAACAAGAGCCCTATTCCAAAAGATTAGATAAATGAAAGGGAAATTTAAACCATGAGTAGGGATGTTGAATCAACAGGGGAACACACTGACTGACCAAGATGAAATAAAAGGAAGATGGAAGCATGTAGATCATGAAAAACTATGGAATGCTTTAAAAGAAATAGGGGTGCCATAGCATCTGATTGTTCTGATGCGCAACCTATACTCTGGACAAGAGGCTACTGTAAGGACAGAATATGGAGAAACTGATTGGTTTCCCATCGGAAAGGGTGTGAGACAGGGGTGTATTTTGTCACCCTATTTGTTTAATATGTACACAGAACATATCATACGGAAAGCGGGATTGGACTAAGATGAAGGAGGTGTGAAAATTGGAGGGAGAAACATCAATAATTTAAGGTATGCAGACGATACCATACTAACAGCAGAAACCAGTAATGATTTGAAACGAATGCTAATGAAAGTTAAAGAGGAAAGCACAAAAGCAGGATTACAGCTGAACATAAAAAAGACTAAAGTAATGACAACAGAAGATTTATGTAACTTCAAAGTTGACAATGAGGACATTGAACTTGTCAAGGATTATCAATACCTTGGCAAAGTCATTAACCAAAATGGAGACAATAGTCAAGAAATCAGAAGAAGGCTAGGACTGGGTAGGGCAGCTGTGACAGAACTAGAAAAGGTCTTCAAGTGCAAAGATGTATCACTGAACACCAAAGTCAAGATCATTCAGACCATGGTATTCCCAATCTCTATGTATGGATGTGAAAGTTGGACAGTGAAAAAGGCGGCTAAGAGAAAAATCAACTCATTTGAAATGTGGTGCTGGAGGAGAGCTTTGCGCATACCATGGACTGCGAAAAAGACAAATAATTGGGTGTTAGGACAAATTAAACCAGAACTGTCACTAGAAACTAAAATGATGAAACTGAGGTTATCATACTTTGGACACATCATGAGAAGACATGATTCACTAGAAAAGACAATAATGCTGGGGAAAACAGCAGGGAGTAGAAAAAGAGGAAGGCCAAACAAGAGATGGATTGATTCCATAAAGGAAGCTACACACCTGAACTTACAAGTTCTGAATAGGGTGGTTCATGACAGATGCTGTTAGAGGTCGCTGATTTATAGGGTCGCCATAAGTCGTAATCGACTTGAAGGCACATAACAACAACAACCACTCCTATCATTTCTGCTAGCATTTATTTGTCCTTTAGAATTTTTCTTTATGGGTTAACATTTAAGGCTGGGAAAATCCCAACTGCTGGTCATCAGAGCACCTAAAAAATGTACTGGTGCCTGAGGTTTTGTCTGTGGTTTAACCATTATTCCCTTTCCCCAAGGAATTATGGGAAGTCAGAGCTTGGAAAAGTTACTTTTTTTGAACTACAACTCCCATCAGCCCAATCCAGTGGCCATGCTGGCTGGGGCTGATGGGAGTTGTAGTTCAAAAAAGTAACTTTTCCAAGCTCTGTGGGAAGTACCGTTTGATAAGGTGGGGTAAGGGATGATTAAAACAGAGGTGTCTAACACTCACCAGAATACAATTCCTAGGATTCTTTGAAGAGAGCTGTGACAGCTAGCAGGGCCGGCTCCAGGCATGCAGGGGTCCTTGGGCATCAACTTGCCATGGCCCCCTGGTGGGTGGGTGGGTGTGCGCACGGGCCCCCCCGCATGCACACCCACGGCCCCCCTACCTGTCTAGTCTTTACCATTGCCCTTAATGAAGATGGCAGCTGCGGTTTCCCTAAGGGGAATGAATCCTCCGCCGCCATCTTTGTTGATGGCACATGTGCGTGCTATGCAGGTAAGGGGGTGGGGGGGGTGCGGATCGCGGAAGGGGAGCAGAGGGCCCCTCAGGGGCTCCTGTAGCTCCAGGGCCCTCAGGCCAGTGCCCAACCTGGCCACCATTTAGAACCGGCCCTGACAGCTAGAATCATGGTATAAAATGAATCTGTTTAAAGTGTAGATATGGTAAGAACTTTGATTCTATTTTTCAAAAGCTGGTGCCTGTACCCTTTGCTCCTTGCTCCTAAAAGCTGGACTCTAGCCTATGTTTTCAGTCCTGTCATTCTAAATGTGTGTACATGATATGAGTTAACATTCAAATGACTGAGGGATTGCTGAGGCCTGGGCAATGGTGGCCATGTAAAATGGCATGGCAAAGATTTGAGGTAGTAGCAGAATGGACTGTACCACTTCAGAGTGCAGGTGAAGGTTGTTTTTAAAAATGCCTCCCTAGTTGGAAAAAAACTGTGCAAATGGAAAACAACACATCAGGGAGAGAGCTGAGATAGAACCTTTCTCCCCGCTGTACTCATTTTTTATGCACAAAGTGTTTTACGGGGAGGGACACTTTAAAATGATACCTCCCATCTATTGTCTGAAGCGGTGCAGTCTGTTCTACCACCTCACTTCCACCTCATTACTTATGCATGTGTAGACCAGGCCTGATGTATCCTTCTCATCACATCACGACAATAGTGGATGAAAATTGGGGCCACTATGTGGATGCCATATGAGGCAAGCCCAGTTCTGAGTGCCACCTTAAAGTGAAATGCAATAACCCCTGTCAAGTTTCCTTTCCCAACCCAGTGCTCTCCAGATGTTTTGGGCTATAGCTCCCATCATCCCCAATCATTGACTATGTTGACTGATGCTGATGGGAGTTGTCTAAAAAAATCTGAGATCACCAGTTGGGGAAGGCTGAGTGACATCTTTTGGGTGCTCCACAATTGGGCTCTGAACCAACACATGATTTTACAATCTGGTAGAGACACACATATTTCAGTGCAAAATGGGGAAGGGACTTAGCTCAGTGGTAGCGTACATGCTTTGTATGCACAAGGTTCCAGGTTCAATCCCAGGCTTTTCCAGGTGTTGTGAAGGATCTTGTGAAACCGTGAAGAGGGTTGGACAGTACTGAGCCAGATGGGCCAATGGTCTGACTCAGTTTAAGGCATCTTTCTACGTTCCTATGTCACTGAACCAGAATGAAGCATTTTAGATATGTGGATTGCACATTAATCAGCTAATGGGTGAATGTTCTCTGAATCTGTTGCATGTGTGTTAATTTCAGGTGCATGCTGCATTCCTAATGACCAGAATGCCTGGAAGTAGGCAGAAAATGACCAACCCTAGTGTTCTTACCCGCATCCTTGGGTATTTAATTTATTAGAATTAAGACTTGCTTGTGTAGAGAGCTGCCTTATAGCTCACCAAAGACAACTGGGTGGTGTACTTTCCATCCCTTTAAATCCAACAATTTTAATAATCTGAATAATATTTTTTAAGAAAAATAAGAAAATCCAGGTAGGTTCTTGTGCTTATTTTCTCATGACAATTCCTTTGTTTCTCGCACTGCATGGAATGCATTTTAATGAACAACTTTCCTACTACAATGCATTTTAGGGCCTTCTCGCTGGAAGGAAATTTTCCCTGTTGCTAATGGAGACCGTCAATCTCCCATTGATATCCAAACTCAGGAGACCAAATATGACCCCACTCTGCATCCTCTCTGTCCTAACTATGATCCTACCTCTGCTAAAGTCATACTCAACAATGGACATTCCACCAGTGTGGAATTCGATGACACTGAAAATAAATCAGGTTTGTTTCATGGTAAACTTAATTCTGCTTTCACTCTAGTATTTTGTTCTAGACAACTTTCAGTCTTACCTGAAGTGGCATCATATTCTGTGGTCTGGTTTATGAGTCATTTTAAACCATAGTTTAAAATAAACTGTGGTTTGATGTGAACTTGCAAAAGAAAATACTTTGCTGCTCTCCTGCACCTTCCTTCAGTGCATGGGGAGGAAACTGGCATTCATGGTCAGTTTTCCCCAGAAAACATGAGCATTAAGGCAAGAACAAACTTTGACTTACTGCTGGTCATCGGGTTTTTTTTGGGGGGGGGGGAACAAGCCATCAGCACAGGTTCACACAAAAACGAAACTCCGCTCGCCGCGCAGCTGACGAGCGGGGCATGATTGCAGGTGGGGGTGAAGACGCTGTCCCCATCTGTTAATGAGGCAACGTCGCACGTCGCGCCCGTGACGTCAGCGCGACATGCAGTGTAAGGGGCGGGGTCTATAGGGGTAAAGGGGGACTAAATAGAGATTTGTCCCCCTTCTGTGGCGGGAAGGTGCGGGAAGGGAAATAGGTAAGGACAGCTAGGTGGCCCCCTTAGGCACCTTTGGAGGTGATTGGCGGTTCCAGAGGCTTGTCTCTCAGGGCTTTACGGCTCTAGGGCAGGATATGGGCTGCTTCTGGGGCCAACTTATCCTCATCTACCCAGGGGTTATACGGCCCTGGGTGGGGATGATGTGGGAAGGCCCCCCTACTCACCTGCAGGGTGTGGCTGGGGTAAAGGGTAAGCAGATGGGCTTGCCCTTGCCCCAGCAGGGGCTGGTCGCCCGAGAGCTGTATGGCAAGCTACTTGCTTATAGACAGTTCCCGCACCTAGGTTTCCCTCTGCAGGTCACTTTAAATTGGGTTTTGTTCTATAATGTAAATAAAGTGGCCCTTGTTCAACCCAAGCTGACGTCTCTGTGTTTTATTTCACCCCTCAACTGCAATATAAAGCTAGCTTCTGATTTGTTTTCCCCCACAACTGAGGACAGGTAGGAGTGCTGGAGGAACGAAGCACTTGCAATTTGAGCAGTGTGAACTAGCCTGCTATCATTCACCTTAAACTATCATTTATTTTAACTACGGTTTAAAGTGATTTATGAACAGGGTCTACTAGTTGTAATATATCCAGTCTCCTTTTATTTTGCCTTTGGTATATCATCATTTAAAATTACCTTAGAATTCTCATAACATTCTCAGTTGCAGCTTTTTATATACACCCAAGTTCAGACGCGCTAACCCCATCCTGCTATAATGTGTTTCAGTCTCATTCACTGCAGACAGCTTAACATTTGCTCCAAACCCTGTTTAAATGAGGTAAAAATCCTTTTTCAAAAAAACAGCTTTCCTTTGCCCTGCAGCATAGTTGGAGCCTTTGTTTCTGACTGCAGGTCTGATTTCATGTGAGCAGTTCAAATTTCTTGTTTCTTTTTTGCCAGTAGTCACTGATCGAGTTATGTCCTAGCCTTCAGCTCATTTTCCCAAAATCAGATAATGGGAGGGGGGATAAAACAGTAAGTCAAACGATGACCTGCTAATTTCCCCGTCCTCACACAAGTTTCCTAGTGACCAAGGCTTTATGCAGTTTTGCAAATTCAGAGATCATTACGTTTAGTCGGAGACAATCTCTGTATTTCAGAAACATTTTCTTTTCAAGCTGATGGGCAAACTTGTTTATACAGAAAGTTCTCTTGGAGATACAGTCCAGCAATTTTCAGCAGAGGTCAACTGAGTATTCCAGGGAAACTCAGGAGGGCCACAGGTTCTCCACCTCTGAAGCACATTCTTCCCTGCAATATGTAGCTTGGCATAATGGTTATTGCCATCCCTTGCTTCTCCTCAACATTTGGCAATCAGAGAGATACTGTTGTAAACATAGATGTTTTATTCTTAACTGCCATGGCTAATAGGCATCGACAAGTAGAACTTGTGACAAGATGTTGCAGTGTAGGATTCTCCTGTTCAAGGTCCCATCCAGTTATGCCCTTTTCCAGAATACTCCATTTCATTCTTCCCTTCCTTCCCATTTTTCTGTTTTTGCCCCCACATTTTTAGCATGTTCATGATCATTTATGCTCATGGGGTGGTCATACACAATGCCTTTTTCAATACTATTTGCACCTGCAAATGTTTTGGAATAGTCATGCTGTTTCATTTCCAGTCAGTGCATACCTTGTGACTTCCTGCTGAAATCCTGTAGCTTTTCATACCACAAATGTTCTGGAGATGTGAAAATAGATGTGAAATCAGGAGATCCATGATTGAATATCACATCTGTTTTTAAAGCTTTGTGTTGGGTCTCTTAATTTTGGTCAGAGGAGTAGTTCTGGAGGAGGGCAAATTTGCCAGTTCTTCCTGTAATATTTTCCAGATCTAAACTGTGCACCCCCAACTCTGCCTGTATGTTTCCTGAATTTTCTCCCTCTTTGTTAGACCTAATAGTGCTCATGGAGGTGGGGATTTAGATTCAGAAAATAGTGTGTGAGGAGGAAAGAGTTAAACCTCTTCAATTCTGCAGATTCTGGAAAAATCAAGGTTCCTTGCAACTTCTTTAAAATTGGGAATGCCAATCACACTTTTCTCACATGTTTGTTTTAGCCCTTGGGTAGTACAAAGAAATGTTCAAATCTTAAATTTTCCAAGAGATTCCCAGTAATCTAACAATGCTACCCTCCTTTTTTGATATTTATAGTGCTGAGTGGGGGTCCACTCTCTGGAAATTACAGGCTGCGACAAATTCACTTCCATTGGGGACCCAGTGATGACATTGGCTCTGAGCATGCAGTGGATGGAACGAAATTCGCAGCAGAGGTAAAGCATTCCACTGAACTCTATATAAGTAGTTGTGATTTACTGGCTGCTTCCTTTAACAAAGCAGATCTGTTTTTTTAAACGTTAAAGTGATTTCTGCAATGAAATTATTCGTTTTCAATTGTAAATTTTGTTATGATTCAATTGCATGGGAAAAAGGGGGGGGAAATGCCAGCTGGAGTAATTTGGTGATGTGCGATCATGTGTGAACACAGGATTTATTTGGGTGTGATGAACTTGAATATTCAGGGTTGTCTGAATTTTTTTCTAATTGTTCGTTTCAGAATTTAAGTTCCATTTTATTCATCTTGTGCCCTGATAATAAGCATTTATTCTTGGTAGTAAATACCATGCATTTCAATGGGACTTACTTCCAAATAAATGTGATTAGAATTGCAACTTCAGCTGGTTTTTTCCCTAGAATCTGTGCCTTTTAAAATTTCTGGAAAATGTGCCCCGCTTTATTATAATTCTGCCTTTGATTTGTGTACTGTACATTTAAATTTCTAGAAATTATGCTGTCTAGTGAGGGCTGCTTCACTCATTACACAGCCAATATATTTCTACTGTTTGCCATGTATTGCTGAACACTGTAATGTTTGAAGGAAGGCACATTAGTAAATACGTAGGGATGCATGTAGGGAAGCTGCAGTATGCTCTGGCTTCCTAGCACATGTCTTCCATATGTCTGTGGATGCCCATCTCCCCTTCAAATGTTCCAGTGCTCTTTGCATGGTCACATGGTAAACACGGAGGACATACCTGCTGTGTAAAGGGCAGCAATCCTGAGAGAGTTAGGTGTTTTGTATGGTTTATTGCTGAATGCCACAGAATAGAAAAGCACAAACATTACATTTTATTATTGCTTCTGTGGGAATTTATTTTGTTTTAAAACATTAGTCAGATTCCTATAAACAAGTGGGGAAAAATAATTGGTATTCTGATAAACAAAAAATGCTCTAAAGCAACATGGACACAATTCAGTCCATTGTGGGTACAGCATTTACATGCAGACAAATTCTCTTCCGCTCAATAGATTCCTGCATTCCTCCCTCTAATTGCCTAAGCATATAAGGCAATACAAAAGTTCTGTTGGGATGAAAAGGAGGCTTGTGCATGGTTTCCGTTACCCTATCCCAAAGGGGATATAGGAAATGCATACAGGTTTCAAAGTTCACCTTAAAACACCTTCATGCTGTCTGTATGTGCATAGAATCATAGAGTTGGAAAGGACGTTGGAGGTCATCAAGTCCAGCCTCTTGCTCAGTTCAGAACTCTTGCAGCTATACCATCCCTGAGATGGCCATCCATCCTACATCCCTCAAAGGAAAGCCCACCCCTCCCAAAACAATATGTTCTGCTTGTCAAACAGTCATACAGGTCTCACTCCTGCAATTTCCACCTATTGAGTTCTGTTTCTACGATATTTAATAATATAAGAGCCCTGTTGGATCAGATGAAAGACATATTTTGTCCTGTTTCCCACAGTGGCCAACCAAAAGCCTATAAGAAGCGCACAAGCAGGATGCGAGTGCAGTACCCCTCTCCCATTGTTGTTCCCCAGCAACTGCTATTCGGAGGCACCCTGCCTCTGATCACGGAGGTAGCATACAGGCATCATGATGATTGGTGGACATTAGTAGCCTTACCCTTCATGAATTTGCTTAATCTCCCTCCCTTTAAAGCCATCTAAAATGATGGCCATCACCACATCTTGTGGAAGCAAATTCCATGTCTTCCATTTGAAGACAGCTATCATGTCTCCAGATAATCTTCTCTTCTTCAGGATTGAACAGTAAAAGGTAGGAAAATAGGGATCTGTTGAGCCTATGGGAATTCTCTACATGTAGGTGCTACATCCTCAGTATACTGGATCTTGTCCTTTATATGTTGTGCGATGTGATAGACACAGAGCGAGAGGTTTCATGAGTAAAAAGAGAGATTATAAAAATCAGGCAAAAGCCATCATTTCATACGTTTTATTGATTTGTTGGTATCCTGATGTGATCCAAATATTAGGTATAGTCCATGATCCAGATACTAAGTATACTCTGATGCACACAGTGTAATTTGCATGCATTGGCTGCCCTATTCAAAAGAATGTACACTTGTATCTGCTTCCTTCATTGAACTGAATGAAGAAGCACTTCCGGGTGAGGGAGTTTTCAGGTGCGCATTGGAACTTTGAAACTCTAAGGATTTTCTGTTCAATATGTTTGCATCCTCTGACAATTGGCTGTTTCATTGTTGAAGTGGAATGTCAGCAATTCTGACTTAGTGTGAAGAAGCTATTATTCATACATTAAAATTTTGAAACATTGATTCCTCCACCTTTTAAAAATGTAAATAGTTTCCAGTTAATTAACATTAAGATGTTTTAAAATGGAATCATATTCAGAAATGAGCTTGACAGTACAGTAGTACAAGTGCTAAAGACAGAGAGAAGCAATGTCCTTAGTGAGAAAAGTGTGGGAAAATGTTGATTGGCTAAAATCAGTGGGGGAAATCAGTGGGGCTAAAATCAGTGGGGAAAATGACATTCGCAGTGTTTAAAGACTTATGTTTTCCACAGGAACCAGGTGAGATGGAATATAACGAATTAATAAGAGGTGCTTAGAAAACAATATGTTCCAAAACAAATGCATAGCTGGAAAAAAATAAGTTCCATCTAAGAAACCAAATGGAAGGAGGCAATATCTAGGAATTTTTAGTCAGTCTAAAAAGGTTTCCCACTGCTGGTTATAAACATCTTCAAGAACCCAATAGAAACCCTTCTGATTTTGGAGAAAGGACCCTAGAATTGAGAGAGAGAGCCAGGCTAACCGTGCAGGTGGAGAGACCTCTGAAGGATCAGTGGTTAGGTAGCTATTTGCAGTACTTAGTTCTATGAAGAGGAAAAAAGGCTCTTTGACTCAAGAATGCACCTCTGCCAAACTGGCACATGCAAGAAGAAAGAGCTACTCTACAGTCAAAGAAGACAACGTAATTGCCCTTGGCAGATGAACTCAACAGGGCAATGGATCCGAGGTCCCATTATGCTGGGACAGCCTATCCACTGGACCCAGGTTTCTCCAGCAGGCTGTGGTACAGGAGTGCCGATGATGATGATGAGATGGTGATGCACACAAGAAACAGGCCTTAAAAGATTTCTCCAAAGCTGTGGTGCAGAAGCGGTGGTAAGACAAGATACATACATCCTTTAAAAGAGAAGTCACAAGCCATTGGGAATGGGCCTCCCCCACAGTGTTTCAGATTTTACTTGTGTCCTTTCTTGTTTGTTGTTTTCCATTAATCTACAATAAAAGCCATTCCGACCGAAAGCATTTGTTTCCTTTTTGTAACATTCATAATAGTTTAAGAATTATGCAGTCCAGCTTTTAAAAGTGAACCTAAAAGTGTGAGTGTTGTTGACACCTTAAGTTCCACAATACAGAATGATTTAATGAACCAAGCAGCCAAAACTCATATATCCTACTCATTTGCACTTCCATAGCAGCTTTCCTGCAAGGACCTTTAAGTCCTCAAATCCAGCGTGTATATCAGGATTCCTGTCAAGGGGGAAATGAGGGTGGGGACACAGCCTGGTGGGAGGGGCTGGCATGTGAGCAGGCCAGAGACTGTTGCTTTATTTTTTTATAAACGTGGCCAAGACTAGGACTGGCTAGAACGGATCTTCGGAGCTTTGGACCAACGAGCATGGAGCTTCCAAAGGACTTCATACATCAAGATGGCTTTGTGCTACTTGTTAAAAAAAAAAAATTAACCTAGCCCCAAATAATCCTCGTGAGATGTTACAGAGGGTTGTCTGGTTTCAGTAAAGTGACGATTGATAGTACTTGTCTTGCTTTTCAGCTTCACGTGGTGCATTGGAATGCAGACAAATACCCCAGTTTTGTGGAGGCTGCTCGCCAAGCTGATGGATTAGCTGTCATGGCTGTTTTCTTAAAGGTCAGGAGGTTTTTTGGGGGAGGGGGAGTCACTCTTTTCCCCCTTCCTTTCTGTAAATGTAAAACTAAGGTGGGAAGCCTTGAGCCAAACTATGTATGATGCTAAATGCACCACTTGAAGTTGTGTTAAGCTGTACACACACCAACCATACATTTAAAACATATGCCCCTCCCAACGAATCCTGGGAACTGTAGTTTACCCCTCACAGAGCTATAATTCCCAGCTCCCTTAACCAACTACAGTTCCCAGGGTGTTGGGGGAGAAGGAGTGTGCTTTAAATGTATGGTATGTACACAGTCTTAGTCTTTTAAAAATCTATAAATAAACAAAATGGTGTGTTGGCGGGGTAACCCTTTCTTCTTGCAACTAAGTCCCAACATAAATAATCCCCTCCCTTGAAGGTGCTATCTGGCACCGAAGTTCCCTTTTGTATCAATAGAAGTTTCCCTCTGAGCTAATAGCATTGGTGGAGAGAGGGGATATCAAGTCCATGGTACAGGAAGAAAGGATTAAAACATTCTCTTTACAGTCCTGATCCTAACCACCACCAGCAGCTGATGCTGTTTACAGCTTTAGAAAGATTCAAAGAACTTCAAGTGACGCGTTTAGCACCATACATAGCTTGGACCTATAACTAGCTCCAGATTACAGGTTCAAAGATTTTAAAAAACTGAAACCTGTTCCAAGATGTACTAACTAATATTTTGGAAATGTTTCTGTATTTCCTTGTGAGCCAAAACTCATTAATATTTTTGTTAAAACAAAAAAGAATCCAATCATTTTAACACATTTGTAATATATGTGGAAGATGAAATAGATTTTTTTAGTATCCAACAAGGAAAAATATAAGTCCAGTGGACCTCAGGAAACATCTTTTTCCAAATATTCATCAGTATTCTCCAAGGTCGCTCAAGGAAGCATTTCTTGTGGATTCCCTGTTCTGAAGTAAAATTGCAGTGGGACCACAACTGTGGAATAGCCTCCCCTAAAAGGCTCACTTACTGACAATGTGTTTGTATATTTTCCTGAAACATTCTGTTTGCCTGGGTATTCTGAAACATATTTATTTATTAAATTTATATCTTGCCCTTCTTCCCAGTAGGAGCCCAGGGCTGCAATGTTCAATCTTAACATTTTTGGCTTGAATCTGCTGGTCTAATTTTAAAGCTGTTTCTTCTATGCAGTTGTCCATATTTCTGGATTTTAAAAAAATCCTTTTCTTGTTTTATATGGTTTTTAAACCTACAGTTAATCAATCGAAATAATTATCAAAATAAAATGTTAAAAATGTATAAGGTTTTCTGAGCATGTTTATGGTTTTAATTACAGGTGGGTGAATGCAATTCACAGCTGAAGAAAATCACGGACCATTTGGATGCCATCAAAGTTAAGGTAATTCTAAACTTGATGCTTTTTAAAATCCACAACATTGTTACAGGTATAGGAGTGCTGCTGTGCTCATGGAAGCTCCACAGCTAATAACCGATTCCTTGTTCTTTGTGACAGGAGGCAGACCTGTCTGCATTTTCTGTGGTGCACAAAGATCTGCTTCCCCCACTGAATGAATGGGACACGCGCAGAAAACCGGTCTTTTTCTGCATGCTGAATTTCCACCCTCCTCCCCAAAAGCTGTTTTAATAATCTGCTGTGAACTTTACAGAAATATTCAAGTTTGTGTTATCATGAACATCAGCTTAAATGTCTTTGCTCATCTCATAGAACTGTAGAACTTTTAAAGTTGAAGGGGATCTATTTTGTTGAACCCTCTGTTCAATGCAGGATGTACCTATAGCATCCTTGATAAATGGCCATCCAGCTGCTGAATAAATGCCTCTAGGAAAGGTGAACCCATAACCTCCCAAGGCAGTCTATTCCACTGTCAAATAGCTCTTGCCATTAGGAAAGTTCCCTAATATTTAGTTAAAATTTACATTCTTGCAGTTTCCACCCATTGATTCTCTGCAGCAATTGAGGATGAGTCTGCTCAATCTTCTTGCCATCTCTTTGGATACTTGAAACCACTCTCATGTCTCCCTCCATTCCCCACCTACTTTTCCCAAGACTAAACCTATCCAGATCATTCACTTTTCCTCATAGGGTTTGGTTTTGAGGCCCCTCACCACTCCAGTTGCTCTCTTTGGACACTCTGTTAATGAACATGTGCAGAAAAGAATTTGACAAATGGCAGGACCAAGTGAGGGGAATAAATATTATCGCACCTCATGAAACCCTGTGAAAAAGTAAGCAAAAAGCTATATTGTCAGGCTGTATTGTTTTCCTCTCCAGCGCTTCCTGCTTATAGGGAGCCAGTTTGTCGTGATACCTCTGAAAGCAGTTGGCATTAGGGATGGAAGGTTCTATCAATTCTGGTTCTCTCCGTTTTTCATTTTTTCCAGTCCTAAATTCAGTCTCCGCATTTCTGCAGCGATTTGAGATTTATTTATTTATTATTATTATTATTTTTAAAAGCTCGTGGAAATATTTCAGCATTTTAGTGCCAATTTCTCCTCATACACACATTTTTGTATGAAGTTTTGACTAATATACACATTTCTTGCGAGCAGTTTCTCCTAAGAACCGTTACCACTCAGTGTCGACAGTACTGAGCTAGAAAGACAAATGGTCTGAGTTGGTGCAAGGCAGATTTCTGAAAGTCTAGAAGGTTTGTCTACTCAGGAGCCCATCAGCTGTGAGGACGGTGAAAAATCTGTAGACACAGCCCTAGGAACGGGTAAGATTCTTGGGAAAGAATATACAAGAGTTTGAGCTAGAGATAATGCAACCCACAGTGAGAGATGAGCTGCAGCCCACAGTCATGGCTGATGAACCTGCTAAACTTGGATGTGCCCACAGGAGAGAAGGTGGAGGAGGAAAAGCTAGAAGTGGCAAATCTTCTGGAGGCAGAAAGCCCATCCTATTCTGATTGAAGAACACAACAGGAGTAGAAATTACATGCATTGCCTACCAACAATAAAAACTACAGAGGGCCTTGTGACACCTTAAAGACTTAACACATTTATTACGGCATAAGCTTCCATGGACCAGAGTCTATCAGATAGATGGAATGTCATCCCAAGTTGTCAAGTATGGTCTCTTTCTCTCCACTCACATGTATATACCTGAAACGGAAGGTGCTGTTTCATACATTTGATGAAGTCGACTCTGGTCCACAGATTGTTTCATAGTAAATTTGTTAGTCTTTAAGGTGCACAAGACACTGTGTTTTTTGTGCTAGAACACACTAACACAGCTATCTCTCTAGAAGTTGCTACTACCAGTAAGGTAGCTATGAGCGATTTGGCAATATTTGCTCATTTATTTCTCTCTTTAGGGTAAGCAGCACAGGTTTACCAACTTTGATCCTTCCTGCCTGCTCCCTCATTCTCTGGACTACTGGACTTACCTTGGCTCTCTCACTGTTCCTCCCCTTCTTGAAAGTGTCATCTGGATCATTCTCAGAGAGCCAATAAGTGTTTGCTCTGAGCAGGTGCGTTTGATACCTCTGCCTTGTCAAAAATAAATGCCTTCCAAGTTTAAATCCATGTTTTCAGGACAGCACACACAACGGTTACAATCTATCACATTTTGATAATAGAATACACCTTCTGCCAACTTTAAGAGTTAAGAAATGTCAAGGTTGCGGGCCTAACCGTAATTATTAGAGCTAAATCCTAATTGTTTCTGCTTTCAATCCATCTTGCTACAGTACTCTCCCAAATGATCTCCCATTCAGTTACCTTCAGCTTAACTTCATCTGCTTGGAGAGCAGCTTTAGAAAAAATTCCAAGTTCAGGCTTGAGTTTTACAAATTCTATGGAATTTCAATATTTCGTACTAGCAAAGTGGCCTTCAATATGGCTTGTAGTGTGTGTGCGTTCCCATTAGCAGCTCCAATGTATCTATGTATGCTCAGCAGGCTCAAACACACACACACAAACCCCTCCATGCAGGATCCCTGCCAAGTTACCTGTATCACATAGGGATGGAGGGTGGGTTTTGTCCTCAGTGCATTTGCAGAACTGTTGTGCTTTACTTTTTGCAGTAGGATTGAGTGGCATTCATGCACCTGTAGCAGAAAGTAAAAACACGTCTGGGAATATGATTGTGTGACACCATAAAATAGATACCTATAATATATATATATATATATTAAAAATGAAATAAAGGATTGTACTTGAGGGAACCAACTTTGTGCTAAACCTGGCTCCCTGCCCCTGGTGGTCCCCTGACTCACTGAACAAACCTGCAAAGCCCTATACTTAACTTCACTACCTTAAACTTCTTGAAGGAAGTATACACGTTCCCCTCCACACATATATTTCATGAGTTCTGTTTCTTGGTCACTCCAATGTATGATAGAATTAAAAAAGTTGGCTCTTGGATAGGAGAATTTTGTGTGTGTTATATACCTTGTTTCTCCTGCTGAAGACATTTAAACAAACAATGGAACACTCAGTATTATCTCTAAGAGCTTAGGAAGAGCCCTAATGGATCCGGCCAAAGGCCCCTCTAGTCCAGCATCCTGTTCTCACGGTGATCAAGTAGATGCAAGCAAGACATGAATGTTCTGTTCAGTTATTGGGCATACTTGTGAGTTCTGTGTACAGATATAGACAGCAAATGCATCATTTACTCAGTTCTCCTTTGCAACAACATTTATGAAGTGGTATGTGTGTTTGCATGGAATCTTTTTTTACTAGAATGACATCTGAACTTTATGACAAAACTGAGACACCTACAGTAGGTTCCCTATTCAGCTCATGTAAGAGGGGACCTGAACAAGCATAAATAGATGTGCACTCAAAGCTATTCTGCTGAAGATAATAAAGAATTTCATATGCACAGGAGCGCCAGCTTTGTGGGTGGGGTGGGGAGCCTGCACAATGTACATATTTGCACAGTGGGCTGAGTTTTTGCATTAGTGTCATTTCTCTGCTGAATTTTGTATCATTTCCATCCGCAGCTTGCCAAATTTCGCAACCTTCTCTGTACCGGTGAGGGAGAGACTGCCTTCTGCATGCTGAAAAACTTTAGGCCACCACAGCCTTTAAGGGGCCGGGAAGTGAGAAGAAATTAAAGGAGAGAAAAAGCAAGGATAGTTCATAGCAATGGCTGATACTATTTAGGAAGCAGAACTGATTTTAATAGGCTATCTTATGTTGTTTTAATGAATTGTTTTTCTAAAAATAGGATGCAGTCTAATTAGGACAGGATTCCATTAATGGGAAGCATTTTTAAGTCTTAGGCATTTTGAAGGAGATATCAGCACATGCTTTAACTGTCCAACTGAAATTAATAGGCCTTAAAATACTTAAGATTTCCTGGATTGTGCCCCTAAATTTTAGCATACAAGTCATATTTTTGCTCAGTTATTTTAATTAATGGATACTGTTTTGTTGCTGTTTACTATGGTAGATAGGCACTCATTACTTAATATGAAGAATAGAATTGATATTGTAGTAAATACGATTAGGTACTATGTATTGTATTGTGGTTGATTAAGATACAGTCAGAATAGCAAAATTAGAGTTGTTCAGACCTGTAGCAGTTGAGCCAATGTTGTGTTTAGTGGCCTGATCCAATTTCACATCCTACTTGAAAGCACTGTAATGTGTTAGGTATGGTGATGCTGTCTTAACTGATGTCTGTCCAATCAAGGTGAGAATGTTAATTATGGGATGGCCTGCCTAAGGGAGAGGCTAGACCGGATTTTCCATTTGGGTCCCTTTCAACTTGCTTAGGATTCCAACTGGTTTGTTCCATATAATCCTAGGAATTGTAGTTCTGCAAACAGCTAATAAGAGATTCTTAGCCTTCTGACAGAATGGCAGTTCTGAGCATTTTTTGGAGGAAGCCATAGTAGTTTAAACAAAGTGGTTCAATCCTATTTAAATGCATAGTATAGACATAATGGGATTTGACCACTGACAATCTCAAATTTGTTTTAAACCCATTATGCCAAACATTCTCCACAAGTTCCCTGATCCTTCCTCCCCTCCACAAATTTGAAAGAAAAGTGGGCTAAGTTTTTTTTCCTATTGTTGCTAGATACTATAGGTAGATAATAAGTATGATTTAGGTATGATTTAGATAATTGGGAATATTCACTTTTCTCAAAATTTGCCCTCTCCTTAGAATTCCTGTAGAGCTGCCTCATTTGCTTTAACACCTTAAGCCTTAAAAATGGAATTGGAACCTTTTAAAAAAAGTGCCTTGAAGACGTAGCAACCTCTAGTGGCCATAGTTGCACTCTACAGGCAGAAATTATGCCATTGCTCTAGTCTGGACAGAAAACAATAACTGGGTCTCATTTTAAAAGAGAACTAAGGCTTGGAAAAGTTACTTTTTTGAACTACAACTCCCATCAGCCCCAGCCAGTATGGCCACTGGATTGGGCTGATGGGAGTTGTAGTTCAAAAAAGTAACTTTTCCAAGCTCTGAAAGGCCCAATTATATATAACAATGAGATGGGTGACCCGTGTCTTCCTGGTATCAAATATTTTTGGGGGTAATTTGGGCCTGAGAACTTGCCTCACTGGGTATTGGCAAGATATATCTACATGTTAAGCTAATTACAAAAATGAACATGTGCATGTGTATATGTGAGGATGTTGATGATACTTTGTCTATGGCGAATTTCCATATATATATATATATATATATATATATTCAATCTAGAGTTGTACCTGATACTTTCATGTTATCTGAATGTCTGCTTAAAAGATTCTAAATAAGTTATTTGTGTTGAGGCAGGAAACAGCATCGCTGACGTGACTGTTGCTTGTTCTGATATTAGAATGGGGCGGGGAGAGAAATATGTTCTAATTTATTAGGAATAAATTGAGTTTATTTTGCAACTTTATATTTATGAAGTAAAATAAAAGCAAGTGAGACAAATGTTTGTACTTTCCATGTAGTTTTTTTTTTTAACTCTGCAGCACGCATGAGTAGACAAGCTTGTTGCTCTTGGTTTGGGAATTTTGCTACTCAATTCCATGTTGGAATATTTTTTTAAATTTTATTTTACAGTAAATGGGAACAAGCTGCGGTTGGGCAATAGGTCAGGAACAAACACTCTGGTCCTACAGCACATTTCCGTGGAAGTAAGCTCCTCTTGACGCTAATAGAATTTGTGGCAAATGAAATATTTTATGGCTGAAGTTTATACAACACATTTCTGTGGAAGACTCCACACGAGTCAGCCCCCTTGATTTCATTAGGACTTGCTTGCAAGTGAGTGCATGCATGGCATTGCAGACTTAATTGTGGTGACTAGAAATGAGCTAGATTCGGGTAGCAGTTCTCTGCATACTTACCTAGAAGCAAGTCCTGTTGAACTCTTGGTGGAGCTTACTTCTGAATAGACATGCATAGGATTGTGTGCTGAATGTGCCAGTAAACCAGATTGGACTGGGCTAACCAATACATTTACACATCAAGAAGCTGGACCAACATTTTAGCTGTGTTGATCTGCTCTTGCAGGCAGATACCATGATGCAAATGCTTAATGTTAGGGTGTCTTCTGTTGTTCTTAGCTGCTGAGATATATTGGTGTTCAACAATATTGTATGTGTGTAGCCCAAGGAGTCTTTGACTATATCCCACTGCTTTTATCTCTGCTACACACTCCCCATTTTCCCAAGCAATGAGACATCCCAGGGGCCACATTTACCTGGTTTTGCTTTGGAGGAGAGACCATTGGACAACTGTGGCATTTTCTGTAAGATTTGGATTGATTTACAAATGTTTAAGTTGAGCAAAGGCAGAGGCAAACAGCACGTCACTCTTACATCCAACAGATCTATGGCCCCTCATCAGATCCACAAAGAGGCTGCTCCCCAAGCTGCTTTTAGTCTATCTCAAACTGCATTGTCTTAACACAAACACATTTCAGCAGGAAAGGAGAAAAGAGTCACCTTAATTATAAACCACCAATATCACATTTTGGGTCAGAAGGAACCAGCACCAGAACCTTGTACCAGAAACTATTTACCTTGAAATTCTGTGTCCAGGAGCAATGATAGATTAATTAATTATATCATAGAATATTAGAGATGGAAGGGGCCTATTAGGCCATCGAGTCCAACCCCCCTGCTCAATGCAGGAATCTTCCTTTTTGCACAAACACGCTAATTTTCCATGCAATACTGTAAACCAGGTGCAACAAAACCTTTGGAAATTAATCAGACAAAACTCAACATATTTTGAGGGAACCGTATTGGTTCCTTTTAGTGTCTTTCAATCAGTAGGTGTTACTGCAAGCAAAGTAATGTTCAACATGGGGATTAGAGAGCAGGGAAAAATTCAGTTCAGCTGGCATTCAAAGACAAATTTATCAAATTTACACTTTCCAAAACAGTATGAGAATTGAAATAGCTACCCTCCAAAATTTGCACTTACCTGAATTTTGCGATGTGGTTCTCCAACTAAACAATGTTTACAAATATGCATTTTAGGAGAAACTGCTTGCAAAAACTATGTACATTAGTCAAAACAGCATATAAACGTGTTTATTAAAGAAATTTGCACATTTTAGACACGAAGAAAATTTGCACATTTTGCACATGAAGAATGTTCATGAGGATTTTTTATTTTAAAAAAGCACATAAAAATAGCACATTGCTGTAGAAATGTGGAGAACTAAAGTTAGGAATGTAAAATTGAGAAGCTGAGAGAACCAAAATTGACACATCTTTCCATCCCTAATATGGATCTTGGAGAAACCAAATGATTTGGGTTATCATTACTTGAAGCCATTACGTTAGTTTTACGATGATCAATAGGCTAAGACTTTCAAATGATTATGAATTATATGTGGACGATTAAATTCTGGTGAAGTGTTTGACTCCTTTGCAGAGGTAATATCGGCCTATTCTTTTTTTTTCTCACAAATGCTGAAGAACTCGTGATGTATGAGACTCTGAAACAAAACATCTTGTTCTAAATTATCATAGCCCAAAGCAACTTTAATTATCTTAATTGTAATTCCACAGTCCTGTTGAACACTTACCGCTAGGGAAGCATGCGTAGGGTTGTGCTGCAAGGCTATTTCAGCACATTGGACAAAGTAGGATAGAGAAGAGGAGCACTCTGGAAAACCAGCTCCATTGGTGGGTTTTGAAAGAAACTCAAATCCCAATCAATCATCTGCAAGGATACTTCCGTAATTTTAAGGTAAGCACCAACCTGGGCATACGATTAATAGCACAGTTCTGCATCTTTGCTGACCTTTTTAATATTATAGACATCATTACACAGGGGTGATGTGTGGACTCTGCCTGCAGCTGCACTATACATTTAGAGTGCTATTATACCAGTCATGGCTTCCCCCAAAGAATCTTGGGAACTGTAGTTTATTAAGGGTGTTGACCTCACAGAACTACAGTTCTCAGCACCTTTAAGAAACAATAGTTGCCAGAATTTATTATTGTTAAAGTCCTAAAACACGCTAGAAAATCCCTGTTCCCCCCACAGAACTACAATCCCCAGAATTCTGTGGGAATAATTGATTGTTAATCCACTCTGGAAATTGTAGCTCTTTGAGGGGAATAGGGGGTCTCCTCTAAGCTCTCAGCATTGTTAACAAACTACTGTTTCCAGGATTTTTTGGGAGAAGCCCTTACAGTTAAAGTGATATAAGAGTGTTTAAAATGTATGATGCTGATGTATCTATTTCAACAGGTGTCCCATGAATAATTTGAGCCTGAGGTTTTCTTTCTTTTTTTTACAGGAATCTGATTTGAATTTCTTGCCAGAAAATGTCTACAAGGCCAGCTCACTCACTAGATACTCTTAGCTTGTACAGTTGGAATAGGTAAAGAGAATCAAGATTTGGCTTTAGATGGTGATGGACTGAGAAATGTGGTGGGTAAATGAGATGAGCATATATCAATATTTTTTCTATTTTGATTAATATAGCATGACCAAAAAGTATAAAGCAGTGGTTTGACAGATGCATCATGACTGACAATTATTAACATTTGATAACAAGTGCAGCATGAATACCTGTACTAAACATTTGCAGCATAGGCTCAAACACCAGATGGACAAAAGCAGAGACTGCAACAACTGACTCTGCAACTTCATTAAAACTATTTGCTCATTCATTGTCAGGAGAGCAGCCTCTTCAGTGTGTGTATCAACACTTTTTCAAGTGCAATGCTTTTTCAAAGACCATTCACTCTTTTACAATGAAGCAGCAGCATAAAAAATCTGGGAGAGCCAAGCAGGGCTATGAAATGTGTGTTGACAGCCCTAATGCCCGCAGACAACTGTGTCCTTTCACCACAATTTTAATTGCTTCACCGCCAGACATGTAAGCAGCACTATCCATCTGTAATGGTCTTAATTTGGCCTCATACTTTCCCCTCACAAGTAGCCAGCTAATTCTTATCTAACAATCTGCCCAGCAAAACCACATACGTTTCATACTGTTATGCACTCTCTACTTCTTTGAGCAGTAAGAAGTTCCCAGAGTAGCTCTGCTGGGGTTTGTTTCCTTTAGATGTGAGAGGATTGGAGACATAAGGTACCTTTGTAATATTTGTTGTAATTACAAAGATAAAAGCGGAACATAAGCAGAGGCAAAAGGCACTCCTGCAAAGCAGAAGATTCCTCAGAGCAATTTGGTCAGCCTCCTGGTTTCCCTTGCCCAAGTAACTCCAACTAGAAATTTACTAGCTGCATCTAAAATGCAGGGGGAGGCAGGTGATCCTCCTTGCCCTCTTCCCTTATAGGTGGACCTTAGTTCATTATCTGTTGTAATCACACCAAAGCTTGCCATTATATCCAAGCTGGAGCAATCCTTCCGAACCTGGATTGCAAATAAAGATTGTCACTTGCAGTCCAGGTTTGTACACGATCCCCCGGTCCAAGCCATAGTTAGATCAAGAGATCATCAGAATTAGCTTCTATTTTGCTATCTCCTCTTGAAACTACACACTGCAGTCTGTCTCTCTCCCCACCCAACCCCCTTCCCTGGGACAGCTAGAAGTCCATAAGGCCATAATAATATATTTGGAATGGAGCTAGGACATCTGCTCAGTGATGACATTTTCAAACAGTACCCACATTGGTGATCTGGTATGGGGACACTGACTTTTTTTGCAAATATTCCATACAGCCTTTCTAAAGGTTCCGAATAAGAGCCAAACTATCTGAGATGGTGGAAGATCAGTGCTTTTAAATGCAGGTCTGCTCCAATCACACGTGTGTTTGTGTGTGTGTGTGTGTGTGTGTGTGTGAGAGAGAGAGAGAGAGAGAGAGAGAGAGTATGGGCAGGAATGATAAACTGCTCCCTTGTATTCTACTTTCTCCCCACATTTCCCAGCCCCAGACTACTCCTAGTGTCTGAGCACAGCTAAGGGGCAAATAATCCAGCACCTTTCATGTGTTTGGAGTAAACCCATGTTTAAGGGAATAGGTCTGCTGTGTGGACACACCTACTTTTCTACAAATGCTGAATCCAAGTCCCACACACACACTTATTGAAATGGAAATCGCCTAATACTTCTGTACGGCTTGCACAATAAAAAATTCCAAAGGATTTTGCCCTTTATTTTTGCCCCATTTCCAACAAATGGGGGGAAAGTTCCATCTATTTTGATAGAATTCGTGTGGGAAACATTTATATTTGATTGTATTCATTGGGTTGAATTCAATGTAGTGCTAAGGTGAATGTTCCATCAGCACAAGGATTTCTCCTTGCACAACAGAATGTTTCCCCCCTCTTCTCCCCCTGTGTGCTCCCAAAATCTGTTCTGGAAGTTCCCCCAACCCACCAGAGCACCTTTGGAGATGGCACAGGGTGGGGGGTGGAGGGTGGAGGGTGGGAAGTCCCGTTGAGCTACCTGTAATCCTTGCACACACCCAACCATTTAGCTGAATGCTACCCATTGTTTGTTTTTGGATGGTTTTTTCCCCTTTTCTCTCCACTGCTATGAAAGCTTAGGTTTTGGCAACTGTGTCAGTAGCTCAATATGCCAGCAGGCCTTGGACTTCTTGTTTCTGTCACCTGTCAACACACTTTTGAAAGTCACAGAAATGTTTAAAAGCAAGTTTTGAAAAAAAAGGGGATCTTCTGCTCAGAGAAGAAATTCCAAACTGGGCATGTGTAAAGTGGCGCTTGCACTGTGGAACAGATGTTACGGCAGAAGAAGCATATGCCATAATAAACTCGGTAGTCCAGGGTGGGAACCTCTGTGGTCCTCCAGATGTTGCTGGATGACAGTGCCAATCATCTCTGACCGTTGGCCACATCGACTGGGGCTTATGGGAACTGGAATGCAACAACAGCTATAGGGCCACATGTTCCCCATCCCTGCTCTTTGTTCTCCCCTGTGTTTGCAGAATTTGAATAATACCTGATTCTGTCCTCAATAGTTTTCAGAAGTACTCCAATTTCTGTGGATCTTCTTTAAGTTAAACAGCCAATATGGTGTCGTGGTTAGCATACTAGATCAGCAGCGGAGAATCTAAGAACATCAGAAGAGCCTGCTAGATCAGGCCAACGGGCCATCTAGTCCAGCATCCTGTTCTCACAATGGCCAACCAGTTGCCCATGTGAAGCCCGCAACCAGAACCTGAGTGCAAGAGAACTCTCCCCCCTGCAGTTTCCAGCAACTGGTATTTGGAAGCATACCACGACTATGGAGGCAGGGCAGAGCCATCATGGCTAGTAGCCGTTGGTAGCCTTATCTTCCATGAATTTGCCTAATCCTCTTTTGAGCTGAACCGCAAACTCAGGGGGCCAAATTGAGCCCTCCTGGCCTCTGTCTGACCCTCAGGACCTTTCCCATGCCCCTCACCAGCCCTGTGCTGCACCCTGTTTGAGTGGTTTGGCATTTAGGGGCAGTTGATAGGTGTCACCTTTTTGTAACAGGAGACGGAGTTCTTCTGTTGGTACAGATTTTAGTACTAGTTTTAAAGTGCTTTTTAAGGTTTTAATCATTTTATATGTGTAAACTGCCCTGAAGTTATTTATGATGAATAGCAGTACAAAAATGTATTGAATAAAATAAAACGGGGTACTATGCTTATGCCTCTTGGGTAGATCAGACTGTACAGGTTTTATTACTTATATGAGCTTTATGAAAGTGTTTATTATGTTCGTTATGGCAGATACTGGAAACACTCATATGAAAAGATGGTTGGACGCAATCAGCAAAAACAGTATTTTTTTGGATTCTAGTTGCTGGGAATCACAGGTGGAGAGAATGCTGTCGTCTTCAGGTTCTGCTTGCGGATTTCCCACAGGCATTTGGTTGGCTACTGTGATAACAGGATGCTGGACTAGATGGGCCATTGGCCTGATCCAGCAGGCTTGTCTTATGTTCTTAAGAGCAGACTCCATTAAACTGAAGTTGCACCAGAACACATCCCTCTATTTTTTATGCAAGAAAGACATCCTGTGGATTATTACATCTACAACCCAGTTTAGAAATTCCCAGTGAACTAGACAGGCTGAAAAGAAGGGAGCACCATTATTGGTTTTCACAAAAGAGTGGTGATCTTAAGGTAAAGTGCATCCTTTTTTCCTCCTTCCAATCAATTTTCTGGAGTGCTCTGCACATATGCAAATGAAAAGGGGAAGGGTTTAGGGAAGACAATATATCCATCCAGCCATCCTGGGAAACAGGTTCGAATCCATGCTCAATTCTGGAGCTCACTGGATGACCTTGAGCCAGTCACTGTCTTCCAGACTAACCTAAATGGGGAGAATACTGGGAACTGTAGTTCGCCCCTCACAGAGCTATAATTCCCAACATCCTTAACAAACTATGGTTCCCAGGGTTCTTTGGGGAGGGAGGAAATGTGCTTTAAACGTATGGTCTGTGTGGAGCTGTGGAGAACCATGTATGCCACCTTGAGCTCCTTGGAGGAAAGGCAATATAAAGGTAATAATAAATACATAAATAAAATACCTATATAGATTATGCACACACAGCATGTTCCATGCCTGCTGTGGGCCCCAGACCCTATCAAGTATGAGGATTGTGCTGAAAATGTCTAACAAAAATGGCTACAACCCACAGCCTTTTCCCTTGGGTTGTATATGGCCAAGAAGACTCTTTGCAGCAAGGCACGGCCAGTCTTCAAATGCCAGTCTTGCATTCACTGCTCAGTTCAGAAGCTAACAAAAGGAAGTGGGCCCTGAATATGAATGCAATCATTCAAAGGGAAGCTGAAACAAGAGAGAAGTAAATGCAGTTTGCCAAGCAGACTAGAAGCTTCAGCCCTAAGAGACGTTTAACCATTAAGGGATAGGTAGCATCACATGTCACTGATATCTTGGCAACAGCTGTCAAGGTGGTGCGTGCAAGTTCACGATTTATCAAGCTGTGAGAAGTTAGCAGGGAACACAGAGTTCCTGTCCTTTTTTTCTTTTTCTTTTCTGCATTATCCAATATATGCAGTCAACACAGTGCAGTGCTGTCGAGCCTGATACGGGGGGGGGGGGGGCTCCACCCTTGTCTATGTGTCAAAGTTGAACAGCTTTGCGATTTCCGAACAGTACTAATTTTGAGGTTTGCAGCAAAGGGGGTTGCTCTGAGCTCCCAGTGCACACAACATGCAATGACCGCATTGGGGCAGGCCCCTAGTTTGTGTTTCAAAAAGCAGGCAAAAGCATGCAGAATTCTTACAAAGGCACATATTTTTATGAATGAGAAATGATCACTAATAGGACACATGCTTAACTCAAAGTAGCAATCCTATGCTTGGAAAACTGCATTGGTTGAGTTGTATTAATAATAATCTAGATAGCACTTCTTAATGTACAAAGTATTTTACAATCTTTTATCTTGTTTCCTGATACCCCTGTGAAGGATGTCACGATCAAATCCGGAAGCATTTCATGCCTCAGACTTGCAATTCTGTGTCAGGAAAATCTAGATTATCTACCCTCAAATAATATTTAATAAACCAAATAATATTTAATAAACTGAGTTTCTGTACTCAAAACATGGTATTCAAATGAAAGTTACAATGAATGTATCCCATTTCTTTCTAATTGTAAATGGTTGTGTGATTCAGAGGGTCTCATATGTACAAAGTCTAATGTGTACTGCATTTTCTCCCCCATTTCCCTCCCAGATTCCTGCATTGCACCTGAAACTGCTTTCAGAAGGAGCTTATCAAGGAATGTTGAGGTGAAAGAAAAGACTTGTCAAGTAGTGAGATAATTCTAGAATTGAGTATGTTAAGAGAATCCCTGCTAGATCAGGCCAGAGGCCCGTCTAGTTGAGCATTCTGGTCTCAGGGTGGCCAGCCAGATGATCATGGAAAGCCTGCAAGCAGGCCCTGAGGGCAATAGCACTTTTGCCTCTTGTGATTCCCAGCAACTGGTATTCAGTGGCACACTGCCTCTGACAGTTGAGGCATGATGATGATGACTTATTAGTCGCTTGCTATCCAAAGGTCTCCAAATGACTTACAACACATTAAAAACATCATTACCATAAAACCATAAAACAGTCGTAGGAAGTTTGGCAGCACACGAATAACAAAAGCATCATCGTAGTCTATCAAATACCTGGGGAAAAATAAGTCTTTACCTGGTGCTGAAAAGATGTCAATGAAGGCGCCAGGTGGGCCTTGCTGGGGAGAGCATTCCACAATGGGGAGCCACAACTGAAAAGGCCTCCTCCCTTGTCACCACCTTCCAAGTTCCCTCAGCAAGGGGATCTGGGGAAGGGTCAGAAGAAGATCTAAGGGTCCGGTAGGTTCATGTCAGAATAGATGTTCCAGATGATATTGGAGTCCTGAGCCATAAAGAGCTTTATAGATCAAAAGCAACACTTTGAATTGGGCTCATGGGATGACAGAGAAGGGTGGGCAAGGATACGAAGAGCAGCTGCCCTCAGCTCTGAGGGTCCTGGGACCCCAGGACTGTGGCACAGGCTTATTTATGTAGGGACATAATTGAATGCTCTGTCTGGTTGCGAATGCTTGGATAAAACTGTTGAGTAGCATTCTGATTATCTGAGTTTATTCAACAATTAATGCCTGCGAATGCAGGGCATTGCACAGATGTAATAGGAAATAAATCTAATAAGTCTAAAAAGGAGTTCAGGTGCAGATAGTTTCGCTATGACACTGGGATGCTAGCTTCAGATTACAGGCATGGAAAGTGTTGCTGCTGCTGATCAGCCTGATCTCCACATGCCAATAGCGTCCTGTAAGGCTCTGTACTGTCTGAACATGCTTGCAATGTGAGATCCATTCATTTACACTCACTGAGTCTAGGAGCTTCCTGCTCATCCCCTCCTTGCTTCTGAATGGCACTGAAGGCCTCTGACTACTACTGAAGTCCAAAGTAGCCCAGAGGGTCCTCTTAAGATCCTCTCTTCTGCTATCAGTGTGGCCTTGACCTCTGTAATGTTAGGCTGAAGAGGGGTGAAGGGGGGGAGGGTTCTATTGCTTTGGCATCTCTGTTGTAGTAATGGATAGCCCCTTAAAGTTTCTGTTATACTATTTTATGCTGACATTTAGTAAAGCATGCAGGTCCATTTGTTCAATGGGCCTATTCTTTTAATAGGTCTGACAGGAGATCCTTTGCAATCCACCTTGCGTTGGGGTATTTTTTTTTCTTTTTAGTTCACTTTAAGTCATTGCAACAATATCTGGTTCTCCTTTTAAGGGTAGAACAGTTATATTCTTGGCTTGCATTTATTTGTATTATAATTTCCAAATTAGGGCCTCAAAAGCCTATGCTAGGTAAGAGCTTGTGGAGGTGGAGAGGAGAGGAGCTGGCCACTCTGTTAACCTTCAGCTTTCATTTAAAAAGTAGGTTTCTCACCTTCTTACTTGTGGAGATCTAAGGAAAAACATGCAAACTATATTCTACCCGGTTGCTCACTGAGAAGCAACACCATTAGATCACTTTAAATATATTATGCCACCCTGCATTTATATGATGGCTATTCTGCAATGATTCCCCACCCCCACTGAGAGCCAGTGTGGTGTAGTGGTTAAGGTGCTGGACTACCAGGGTTCGAATCCCCACACAGCCATGAAGCTCACTGGGTGACCTTGGGCCAGTCACTGCCTCTGAGCCTCAGAGGATGGCAATGGTAAACCACCTCGGAATACCGCTTACCATGAAAACTCTATTCATGGGGTAAGTCGGAATCGACTTGAAGGCAGTCCATTTCCATGTTTAAATACATTAGAATTCCAACCCTGGAGCTTTGACAAATGAGACCTGCATCATGCCGTGTGGCATGTTCCTATTCAAGATTTCACACAGATAGCCTTGCCCTTTTGCAAGATACTCCATTCCATTCCCTTCACCCAGACCAGTTTTCCATTTTGCCAAGAATCAGTATGCATTCCGTGCCCATTGATCATGCTTGGTCATCATAGGGCTGTTTAGGGGTTCCCTCATAACAAGGTTTTCCCTAAAGATATTTGTATTTTTGTGAACCTTGGGGTTCCCTGAGTCTGCTGATACCTCCCTTTTGTGAGCAGATGGTGCCATTTTGGCTACATAAGGATTGGCACTCAGAAAAGGAATTCATTATTAATTTTATATCATATTGGAACTTAGGCAGATAGGAATTGCTATATTTTCCTTCTGTATTCCCTAGCAAGACTTCCATAGTATTTTTCCAGCATACCACAAGAGCACTGTGTAAGTATTGTGTAAATTCTAATCCTTGACAAAGACGTCTCCAGAGCCCTAGATATTTTCTCTTTTTGGCTGAAGAGCTTGAGGGTGGATGGGAAATGCAGTGCCCAGCTGCCAGTCAAAGGCCGATTTACTTCTAGCTGCATGTTTCGTTTTCCAAAACCCCTGCTGATTACTTGACTCCTTAAAACTTCTCTTTGCAAAAATGAAATTTTAGAGGGTTGACATGATTCTACAGCTGGAATGTGATTCCAGGAGAAATTCTGTCCTCTGGCTCTTCTGCTCTGGCCCTCCACTTGGGAGCATCTGTACTGACTCTTATTCTTGCAGATATTAAGGTAACTTTCATGCCAATCTCTAAAACAGTGATTGGCATTACTGCAATGAGCCTGGAGGTCTTCTCTACTGGTATCCTGAGTCATTGTGGTTGACACTAAAGCCACTTGACAGTGTGTAAGTATATAATGTGATTTTGCCTGATGAAGTAGAATAAAAATATATCCCTTACATTCTAAATTCTCAGAAAGTTAGTGATTTCAAGAATTTAAAAACTCTTTTAAAGAGTAATAAAGTTGTATTTCATACTTGTGCATGAATTGGTCGTTTCAGGTAGTGGTTTTTTTTTAATGTTAGCAGAAACTATAGCAGATATTCTATGTTATGCATATCTCAAAGGGCAGCTTTTTGTCCTGAAGATTAGGTACAATCTGCACTTCTTGTTGCCTGCAATTTAGGTAGTTCCTTATTTCATTCTATTATATGTTTCAAAGCAGAGTCTCTTTCCAGTTAATCTCAGTGCAAATATATATTTGGAACTTGCAAAACTGTAAGAAGGTGCAAAAGGAAATCACACCTAACAGCTAAACAGCAAGGAAATATATAAACTGGAATGAATAATATTCAAAACATATTGGGGGAAAAACCTGCAGTAAAGTTCACAAAATGGTGGAACACATTTTATAACAACAAACATTAAAAATAGCCTAATAGCCACTTTAAGACATATACAGGAATTTCTTCATTTGAAACACATCTATTAATAAGCACTGATGTAGTGCAGGGTAAAGTAGAGGAGTGCAAATCTGGGACTTTTTCCAGAGCAGGAGCAATGACATAATCTACAGGAGTATCAGAATAATTAGCAGATATCCCACCCATCCACCTTTTTCACTGGCCACTGAATGAAGTGACAATGAGTCTTTCACATTTGTTTGTGAAATATTAGCATATAGCTGCCTTCACCAACCTGGTGCTCTCCTGTTGTTTTGGATTTCAATGCCCATCAGCTCCATCCAACATTCCAATTATCAGGGAGGATGGGAGTTGTTGTCTAAAACATCTGGAGGGCACCAAGTTAGGGAAGACTTGCAAAGAGGAAGTCAGAGAACGAGGAAAATAATAAATTAGGGGTTGGATACTTCTTTCCTTTTCTTTGATGGGGTTCCTACTTCACTGTGACAATTTAAATGATACTTCTTTGCAAAAGTGTTTGCATTTCTGATTAAAAGCCAAATGTTGCATTTCAGCCAGCTAAAGAGCTTGTGTTAAAGCTCAATGTGTTTTACAAATTGAACCTATGCAGACAGAAGTAAGCACCACTGTGTTCAATAGTACTTATTCCCAGGCCAAGAAATTATGCATTGCAGCTACGCTTCAAAATTTACCACTACACTGCTGCTAATAATAGCTCTGAACTAATGTACTTGGATTACTTCATGTATTATAACCAAATGTGTTTTGACTATATATGGTCATTCTCAGTGGTCTCATAAAGTCTTAATGATCCAAATTCTCCTATAACACATAATAGGCAATACCCTCATGAACTTCTTCAACATTTTAATGCAAATTTCTTTTAATAAACATTTTTGTATGCAGTTTTAACTAATGCACACATTTTGAGAGCACTTACTCTTAATATAATGGATTTTTATATGTTATTTTCACTAATAGATTCATTTTAATGCACACTTTATCCTAATATATTCATGTTTGTAAACATTTGTTAGTTGGGGAACTGCATCACAAAATTCAGATAAGTGCAAAATTTGAAGGATGGCTGTTTTCATTCTCATATTGTTTTAGAAAGTGCATATTTGATAGATTTGGCTTTATATGCAAAATAAATCAAATTTTTTCCCCATCTCTACTTACAAATTTATGTTTGGTTGGCATATTATATTGCTGTGTAAACAAACAAACATGAGAAAGATGCAAGTCTTACATTTTAACACTTGGAAACTGCTCTTTGTGACTGGCAGCAGAGAAGACCTAAAGTACAAAATTCATCTGACAATACATTGATGAGTCACTGTACCAAATAGATATGGACTTGTGGATCACCATACCAAAAAGGTTGAGAACCACTGATGTAGGAGAGCAACAGGCCAGGGCCATTCTTGTCTGGCCTCATCTGGAGCTGGTTGCTGGGAAGACACAGAGGCCCGATTCACTCTCTGTGCTGAGTCCAAAGCTATGGCTTTTCTCCCCACCACTCCCAGGCACCTAATGGGAGAGCAAGATCGGTTGGACTGTTAAAGCTGCAAGACATCTCATGCTCAGCCTGTATATATGTGTAAATAAAACCATACGTCACAGTCTCCAGTGACCTTCTTTCCAAGGAAACCAAACCAAAGGTATGGGATGGTGTATCAGTCTCTTTGGTTCTATGAGGCTACTTAATAAACAAATAATGCAAACACAATTACAGTCTTGTAAACATCTGAAAGTTTAGATCAGCTAGCAAAAATAACAATAACAATACAACATATCCCACCAGAACATAGCATATATATCCAGAATATAATAATTCCCAAAGTTCCATGCATCCAACAAGGCACCAGCACAAGCGCTGCTTGCAGAAAAGTCCAGGACAGGAAGATCAGGGGTTCCCATACAGAAAACCTTAAAGCCCTAAATAAAATACAAGATAGATGCATAAAGCCACTAAAAGGAATTTACTCTTCCATTCCCTCCTGCACACATAAAATAAAATCCCATTACCGGACTTCCGGGAAGGGTGACTTCACTTGTGCCTGCTTTTGAGACGGGCTCCCGCCTCAAAAGAAGCTTATTCAGATATAAATCAGTCAGAACATTTTTTTTTGACAGATGAAATTTCTCCCAGGCAGGGAGAAACGTAGAGATCAACCTCAAAAGCCTGTTTTCGTTGGGAGGACTGGATTTCATTAATTTATGAGAAAAGGTCCAGCCAGCAATGCCGGACGGACTTCCGAACAAGCTCTATCTGATTAATGCGATACGTTTATCTTTTCTTCAAAGAGAAAACGGACTAACAGGCAAGCACCCTTCTTTCTATTATTTTTTTTACTTGGTTTAAATTGTTGCAGCAAAAAGAGATTTGTCAAATGAATCAGCTTTAAAGAACTTCTGGGTGAGCTATAACTCTTCTCTGTTATTCACGAAATTAACAGCTTATCTCAGTTTCTATTGCAAAAAGCTGTCCTGGAAGTGCATTCTAAAGATATAAACAGAAGAGGGATTTCTATTCCGAGGAACATTATATTGTCTGGGACTGTTCTCTTTTTGGTCTATTTTATTTTGACGAATCTGCTTCTTCACGACGCCACTAACTGTTTTGATGCTGGGAACTAAATTTGTTTTGTGTTCTTGAACATAGAGAGATAAGGCAGGCTGCTCTGTTTATACTGTGATGTCATCAAGCCTGGAATATTAACCCAATTGTTGCTGAAATAAGAAGTGGTTCTTCTTTATTTTTGTTTTGTTTTGTTTTCGTGGTTTTAAAAATGGTAATCAAGAAAGTGGCTGAGAATCTGGAAGTAATTATGTTTCAGAAAATAATGGATGAGATTGAGATAACGAAACAAACCCTGCGACAGGGCAGTAAGGAGCTGAAAATTGAACTGAGCAAAATGACGCAGGAGCTTAAAGAAATAGGGGATCCTGTGAGAGAGGAGAATGAGATCAGAGATGAGAAAAGAAAAAATAAAGGGAAGATACAAGCCCTGGAGATTGGAACAAATGTGGAATTGGAAAAAGATCTGGAGTTTATGGATTTTAGAAATAAAATCTACTGTTTGGAATTTAACGTTATCTCTGAAGAAATTAATGAAGATATTAGAGATAAAATTATCAATGGCTTGGATAATCTTCTGGACTGGAATGACGTGATGGAGCTTGATATAGAGAAAATCTATGGAATTAACTGCAGTCATGTGACAATGGAAAAACTCTTAAGAGATGAGCCAGTGCATTTTCTAAAAAAGAAGAACACAGATATGACTTTACAACAATATTTCAGCAACTTATTCAGAATTGATGGCAAGAAAATATTTGGGATAGAGGAAATTCCCATCAAACTCTTATTATATGACTATGGCTATGACAGCAAGATTATTATGGAATACTGATAATGGAAGATTGGACACTGAAATTACTGGACTTAACAGGACTATTGAAGATGGAAGATGGAATTAATATGGATAATGGAATAATGGCTATTGAAATTATTGGACCTAACAGATTTTGATGAGATGGATTAATCGATATGTTTATTTGGACTATGGTTATGACAATAAGATTATTATTATTAATGAGATGGATTAATCGACATGTTTATTTGGAGAAAAATTGATAGATATATTTCTTAAAGAATTGAAACCTCTCTTTGACTTTTTGTGGAAAGAATAAAGTAATGTTTATGAGATTTGATGATTAATTAAGATAACTACTGGAGGAAAGTGATTTTATAATATAATTTAAGAGACAGGATTGTTATATATTGTAGACCTACAACTGATTTGATCTGCGACAAATGGGAAGTCAACATTTTATTTTTTTGTTTAATCATTTTTGTTTTGTTTTGTTTTTTGTCTTTGAATGTTTTATGATTTTGTTTTGTATGTTTTATGAAAATTTGAATAAAAATTATTGTAAAAAAAAAATACATACTGGAAATAAGATGTAACTTCGAAATTATCTTATAGCTAATTGTTTCAAATATTCTTAATGGAGATTCTTTGTAATAAGGAATTGTCCATGGGCTCATTTTCTTTTAATAAAACACTTTGGATTACCTTCAAAAAAATAAAAAATAAAATCCCATTACCTAATTCAAGGTGGCAAGGGCCATGGCAATAACAGCTCCTTTCCTCTCCAGGTCTCTCATTCTCATCTAAAACTCACAAGTACAGCCCCTCCCTTAAGCTTTCTCCACATATTGGGCCAAACCAATAATCCATAGGGATTACATTGGCACCCCTGAGGTCTCTCAACCATTTGGAGATGAGGGTGTGTGTAACACTATCACCATCACTTTTGTAGGGATGAGGTCAAAAAGCCCACAAAGGTTTATCAAGTCATAAGCTTTTGTGGATTGCAGTCTATACTCCCACATGTATGAAGTCAGAACTGTCCCGGGGGGAGCGAATAGGGGCAACCATCCTAGGCCCCACTTCATTTTGGGAGGCCTAGCATCGTGGTTAGTGGCCACATCTGGCAACCCCACTGCATGGCCAGCCTTACAGATTCCCAGCCATCCAGTGATGCTCTCGGCCTCTTCCCTTCCTAGAGCAAGGGAGGGACAATGTGGACCCTCAGTGGCCTCAAAAGAAAACATCTAAGTGGGGCGGGGAAAAGAGAGAGAAGCTGCAACATCAACAATATAGGGAGGAGGGGCTGCCACCACCATCAACATGAAGAGGAGAGGGGCAGAGGCAGGGGGAAGAGGAAGGCAATGGCTTGGGGTCATGACCCACAGGTTGGGGAGTGGGGTGGGGACAGAGTATTATTTGCTCTGGGCCCAGGGACAGCCTTGCACAAAGTAGATTGAGAACACGATTAAGTATATAGAATTATAGAACTAGAAATGTCATCTACTTCAGTCTCTGCTCAGTGCAGGATCTGCAAAGAGGGATACAGTTACAACATCCCTGTGCAGCCTCTGCTTAAATACTTTCAGTGAAGCTAGTAAATTTCTCCTAAAGTTTAACCAAAATCTGCTTCCTTGCAGTTTCCACCCATGGGCTCCAGTCCTGGCTCCCTGGAGCAATAGTGAACAAGCCTGCTCCATCTTCTTCAGATACAGTATTTGAAGACAGCCTTCTCTCTACTTAGCCTTCTCTTCTTTGTGCTAAACATGCTCAGCTCTTTCAATAATTCCTCTTAGGACTTGATTTCCAGACTTTTCACCATCCTAGCCACTGTTCTCTGGACACGATCCAATTGGTCAACATCATTTTATTATTTATTTATTTATTTATTACATTTATACTCTGCCTTTCTTTTCATGATTGAAACCCAAGGCTGCTTACATATGGTTCCCATGGTTCATCCAGGCACTGACCAGACATGACCCTGCTTAGCTTCAGCAGGAAGCTGGCCTTATGTGCCTTCAGACCATAGCCTAAATAAATAAATAAATAAATTTTTATGGGAGGACATTTTGTTTGAAAACCAAGTTAATAAAGGGTGTTTCCAGACTGTTACTATTTTGGGGTAGGAGTCAAACACATACAGGCAAATTCAGGTTGTGCAATGAAAGCTGATTTGTTGCTCTGGCACAACAGAACCACTTCCCACCCACTCCCAGCCCTGAACAGGCTTCTTGCCATAAGGAAAGTGATGGAAAAATGAACCGGAAAGTGTGCGATAACCTCATGTAACATCTCTGCAAATGAATGCTCAATAACCAGGTGGTATGGAAGTGACTGAAGTGAGTTTGCAATGTTCACATCCACCCCATACATTGAAAGCACTTTTGTGCCACTTTGTCTTGGCTTCTCCCAAGGAATCCTGGGAGCGCAGCTTGTTAAGGATGCTGAGAGCTGTTAGGAGACCCTTGACAAACTACACTTTCCAGGATTCTTTGGGGGAAGCCATAGCTGTTAAAATTGTATGTTTTAAATGCCTGGTGTGGATGTCATTCTCTGCCAGCCGAGTTGAAAAGTTTATAGCTACAGTAAAGTAATTAACAGATAATGGCCAGCAGCCAGGCTGTAAATCTGTCAGGCTTGAGTTGAGGAGAGGCCAGAAAACAGAACAAGCATGGATACAAGTTTGGAAGAGCTGAGATAGTGGAGTACAGACAAATTGTTGGGGCAGTCCAGAGTCAAGGTACTGAAGATCCAATTGGAAAGGCCAGGATCGAAGGCATGGGATCACGAGCAGGGCTGGTGACAATCTGACATGGAGGTCCGACGTTGTTTCCTGCAACAGCCCAAGCCACTCATGATCTTTTAAGCTCAGCATGAGGTCAGATGTTTGCAACCATCCTTCCCTCTTTTGAGAACTTGTGGTTTTTAAACAGGCTGATTGCCCCTATTGTTCCAACACCCGTTGGCATCTCCTCTTTGCTGGGGGTCAGAGTAGCTTCCCAGTCTCTCTCTGAATCTGACAAGAGGGCTCCAGCAGGGTCCTGCTCTTTGTCTGATGGTGAAGGGTCTTGAGCTGCCTCTCTGCACGTCCCTTCTCATGGGTCTGAGGTCTCCCACTCCCCTTCATCCTCTGTTGAGCCCTCGGAGGGAGGCACGGCACCTAGTGGGGACGAGAACTCATCCTGCTCTGCTTACCCTTATTACCAGGAGCCCTCACAGGGGGTATGGTAGCATATCTCAAGCTAATGAAAACACTCCAATTTAGAGTCATTTCACTCTTCCTGCCTTTGTCCCCTTGATCTCCAGCAGATCTGCTCATGCACCTAGATATTTGCCATACATAGTCTTGTGGTGCCCCACATAGGGGCTGGTGTGTGTTGGGGAACAGGCAGTGATTGTGCAGGATCAGGTTTCAGTGCCAGCATTGGAGGGAGAGGGATGGACAAGTTGTCTCCTTGAACTAACTCTGAGGCTGTCGCTCTCCATATGTTTTCTCAGCATAGTGGCTCATGGGATTAGCCAGCAAAATTTTAACAGGATGGTTTTATTCACCCACAAAATTTCATGATCCCGGGGTCCAGTAGCAACCAGGACACCAAAACAGAGACTTCAGAGCTGCTGGCTGAGGAGCTGGCCCAGGTTCCTGGCTTTGAGCCTGATACTGGTGATGAGGGGCCCATTGAACTTGAGGCCAGCAGGTAGGAACCCACTGAGTTAGGCCTCACAGCACCAGAATCTGTTGAACCAATCAAATTGCCCAGGCAGGGCAAGAGGAGGGAGGCCATGGAGTGAAGAAGTACCCAGCTTCCAGCCAGAGCATTGGCCCTTGAAGAGTCTGCTGTTGTCCAACAAAGAAGACAGAGCATAGGAGAGGTGGGCTGGAGAGAAAGACTCAAAAGGCCTCCGTTCCCCTCCAGCCCTCGTTGGAACAAGTTCATCAGTTGAAACTCTCTGAGTAGTGTTGCAACAACTAACCTGCTTTCCTGTGTCCTATTAGCTCCTCCTTGGGATCAGAACACAGCATACGTGTACTCCAAATTGGGTGGGTCAGATCTATGAGAAAACAACATACATATAGCATCTACCCAGGTGATGCTTTTAGTCTGGGACTTGTGGGGAAACTTCACAAATGTGGATCATTGCCCTCCCCTTTTTACTTTAAAGGGCTGAATATGTATATACACCATTTAGAATAATAATTTTGTCATCATCATTAGTGCACCACATCTGTTTTCTAAGACGGAGTTGAGGAACAGGCTCCATGTAGGATAAGGCGATCAATGGCTGCTAGCCATGATGGCTATATTCCACCTCCACGATCAGAGGGAGTACACTTCTGTGTACCAGTTGTAGGGAATCACAAGTGCAGAGAGTGCTGTTTTGCTCAGAAGTCCTTTCCAGAGGCATCTAGCTGGCCACTCTGAGAACAGGATGCTGGGCTAGTCTAGGTGGGCCTTTGGTCTAATGCAGCGAAGCTCTTCGTATGTTCTCATGAGTGAAAATTGTGACATGGGAAGTGACTGTAAGATATTATTGTGTTGTATGAATAGTAACAAACACACACAAAAACAAATGCCAAAGATGCTTAAAAACATTGTGCAAACACGCTTGTACTTTCGTCATACAGGTCTATAGGCTTCATGTAAAAAAAAAGGTCATGTTTAAAGATCTCTCCACCATCTTGACTTGGGGAAAAAAAACAAACTGAGGCATACTATCTTGTTATTTACTACATGATGCTGCTGCTCTTGGTGGGTACACTTTGTACTGTTATCAGTCTTTTGCAGATGTCCCTGGATGACGACATTAAGCATAGATACAGCCATACATTTCATTTGCATCACTGCCACTGCTGGAATTGTCATCACACTGGTACAGCATATGTACTAGTCTCCTAACATTATGCACAAAGTTTACAGCAGACATGTTCCACCACAATACAGAGCCCTCAAAACTCTTTACTACATTCATAACTGGAAGTTTAAGTCCCAAATGTGGAACTAAAGCAAGGTATTACAGTAACCTCAGGTGATAGATCTGAGTGCTATTAAAGGATGCAGAGTGGAACGTAGATGGGATTGAGCTATAAGGCACAGTGCCCTGGGAGGTTCTCTGCAAGTCCATAGCAATGAATGGGATTTAGGCAGTTAGTGTTACAAAGAAAGATATGGTGTTAAATGCATATTTGCATTAACACACACGGTTTTAAAAATGCAGTTGCATCATTAGGCAAGGGCCAATGATGATCAGGATGACAGCAGGCTCAGAGGGGAATTTTAACTCTTTCCTCCCCTAATTGGGTCCAGAGAGAAAAATCCATCCTTTGGCACCAACAGGGAATTTGTTCCCAATGTAAGTACTAGCTTCAGATTATAATTATAACTCCCCCCCCCAGCTGTAGCTATTTACATTTTTAAAAATCTGCACATTAAATGTAAAGATACATTTAATTTAATGTCTAGTTTGGCCCATAGTGAGAGGAGGAAACATTTGGCTTTTCTACCTCAAGCACAAAAACATGTACAGGCAACCCTGAGTTAAGAATCAGCGTACGTATTTTCAGTGGTGATCCCTCTGTGGAAGTTCACTGACGTAATTACATCAGCATATTCCATCTTCTCCTCCAGAGCAAGCTCAATCTTTGTTCTGGTTTCCATGTAGAGCAAAACCTGGATTCAGTGCTGATTGGCCAGTCCTGGTGTAAATCGTGAAGCCACTTCCACCATTTCAGAGCAGGGCTGTGCACAGCATTGAATGACTGGCCCATACGTCAGTCATGAAGCCACCTTCCTCCTTCTTGCAGCATATTTTTAAGTTTAAGAAAGTGTAATTGTCTTTAAATTTGTATATTTGTTTTAATGTTTTTAGTTACTGTAAACCGCCCAGAGAGCTTCGGCTATGGGGCGGTATACAAATACAATAAATAAATAAATAAATAATAAATAATAAATATAAACAAATGCAATCATAAATTACATAAATGCATTTATTCCACACCCGCTCTTCCTTGCAAATATAATTCCAGAGTGAGTTACAATTAAAATAGAAGGCATAAGCACAATAAAATCAGTTTTAAAAACAAGTCAGATAACAGAGCAATAATAAAATAAACATCCCTCCTAGGAAAGGAAAAGGTACACTTGTAATGGGATGAGTGTGTTTCCAGTGCAGCCCAACTGCTCTGGGGTAGCCATGACTCACACATGGCCAAAAAAGAGGAAGTGCATAATCAAAAAGAGAACAAAGGAGAACATAGACTTGCAAAAATTTGCCTGTGATAATTTGTTTGTACAGATGCAAATTTAGAAATAATTACTATTGTTTAAACAGAAATACATCTCATTGTGGAGGAGGCTGTGACCAGGTGAGTTGTGTCTGCTCAGTCTGCAGTCCAAGCAGGGAAGAGCGGTGGCTCTGATGTCAGTGGAGCAGTGAATCCACTTTGGGTATAGTCTGAACTTTCAAGGAGCTCTCCACTTTGACAGCTCCTTGAAAGTTTGTACTAAAACCTGGAGCAGATTCACTGCCCTACTGACATTGGAGCCACCAGATTCCACTAAGTCCGGGTGCTAACTGTTGAGATGGGCAGCTTCAAGGCACCCCCAGCTCTCCCTTCTTAGGATTTTTTATCTTTAAACTGGACTTGTATTGGACAGCCCTTCAAAAAGGGCTATCCTCTGATGGTGCTTTAAATAGAGGCTACCTTACCTCCCAGAAATATTTCTGCAGACACTGTTGCCCTACACTGCTCCAAAAATCCCATGTCTGACTTCACTCCCTTTTTTTCCAGATAATCTATTGTGTTAAGAAAACTGTGGGCATTGTGCACAGGCTAGGATTAAAACAGGAACAGGTATAACAGTGGGTGCAAACACAAGGCAATTGTGATAGCCTAATAGGACCAAAGACAGCTTGCTAATGGACTAGACAGGAATTTTTTATATAAACAAACAACAAACCTATTTATTGCATCTACAGTATTTTGATAGCTTGATCAATGAAGAAAGATCTCTGCTCTGATAGGATGTAGGCCAACAAAATATTAAGAAATCATATCATTAAGAGCAAAAAGATTTGAATAAGATCACTTGTAATTCTTTTAATAAACAAATAAAAACAAATGCTTGGGAATAAGAGCCAAGTGAAACATAACTCTTATCCTAATAGGCAGATGCAAAAGGGTTATAATCTGGAAAAGCATGTCACAGTATCTTTTGCAATATCAGTTAATTGCTGTTAATTTTCTGGCTATGAAAAATATTTGCTCAGCGTGTGAGACCATGGCACTGGTTCAGTAAGAAGATCTTGGTGGTGGAAGAGAAATGACCTTTCACTGTTTTGTCTGCTGGCCTTCTAAGTAATCCTAGAACCCCCCCTTAATGCCATGAACTGCTTATGACTGACAAGACAACTGGCCTGTCTGCTTAGATGCAAAACAACTGTTTCATATTCACCTTTGAGGCATCCCTTACATTCTGATATATTTTTGTTTGCATCCTGATGCGGACAAATGAGAGAGAGAGAGAGAGAGAGAACAAACAGCATTTGCTCATCTTCTCCCCAAGAGGAGACTGCTGATCAGTAAAAAGTCAGGAAAGTGTCTGCATTGAATCTTTGGACCAAATCCAGAATATTCCAGTGCAGGAAGTGGAAGATTTCTGCACCAGCAGTAACTCTGTGTGAGTGTGATCTGTATGTGGAAGCCACCTTAATCCAAGTCAGCCTATTTGTTCATTGTTCTAGCCCAGTATTACCTCTGACTGGCAGTGGCTCTCTAAGTCTCAGGCAAGGGTATTTGCCAGCCTTGCAATTTTATTCTTCTAACTGGAGATGCCAGGGATTGAACCTTGGACCTTTTATATGCAAAATATGTGCTCTCCACCATTGAACAACAGTCCCTCTCCATAGAAACTCCTTTCTATGTGCAAATCACCACTTGCTGGACATCCAAACAATCAAAAATAGTTTGGATATTGTTGAGGAAGAAGCCCTATTTGGTCCAATAGTTATGGCGACATTGTAAATATGCATGTAATTCCAGAAGTATTTTAAATAATTGGCTTGAACTTTATACTTTCATTCCTCTGGCCTTTCTTTTAGAACACACTGACTTGATCAGGGCAGGTTTGTAACTCAGTGGTAGAGCACAAGCTCTGCATGTACAAGATCCAGCCCAGGTTCAGTCCCCAGCATCTCCAGCCAGGGCTGGGAAAGACTCCTGCCTGAAGCCGTGAGGAGCAGCTGCCTGTCAGTACTGGCCAGTGGTTCACAGACTTTTTTCCCCCAGGGACCACTTGAAAATTGCTGATGGTCTTGGTGGACCACAATGATTTTTCAGTTTGTTGTAGCAACTGTAATATGCTGTGCTAGATGCTGAATGATTTAACTGTATTTTTATTGCTTCTTTTATTTCTTATCTATTGATTTTAATTGTATTACACTTTGAATCCCATAGAATTCAATTTCTAATGCAAAAAACACAACATAAGAAATAAAAGAAGCAATAAAAATTATATTAAAAATAAATATGAACTTTTAATGCCATGGATGTGCCACCGCCTCCTGTCTTCAACCACAAATCCACAGACAAGCCATGGACCACCTGAATGAAGCTCATAGACCACTGGTGGTCCGCGGACCACAGTTTGTCAGGATGCAGGATTGGGACCCTAGCACTTCAGAGGATGAGCAGGAGATCACTTTCTCAGAGCTGGGTGAAGAAGGGGAGGGAGAACTCTCAGAGATAGTGTTGCCCAGTGACCACAGAGGCCTTGAAACTCCAGCAGACAAAGTTACAGACACTACTCAGGAATTTCCCACGCTTACCCCCCTCACTGAGCCAGAGCCGTTAGACCAAGAAGGAGGGGGGATTCCACTCCCTCCTCAGCCAGGGAAAAGTCAGCCTGATGGGCATGACGCTCACCCCCCCTTTCTCCAATCCCAGAAACAGAATCTTCAGAAGAGGAGGGGGAGGCAGAACTTCCACCCTCACCACGAACCCGGAGAAGGGAAAAACGAGTCAGGGGGAGAGAGAGAAGGGGCGGGGAAGAAATTGTCCTAAGGCGGAGTGAGAGAGTTCGCGCCAGAAATCCCCCTTAAAAAGGATAAGGGGGGGCGGGAATTCCTTGTTCTGTCAACTCTCTTGCATGTCGCAGGACACGTGTATTGTGTTGCTTCATGAGGAGACGTAGTCTCTGTCTGGATATTACATTAATAAAAACTGAATTGCTTTCATCGACTGGTGTGATTCCTGAGTCCAGCCCTGGACACGACACAGTTTGGGAATCCCTGGTGTCGGCAATACTGAGCTGGATGGACCAATGCCCTGACCTGGTATAAGTCAGCTTCCTGTGTTTCTATGATCGAAGGCTAATAGGCATAACCATTATCTCACATTTCACATCTTACTGTAAAACCATATTCCGATTTAGGCTGCAATCCTATGCATACTTGCCTGAGTAGTCCTACACAGGATTAGTCTGTCAGAGATTCTCTCAGTGTAGGTGAATGAAATGGGCATTAAAAAGAACAGCCTATAACAACAGCTGCTCTTCCAGTTAAGCCATTTTACAGTACAGACACACACCCTAGCTAAGGTTAATGCTTTCTGCTGGATCAATCATCACAGTGCCTTACAAAAATTTAGAAGATTCACTGTAGGACTACCATCTATGCCTCCCTCAAATGTTTTCATTAACAGCATCATCATATACATTTCTGCTCAGAAGTAAGTCACACTGAGTTCAATGGGGCTTACTCTTGAATATAGTATTGCAGCCTTAGTAGTCGCCATGCAGAGTCAGTTCAAGGTATTCTTGTTACTATATGCTTCCTTGCAGTCCCTGCAGAACTTACACATTCAAACCATCAAGCATAAAGGCAGCTGATATAAAACTGTCTTTTTACACAAGCTAAATAAAGCACACACAACTATGGTTTTTGTTGTTGTTGAGAAATGCAAAATTCCATAGATGTGGAAGCCAAGGCTCCAAAAAGCCATCTCTCATCCTAGTCATAGATACTAGATTGGGCTTGTCCACACCAGAGCAAAACGTGAATTCACACTGGACTGTCTCCCCATTAGTGCAGGGGCATCCACATTAATTTGGGCCCCATCCCAGTGTTGTCCAGAATCTTTCCCCCTTTAAATGTGGAGTTTTTCAATCCTTGGAAAGTCCAGAACAACCAGGATTGAAAACTCCATATTTAAAGAGGAACAGGTCTGGGACAATACTGGGGTGGGGTCCAAATTTTGTTCTGGTGTAGCCTGGATCCAATACAGACAGTGCTCAGCACATCGGAGCAAAACGTGGGCACCCACCCCAGTGTTCCCCAGATCTTTCCTGCCTGTATGTGCTCCATCTTATTACCGTTTCCCCCACCCCTTTAACTTTCCATTCAGGATCAAACACAGGGAGTGCTTAGACCCAAGTATCAGTGCTGTTTCAAAAAGTCATAAAAATTACTGCACTTCTAAGATCTCCTAAAGCATTGGTTCCCAAACTTTTTCCCCCTCAGAGACCGCTGGCTAACTGCTGATGACCTTCATGGACCATAATTATTTTTTCTTTGCCTATTGTAGCCATTGTAAGAACATAAGAACATAAGAACATAAGAAGAGCCTGCTGGATCAGGCCAGTGGCCCATCTAGTCCAGCATCCTGTTCTCACAGTGGCCAACCAGGTGCCTGGGGGAAGCCCGCAAGCAGGACCCGAGTGCAAGAACACTCTCCCCTCCTGAGGCTTCCGGCAACTGGTTTTCAGAAGCATGCTGCCTCTGACTAGGGTGGCAGAGCACAGCCATCATGGCTAGTAGCCATTGATAGCCCTGTCCTCCATGAATTTGTCTAATCTTCTTTTAAAGCCGTCCAAGCTGGTGGCCATTACTGCATCTTGTGGGAGCAAATTCCATAGTTTAACTATGCGCTGAGTAAAGAAGTACTTCCTTTTGTCTGTCCTGAATTTTCCAACATTCAGCTTCTGTGAATGTCCACGAGTTCTAGTATTATGAGAGAGGGAGAAGAACTTTTCTCTATCCACTTTCTCAATGCCATGCATAATTTTATACACTTCTATCATGTCTCCTCTGACCCGCCTTTTCTCTAAACTAAAAAGCCCCAAATGCTGCAACCTTTCCTCGTAAGGGAGTCGCTCCATCCCCTTGATCATTCTGGTTGCCCTCTTCTGAACCTTTTCCAACTCTATAATATCCTTTTTGAGATGAGGCGACCAGAACTGTACACAGTATTCCAAATGCGGCCGCACCATAGATTTATACAACGGCATTATGATATCGGCTGTTTTATTTTCAATACCTTTCCTAATTATCGCTAGCATGGAATTTGCCTTTTTCACAGCTGCCGCACACTGGGTCGACATTTTCATCATGCTGTCCACTACAACCCCGAGGTCTCTCTCCTGGTCGGTCACCGCCAGTTCAGACCCCATGAGCGTATATGTGAAATTCAGATTTTTTGCTCCAATATGCATAATTTTACACTTGTTTATATTGAATTGCATTTGCCATTTTTCTGCCCATTCACTCAGTTTGGAGAGGTCTTTTTGGAGCTCTTCGCAATCCCTTTTTGTTTTAACAACCCTGAACAATTTAGTGTCATCAGCAAACTTGGCCACTTCACTGCTCACTCCTGATTCTAGGTCATTAATGAAGAAGTTGAAAAGTACAGGTCCCACTACCGATCCTTGAGGGACTCCACTTTCTACAGCCCTCCATTGGGAGAACTGTCCGTTTATTCCTACTCTCTGCTTTCTGCTTCTTAACCAATTTCTTATCCACAAGAGGACCTCTCCTCTTATTCCATGACTGCTAAGCTTCCTCAGAAGCCTTTGGTGAGGTACCTTGTCAAACGCTTTTTGAAAGTCTAAGTACACTATGTCCACTGGATCACCTCTATCTATATGCTTGCTGACACTCTCAAAGAATTCTAATAGGTTACTGAGACAGGACTTTCCCTTGCAGAAGCCATGCTGGCTCTGCTTCAGCAAGGCTTGTTCTTCTATGTGCTTAGTTAATCTAGCTTTAATAATACTTTCTACCAGTTTTCCAGGGACAGAAGTTAAGCTAACTGGCCTGTAATTTCCGGGATCCCCTCTGGATCCCTTTTTGAAGATTGGTGTTACATTTGCCACTTTCCAGTCCTCAGGCACGGAGGAGGACCCAAGGGACAAGTTACATATTTTAGTTAGCAGATCAGCAATTTCACCTTTGAGTTCTTTGAGAACTCTCGGGTGGATGCCATCCGGGCCCGGTGATTTGTCAGTTTTTATATTGTCCGTTAAGCTTAGAACTTCCTCTCTCGTTACCACTATTTGTCTCAGTTCCTCAGAATCCCTTCCTGCAAATGTTAGTTCAGGTTCAGGGATCTGCCCTATATCTTCCACTGTGAAGACAGATGCAAAGAATTCATTTAGCTTCTCTGCAATCTCCTTATCGTTCTTTAGTACACCTTTGACTCCCTTATCATCCAAGGGTCCAATCGTCTCCCTAGATGGTCTCCTGCTTTGAATGTATTTATAGAATTTTTTGTTGTTGGTTTTTATGTTCTTAGCAATGTGCTCCTCAAATTCTTTTTTAGCATCCCTTATTGTCTTCTTGCATTTCTTTTGCCAGAGTTTGTGTTCTTTTTTATTTTCTTCATTCGGACAAGACTTCCATTTTTTGAAGGAAGACTTTTTGCCTCTAAGAGCTTCCTTGACTTTGCTCGTTAACCATGCTGGCATCTTCTTGGCCCTGGCGGTACCTTTTCTGATCTGCGGTATGCACTCCAGTTGAGCTTCTAATATAGTGTTTTTAAACAACTTCCAAGCATTTTTGAGTGATGTGACCCTCTGGACTTTGTTTTTCAGCTTTCTTTTTACCAATCCCCTCATTTTTGTGAAGTTTCCTCTTTTGAAGTCAAATGTGACCGTGTTGGATTTTCTTGGCAATTGGCCAGTTACATGTATGTTTAATTTAATAGCACTGTGGTCACTGCTCCCAATCGGTTCAACAACACTTACATCTCGCACCAGGTCCCGGTCCCCACTGAGGATTAAGTCCAGGGTTGCCGTCCCTCTGGTCGGTTCCATGACCAACTGGTCTAGGGAATAGTCATTTAGAATATCTAGAAACTTTGCTTCTTTGTCATGACTGGAACACATATGCAGGCAGTCTATGTCCGGGTAGTTGAAGTCACCCATTACTACCACATTTCCTAGTTTGGATGCTTCCTCAATTTCATATCTCATCTCAAGGTCTCCCTGAGCATTTTGATCAGGGGGACGATAGATCGTTCCCAGTATTAAGTCCCTCCTGGGGCATGGTATCACCACCCACAACGATTCTGTGGAGGAGTCTGCCTCTTTTGGGGTTTCGAGCTTGCTGGATTCAATGCCTTCTTTCACGTATAGAGCGACTCCGCCACCAATACGTCCTTCCCTATCCTTCTGATATAGATTATATCCAGGGATAACCATATCCCACTGGTTTTCTCCATTCCACCAGGTCTCCATTATGCTCACTATATCAATGCTCTCCTCTAAGACCAAGCACTCCAGTTCTCCCATCTTGGTTCGGAGGCTCCTAGCATTAGCGTACAGGCACTTGTAAGCAGTGTCTCTCTTCAAGTGTCTTTGGCACTTTTGGTTTGGCCTGTGGTAATTTTGCCCTTCTGAATTGATATCCTGTGCCCCTGCTCTCACAATGCCTACTTCTCGGCCTACCCCTTTTAAACTTTAATCATTTCTTTGGTCTTTATCCCACGGGGGCGGTTTATTCCGAACCAGACCTTCCTCAGATCCTGTCGGGTTTCCCCCCTCAGTCAGTTTAAAAGCTGCTCTGCCCTCCCCTATGTGACAACCTTTCTTGTACTTGAAGAGTGCTATCATATCTCCCCTCAGTCTTCTCTTCTCCAGGCTAAACATGCCCAGTTCTTTCAGTCTCTCCTCATAGGGCTTTGTTTCCAGTCCCCTGATCATCCTTGTTGCCCTCCTCTGAACCCGTTCCAGTTTGTCTGCATCCTTCTTGAAGTGCGGAGACCAGAACTGGATGCAGTACTCAAGATGAGGCCTAAACAGTGCTGCATAGAGGGGAACTAGTACTTCACGCGATTTGGAAACTATACTTCTGTTAATGCAGCCTTATTTAAAGACACTGTAAGATTTCTTAATTGTGTTTTGTTGCTTCTTTTATTTCTTATATGTTTCATTTGATTGTATTACAATTTGAGTTCCATAGAATTCAACTTCTAATATGCCCACCGCCACCATATAAAAAAATAAAAGAAGCAATAAAAATTCAATCAAAAATAAATATGAGCATTTAATGTGATGGATGTGCAGGCTCCTGTCTTCAACCACAAATCCATAGACATGACATGGACCACCTCAATTAAGCTCATGGACCACAAGTTGGGAACCCCTGTCCTAAAACATTAGATTGGTACTACTAATACAAATGTCACATGAAGCAAAGTCAAACTCTCTCACACACTAAAAGTAAAACTCATTTTTTAAAAAATGTTGTACAGAAATGGAGATAGCAGGCAGGATAGTCACATACACAGAGACCACTCCCCAGAGCTGATCACTTAATGTGCCTTCTTAGTAAGGCCTGCCCATAGTTAAGCTTAATGAGGAGAATTTGTCTGGAGCTCTATAAGGGTTTGCACTCTCCATACCAGTCCACCTCACTTTCACAGCTGAGCTCCACAGGCTGCTTCTCTAAGCTTCTGCCACACAACCATTACAACCCTCTTCAAAAAAGGCCCTAACTTTTCTCTAGTGAGTTCAGAATTATGCATTTGGGGGAAATGGAGGGATGGAAGCCCATTTAATCCTGTGAGGGAGAATGCAGAAAGTCAGACAGAACAAGTCTAATACTTTTGATAGGAATGATACAAGCAGCCGCCGCCAAGGCGAGCCAAATCTTTCTACGGCAGTTTGAAAGCTTTCGGGGGCAGGTGCAAAACATCAAGAAGTGGGTGCTTGGCACAATTTCAGTAGTAAGTACTGCCCTCTGCTGCCCATTGGAGAGATATGAAATACAGCTGAAATGGAAATATTTCTCTTACCTCAAGTTCCTGTAACGTATATTAAGGACGAGCCATTACAGATAATTAAGAAATAAATAAATAAAATTATAGCACAAGTATTATGATTGATTTATAAAATTGCAGTATTTTAATTGCACACCTGAATCATCAGAGTTGTGACTTAGGGGCATTCACAAGTGTATTGTTTGTTTGCTTGTTTAAAGCATTTTTACCCTGCTCTTTAGCTGAAAAGATTTCCACAGCACCTTACACAGACCAATCACTGCAAGACATGACACACAAGGGAAAGGGATGAGAAGGGAGAAGGGAAAAATCAGGCTGACACTCCAGATCTTAAAGTGACCACAGCTGGTTTTATGGTAGGAAGGATGGCTACTTAGGGTTTGTTTGTCTATATCCTGTTGTAAATTAATCCCCATGCCATTTTAAAGTATTATTTAAAATGAGTAAATGAGTTGTTAGAGGAACAGTTTACATCTGATCCTCCCCCTGTGCAGCACCATCCCTTCCCGTTTTGGTGCTATGCAAAAGATTTGTGCACAAAGTGGTGTCCGTCTACCATCCATCTGCGACAGCAAGATGATCCAGGTTTGGCAGCTGATTCTGGCGGGGACATGGTTCATTGTTATGTCGCTCAGAGATCATGCAGCTTATTCCTATGTGTGTTTACTGAGGTGGGACTCCTAAATGTGTATAAAATTGCAGCATATTAGTAGTGGGATGTTTTAGCACCTCACCAGAAATTACGTGAAAAGCAGGACTGAGTTGCTGCAAAGTGTAACTATCCCATCTACATCAAGGCAGCTGATAAGTTAATGCATATTCAGAGATAAACACCCCAGCATCAATGGATGTTTTGTGGATCATGTGTGTTTCTTTGTAAGGCAGGATGTGGCCAGATTTGTTGATTCCAGTTCACTGTTGATTCTAGTAGTTATTAATTGCCTCAAATATAACTGTTTCTGAACCCAGAAATATCTTGGCAAAAGGAGTGCACTTTTGCAGCAGTAAGGTAATATTACAGCATGGCTAACCCACTCCACCCCCCAGTGCCTAATCTCATTGTTTGTTTTCATTGTCATTGGGACTCACATAAAATCTATTAATTTGCAACTTGGCAACTATAATCTAGGAATCACTGCTGGTCAACGAACAGAAATAGCTGCTTGGATTGTTTGTAGTCCATGAAACCCCATCGACCTTAAATCACTGCTGCCATTTGCAACAGACACTCAAACCCAGCCTGCTTCCACCTAACTGAAATGCATTTGCATTCTCCTTATCCTTGACACACTGCTGGATAATAATCTTCATTCCAGGATGGTAGGATTCATGGAATACAAAAATAGTTTGTGTTGTTGCTTTCAGCTATGGTAAGTGTTCTGTGAGATAAGGTTGATAGTTAATTAGAGTTTTAAATCATAGTTTTAGAAAATTTATTAAATGCCAGCTTTTAAAGGTGCTTTCCACTTACTTTAATTTAGAGATTTGATGCAAACCAAACATGGTCTATGTATGGCAGAAATTTAATTTCCTATTTCCCCTTCATTCTGCACCTTAGAATCCTGGTGCTGTTGAAAAGGAACAACTTGAGTAGGTGTCTCTTGGCTCCTGCAATGAGTATAGGGTGGCCACATGCCCTACAATTCTCTTTTTTGAAGGAGTCCTCTATTTGAAAGGCTGTCCACGCCAAGTTCAGTTTAAATAATAGAGAGCCCTAAGGAAGGAAAGCAGGAGGCACCTTGAAGCTGTCCACCAAAAGGACCTGGACAACGGAATGAGCAGGCACACAGGCCACCTGGTCACAGTGTTTCCTACTCTGGCAAGATTTACTGTATTTCTATTTAAATTAGAATAATTATTTCTTTATTTGCATGTATACATGTGAATTAGCATTCGCACCTTTCCCCCCTCAACTCTGGGTCCTCTTTTGTCTGCTTTTCTGGTGATGTATAAGTGGGTCACCCTAAACTTGTACAGTAATACCTCAGTTAACAAAGCACATGTGTTCCTGGACATTACCTCTTTAACAGAAACTTTGGTACCAGAGGTACGAGTAACATGGAAAGAATTGGGATAGGTTTCTACACCACAAAAAAGAAGAGCAGTGCAACAGATTTCAGCAAACTTTTTAGTCAAAAGTAATAATATGCATGTGTGAAATGAAACTGGTTAGGCAGCACTGGTTAGGCCTCATCTTGAGTACTGCGTCCAGTTCTGGTCTCCGCACTTCAAGAAGGATGCAGACAAACTGGAACGGGTTCAGAGGAGGGCAACAAGGATGATCAGGGGACTGGAAACAAAGCCCTATGAGGAGAGACTGAAAGAACTGGGCATGTTTAGCCTGGAGAAGAGAAGACTGAGGGGAGATATGATAGCACTCTTCAAGTATATGAAAGGTTGTCACATAGGGGAGGGCCGGAATCTCTTCTCGATCGTCCCAGAGTGCAGGACACGGAATAATGGGCTCAAGTGGCAGGAAGCCAGATTTTGACTGGACATTAGGAAAAACTTCCTAACTCTTAGAGCCATGTGACAATGGAACCAATTACCTAGAGAGGTAGTGGGCTGTCCGACACTGGAGGCATTCAGGAGGCAGCTGGACAGCCATCTGTCGGTAATGCTTTGATTTGGATTCCTGCATTGAGCAGGGGGTTGGACTCGATGGCCTTGTAGGCCCCTTCCACCTCTACTATTCTATGATTCTATGATGGCCTTACAGACAACGCTACTATTCTATGAAACAACCAGGTCAGGTAAGCCTTCAAGGCTTCTTCTAAAATGCATCCAGGAATGTCTGCCTTGCCTTTTTTTTCTTTTATCATGTAGCGTCTTGCTATAACCATCTAAAGTTTTGAACTCAGTTCTTCTCTATGTGTGCTAGAGCAGGCAGGCAAGGGGCAGACTTCACCACCACCTTGTGCTTGGTCTCTCTCTCTCTCTGTGCCATCCTCCCTACACTTTGAGCAGATGCCTTTGCAGTAAACAGTGCCTCTAGTGCACCCGAAGCACTATTTACTGTGGAGATACCTGTTCCACCTGGCAAGGAGCATCATTCCAACCATGATGAGAGAGTTGCCTGCAGCAGCCACAATCCAGTAGACAAGGACCCACATTTTGACTATGCATTAGTGTGCATGCCCCCCACCCCCCAAAGAAAGACTTTGTTAAAAGGAGCTTCTTTCCTGGAGGATTTGTTTACTGAGGTATTCTTGTATAATCAGGGGATCTAGAAGCCCCATACGTAGCAAAAGGCATTGCTTGCTCTTTCCCAGCTTTAGTATGAAGCCTGGTAAATACTTGGGTAGTGCTGAGGAATCAGCACTGACATGGTTCCCTGCACTGTCAGCAGGAATAACCCAGGTGCAACGGTCAGCCTGTGTATGGCTCAGAGCCAGTGTGGTTAGCTAGGATTGGGGAAACCCCACTTTGAATCCCTACTTGGCCATGAAGCTCACACTGGATGGCTTCGCCCAGGCAGCAGTACCTCTTTGCCTAACCTACTTCGCAGGGTTGTTCTGAAGATAAAACCAGTTGAAAACCATCATGCTGCCTTGAGTTTCTTGGAGGAAAGGTGAGACATCAACATCAACATACATAACAATGATGATGATGATGATGTAGCAAGATCTCCATCCCAATTTCTTTATGAGGCTTCAGGGTCTAGCCTCAGGATTTGGGAGATACACATAAAGCTGACCTTTCCAGTCCTGACCTGCTCTTGCAACATGCAACATGAGGCGATAAGTTTAAACACAGGCACACACACACACATGAGTGAGGGCCAAGGATTTGATGGAATCAGATGCCCCCATCCCCCGTCTGCTACTATGGTATTAAATGGCAGCAGAGTTGTGCTTCTTAGTTTGTGAAGAAGAGTTTGGAAGATATCATACTCCCTCTAGTCTAGATAAATGTATTCATTGCTCTTATACTTACTGTGTTGAATGTAGTTGCCTGTGTATCATGAACACCTATTTGATATCCTCTGCTGTAATGTTATACATATAAGAAATGACACAATTTGTCCTCCATGCTCGCTCCATTTTTCAGGAGGTTGTTGGTTTAACTTTGCTCCAGGTAATAATAGCTGCTTCCAATGTGACAGGGAGGAGCATGGAACACTTGGGCTATCAATGGTTT